>NC_034411.1:44094062-44394062 GCF_002078875.1 Numida meleagris | reverse complement strand
GGCTCATGTAATGCAGTGCATTTGTGCCCTCCTCCTAGTTTTCCTTTGGAAGTTGCTAGTAACCTGTCTAGGGAGAATGTTGGTCTTGTTTGATTTGTCTCATGGAGATGTTCCTATGGGCTTACTTTTCCATTCGTGTTACCTGTGCCTTCCCATTCTCACTCCCTTTCAAAACCAAAAAATGTGACTTCTTCATAGTGCTAAGCAAAAAAACTTTATGGGATGACATTGTCTATGTCCTTTTCAGATGATGGAATTAGCCAGAGCTTAAGCCTTTCTAGTACTGGCCCAGAGACAGAAAATGTTTATTCTGTTCAAAATTGAACTGCTGTTTGCATTCAGTGGAAGCGGGAACAGCTGGAGCAGAAGAGCAAGGGAGCAGTCATCAGTTTCCTTCTCCATTTCTTGATTAAAAGTGGTGGGGGAGGGAGAAAAGAAGTTCTCAATGCTGTGAAAGGACACGGGTGGCTTTATAAAAATTGAGACGTTCTGGTGACAGAGAGAATGGACACTTATACATCTGTGTAATGATATATACTGCACAATTCACAGCAGCATTTTTCGTAGATCCTCAAGCCGTAGTTTATTATATGCAGTATGTCAGAGCAAGTCACAGAAGACAAATTCATTTCGTTTGTGAGGGGATCAAATATCTTCAGTAGTCAAACCGCTGTAGTTGGTGGCTGAATTGTCATCTTCGCTGTTCTGCTCTTTGTTTTTTCTTCCTTCCTAATGTTTTGTTCTGCCAAACTTCGTTGTGTAGGGATGCTTTGTCTTTGCAGTGGTGGAGCCTCTCCAGTAAAAAGCTGTAACGCTGAAGTACATCCGTTCGTGTACACAAAGGTGTTGCTCCTGTTCTCCGCTCTGCACAGCCATTTTAATCTGAATGGGAAATCTGTCTGGGGACCAGAGTACAGTAATTAGCAGTCTCTTCAGAGTGTCAGAGCAGAATTACCATTGTAATGGTTTAGCTGGAGGATAAAAGGATTGAATTTGGGTCTGCCTTCCTGCCAAACTAAATGAGTTGCCATGGGAATTTTCAAATATAAGAGGCGTTTACTTAAAGCAATTTGGCGAGTTTGAATAAACTCATAAATTACGGGTTTTAGGGGAGAGATCCTTGCTTTCTCTGGCATAGGCTGAACAGCAAAGAAGACTGTTAGAAAGCTGCTTACATTCTTAATGAGTTGATCCATGCTCCCGTGCAGACTATCAGCTTATTAAGGCTAAACTGTTTCTGCTAAATGCAGTACAGTAAGCACATTTTCAGAGACAGAGTTTGCAACGAATCTCTGGAGTAAAAAAAGTAAAATCTGATTGCTCTAACTATAAATTGAATTTCCTTTGCTAGATTAGATCTGTTTTCAAATAATGCTATTAAAAATGGTTCTCTGTATTGTTTCAATAAACATTAACTTGCTATTGATTTCAACTTTCCTCTTCATGTAATATTTATTACAACACTTGTCAAGTCTGCTTCTGGTAGGGGAGGAGGGCAGTGAAGGTTTCTTTTGAAAACAAATAAGGTGCTGTGGCCCTTCAGACTTTTTTTTTCAGGTCACATGTAAATATTTTCCCAGCTCAGGCTCGCATTCTCTCTGAAGGGAGCTGGGCTTTGACCTGCTGACTTCCTTGTCAGCACCAATGCTATTGAAATGTGAGAAGATGGACTTTCTGCTTTCACAAATGCCTCTACTGATGAGCATCACTTATGCTTGCTTAACCTTCAGTTGTGCTCAAGAAGTCAGCTGTGCTAGTAAGAAGTGATGACCAGTGTTGTGCGCTATTTGTTTGGAAGCATGTGTTAATGTTTGTCTGACCACTGTGAAATTTGCTCACATTCAAGCTGATACGCGCTTGAATTCTTGGATATTCGATTTTAAAATTGATATGGTAGGAGATATCATACTTGGGATAGCATTTTTCTCAAAAATAACTTACATTAGGCTTACTGACAATGCTTAAATGTTTCCCTTTGATCTTTCTTATGTATGTAAGTATGTATCTCAAATCTTAATGCATCGATATTAAGGTATTGTGGATGAACTAATTCAAAAGAGAGCAGTAACTGCTGTGATGTCAGTAATTTAGGCTTTTGTTTTTACTACTTAAGCAGTGAAAATATAACTCCTTCATAAGAATCTTACATCACTAGAGGAATCCTGTAAATAGTACATTTGTGCTGGTGATTCAGTAGCTGAACAGCTGCTCAGTTCTAACAAATTCCTAAACTGTTACTAATGATGCAGCTGAAATTCTCTTTGGTAGCCTCAGGGTAGTGTTTCTGTGAAACTTTAGAACTATCTCCAAAGAAATTAGACGAAGACAAGAGTAGCGTTTACTAGTACTGATACTCCGAATTTTAGCTGTTCATTTCAAGTTGTGTTTTAAAGTATTGTTTTCCCATATTAATTGTGTTCTAGACTCTATGTATTTAGAAATTCCATTAAATTGATTTCGTCAGTCTCTTACCTCACCACACTTTCTTAGGTGATCTGCAGCAAAATCGAATGGTATTTTCTAAATGTTTGTGAAGTGTCTTTTGAGAATGAAACTATGAATAGTTACACTGTTTGTATTTTTAAAAAGTTAGTGCAGGAAATGTGGTGTTACTGAGAACAGTCCAGAATACTGGGTTGAACTCAGCATAATTTAGATACGTAGTACAAATACCTCGCAGCAGCTCTGCAAAACTCACTGTTGTTTCAATCAAGTCTTCAAATTTCATACTCTGTGATTTGTCTTGCGTTTCTGGATTTTGGTTCCAAGGGCTTGCTGGTCTTTCTTGAGCCCTATCTTAGTTCGAGTCTTGTGCCTTCTTCCTTTTCATCCTCTCTGCTTGACTTGCACAGCTAAGGTGGACCTAAGTGACAGCGGGAGCAGAGGAGCAGTTTAAACCAGTGGTTTTGTTTGTTTGTTTCTTTTGCCAATTCAGATGTTGAGATAAGTATATCTGGTAGTTATTTATAACTGAAATCTGGGCTTCATAGTGTTACCTTAGTTTTGTTAAGATCTTGTATAATCTTACATCTTCCCTGGGTAGAAAGTGAGGAAAAGGTGGAACTGCTACCTAATAATTTGTGGGGTTTTTACTTTTTTTTTTTAAGATTTTTCATAACCTGAAAATGACTCATCATTTGCATCAGAAACATGTCTTCATTCTAGAGAAGGATGTGCAGCTGTGAGGATAGAAGGATATGCACCTCCTCGTCCTGATAGAAGACGAATATTTTTTTTAAAGGCGAATATTTTTTTAAAAGCATATTCTTTTACCTTGAGCAGTGCAGAGAGAAACCTTTTGGCATTGTTATCCAATTGTATGATATATAAAAAGCTCTGTATGGGACTTGAGTTACCTATTATGTTGTCTTAGGCATAACTGAGTTGGACTTACTGAGGTCTGAATTTGTGATGCCAACTGTTGAGCAGTTAGAAGCAAAATCTTTCTACTTCACTGCTGACCACAATTGCAGACTTTGGCTACTTAGTTTGTGGATGAGCGTAACAAAATAGCACTTGTCAGGCTTTTCTATAACCTGATTTTATTTGCTAAATAATAGAGAAGTAACCTCCAAAATTTTCTGCTGATTTGGGAGAGGTAAATCACCTTATTGAATGTCTCAGAAGCAGCAGAACACACAGAGGACTGTCCAGGTAATAGGCACCAAAAATGGGAATACCACAGTGAAGAAGAAGTGGGAAGCTATGAAAAATTCCCTGTGTTTAGTTTATTATATTTCGAGGGTTCTTGGCTACTGGTGGTCTGGAAATCCAAAGAATCAAAGAAGTGTGCATTCTTCTAGACTAGTAGGGTAACATCTGTTTCTTCTCAAGGCACAAGCCTCTCTTTTCTGATAAAATAGCTTTCATTATTTTTATCCATTTTCCATGTAACTTTGCTTCTTCTAGGACATTGTCACATTGGTTTCTGATCTTTAGATTCCCTACGTTTGTCTCTTTCTACATTTCTTTTCATGTAGTCACTGACTTCATAAGCTTTTTTGGGAGTGGAAGCTGTGCATGCATACTGCTGGTACTGAACTCTGGATCAGAGTTTATATGGTGTTATGCAAACATTAACACTGCATGCAGAGACATGAAAATAAAATGCATCGTCCCAAGACATACAGTTCTTGACTGAAGAATATCAGTTCACACTCAACGTAGTTATGTGAAAGAATATAATACAGAAAGCTGACAACAATATCAGTAAATCAATTTATTTTTGGGGGGTGCTCAGCTTTCTAAGTGTTTTATATACCATGTAGCTGTTGTGTAAAGATTTAAAGTTGGTGGGCTACTGTGCAAAAATTACTAGTTCAGTGTGATTATGTTTTAGAAGAGATTTAAAATAGAGTTTTTTCGCTGTTTCTTAAAAAGGAGTGCAAATATCAAAGCTCAAAGGTCTCTCTAAAACATGAAAGTTAGTAAATATTTATAGTAGTAAGTAAATGGCTGAGATAGTAGCCTCTGCTTCAGATGAGCAAATCTACAAATGGAGAAAGAGTAATTCACATAGTTTAAGGTAGACAGTAAGAGGAGCATGATTAGTACCATTGGTCAAGGCAGCAGTAATAGTATTCCTCCACTGAAGACCAGCAGTAAGAAGGATAACTGTAAATAAAGAGAAATGGGGAAAATTGGTAAAATATAATAATAATAAAGTATTGTATGAGTTGGATAGAGGAATAAGAAAAATGAGCTGAGATAATTCAATATAAATTGGTTGTAAAGTGGTAAATTGCAGCTTCACCCTCAATTAGAAAAGACAATACCATGGTTCTAGTTTGGAAATTAGCCTGCTGATCTTTAGAATTAAATACTAATTTCACATGGAGCTCTGTCAATTGACAGCTTCATGCTGGGAATGTTTCATCTCCCCTTTATCTGACAGAAAACTACTCAGGCCTAAAATAAATAAATAAATAGCCTTTCCAGGTTCACACGTCGATATGGCTCAGGAGTGGGTATGGTGTTTGATACAGGAGGGTAAAAGTGAGGAAAGAGTAGGATTGTGGCTACCACCAGTTAGTTGTATTGACTTGCAGTACCAGAAAAAGTGCTGAGTTTTTTTACATTTTTTTAAACAGTTGACTTCTTTGACAGCAGCATAAATCCTCTGCCTAATCATCCAGAAGTTCTAGGCTAGCAAAAAGTATTAAAATAGAATTTTGACTTTCTGCATTTTAGCATCATCTGTTGTTGGTTGTTTTTTTTTTAAGTAAGCTTGTCTGAACATGTTTCCACTCAAATAACTCCCTGTAAGTTTCCTATCTGATTGATCCCCATTCCAGCCTCTGTTTTTAAAGGTCTCTGTTTACTGAACTCAGCCATCTGCAAATACACTGGAGCTTAGTTCTACACATTCTAGAAACAAAAATTCCTTTTTGAATCATTTCACAATTGCCCGTGCTTTTCAGTCCTTTTGGATCTTTGCTGTTGTATTTTCTTTGACTTAAGGAAAAGAACTTCCTCTCTTCCCGCTGACAAAGAGAAAGCAAATATTCTTAATTTACTTTTATACTCAAAAAACTTGCAGCCCTTTTTAGATGTGATTCCTAATTTTTAATTGTTCTTTTTTCCTTTATTTTTTATTTCTGTAAATCATTTTTATGCACATGAAAGGAATTTTTTTGATGCAAAATACTGTGTATAAGTATATAATCCATTAAGTTAGAAAATATGTGAATTTGAGTATTATTTTAGAATATTCATGAGATTCTGCAGTTCAGAGGATTAAAAGGGGCTCAGGTGATTTATCCTGTTGTAGAGAGTATATTTTAAGCCGCTTTTACTTATGGGTGTGTACCTTGTCTACTGGAATTTGAAATGATAATTCTGTGGTCTCTGAAAGACAGTTTCATTGTGCTTATTTCAGGTATCTAAATGGAAAGAGATGCATTCTTATAATGATTGGATTAGAATAATAAGTGCTCAGAGAACTGCAGTCTGAACAATATTGAAACAGATTTATGGGTAAAGATGTGAAGAACAAGATGGAAATCTAGAAATGGGAAAATGAGAGAGTTTTGACTTGTGTGAGAAAGATTCGAGAATCTTTCTGAAATGAAACTGAAAATCCAGTTTGGAATGATTGATGTGCAAGGCACTGGCAGTGAATGTGTAGGATGGAAGGAAGTTATCATTTGAAAAGCTTGGAGTTACTGGGATGGATTTCATTTTTTAATAGTTCTCCACAAAGCTGATACAATACACATTTCACATTTAAGGTTAGTAGGAAAGCTAAAGAGGAGCTCCCACAAAGGAATATTTTAGGATTATCCTATTGCAAATGGTTCCCTGACTGACATGACGGCATTCATCCAGCTTGGCTTGGTTACTGCTGAGTGTTTCAGCCATGGTTCAGGTACTGCTCAGCTGTTCAAAAATCAGAAAAGGAAAACTGTTAAATGAATTCTTAGTGTAATACATGATTCGGAGTCTCTAGCGAGCTGTTCAGATGCAGCGCTATGGAATATGAAAAGTTCTGCGACAAATAAAAGCACAGAAGTCTTGATTGTTGTTTCTGTCCCAGTACAGACTTGAACTTGATCAAATTTGTAATGCTTGTTCTGCTAAATGGTTACTTTAGCATTGCGTCTGTTTCTGCTGAGGAGGCAGGCTTTTAAAATAGTATGTAGAGCAGCAAGGGAAGGATGGGGAAATTAATTATTTAAGATAGGCCTGATATATAATTCTCTCATTCTAAGAAAATTAGACTTAAAGAAATTATTGTTTTATCATGTTCGTACGTTCAAATACGATTGAGAAAATGGATTCAAGTCAGTCGACTCCTTCTTTTAATGTATTTTATCATTTCAAATTTTCAAAGGTTAAAATCCCTTGGCTTGCATCTGTGTATGTATGTAGCACTTTGTCGTTAGTATCTTTTGTGTGTTTAGTGCAGAAAAACCTTCTTCAACTTCAACTTAGGGAAGAAAAAAAATGGTATTTACAATGACTATCTTCAGCCCAAAGATGCAACAGGGGACAACGGGTATTCTCCAGAGAAGACCTTGGCGCATAGACATCTCTGAAGTAACTTTCTAGAGGACTGTCTCTCTTAAGTGCTGAGAACTAGTTACAGCATATAGCCTGCAGAGTGTTTGAGTAAGAGACTGAGGTGATCTTGAAGATTTGGTAAATAATGGAAGGGTCTTTCTTTTTTTTTTTAATGTAATTGATGAATTTGTTTTCAAAATATGAAGGTTTTTTATGCTCTAGTAATACTTAATAAATAATTGTTAATTCCTCAGAATTTTAATTGTAAGGATTTATAATTGACATTAAAACACGCAGCAGAATAAAGTTTCATATGTGATGCTGAACATTGTAAGAAATTACTTTTGTCATTATATTCTGAAAAAGAGGTCATACTTATGTAAAAATCTGTATATTTAAAACTGACCCTTAAAGTGATAAATTCCCAAAGCCCAAGAGGCAAATCTCTTGAAACAAGAAGCTGGTTTTACTTCGGCTAACACAGTCAATGTGTCTTACTTCAGCTTCAAGTTCCAGGATTTTTTTTTCCAAGAACTAATAATAAATAATCAAAATAAGACTTACATATGCTTGAATGAATCTAAATGAAGTACACTGGAAATGTATGCACTTCTCTTAACGGAAGAAGTAAAATGATTATTACATCTGTGGAACAATCACAGGAAGCTGAAACATAAAGCATGATTTTTAATGATTTACTAAGAATACACAAATGTTTTGTAATTGAAACTGCTAAGAGCTGATGCCCAAGATTAATGGAATTAGTTAAAAATTAAAATATGCTCCAAGTATATTTTTCTGTAATATGTAAGTTTCAAAAGTTTCTTGGCTAAATATATGAAACTTTGCCTTTTGAGGCTTTTAAAGTGCTAAACTTGCATAGAGTTACTATTAAAATAATGTAAATAAAATTGATGGTAGAAACTTTCATGCCTTCCCATGGCTCTTCTCATGCAACAGTGTGAATAGGTTTTCAGGGCTATCTGGGAACCAAGCTGACTCTGGCAGTTTGTCACAAATGGGAGTTCTGGTAGCTGGTGCTCCTGGGATAGCCACAGGTTGCAGGTTTGCTGGGACATGGCAGCGTGGTCCCTCAGTCACACGGTGTGCGGTGGGGTAGCAGTTTTGGGAAGAAGCGCGCATCAAAGGCCCTTTGTTGATAGTCTTGGCTAGGCAGCACTGCGTTCTCGCTGCTGTCTCTGGAAAATAATCATTGGATAGTCTCGAAAAGCTGAAAAGAAAGCTCAGTAAATAGCAAAGAAAGCCTTCTCCCTAGCAACACACTGCCTAGGAGCAGCTTGAGCCTACAAATGGAAGGTCGTATGATTGACATATTTGTCCGCTAAAGAGAGTGCACACAATTCTTTTTTTCACATCTCTGTATTTTTAAGCTGTGTGAAAGCAGGTTTTAGCCAGCCGTGAGGGGAGCCCAGCCAGTTGGAATAGTCCTGTTGGCTTGCTGTGGGCCCCGTCTGCTCTGAGGGTGCGAGGAAAGTAGGACAGGCGTCTGCGGTGTTTATGGAAGAATTAACTTCGATTTTTAAAGAGTGACATTTATACTAGAGTAGTAGTAAAATGCATGTAAGACACATATGCTATATTACAGTCAGCAGATCTGTGGCTTGCATCTCTGCTTGTAAGCAGCTGGAAGTAATTGTGAACTTTTAGTACTCATTCACATTTTAGCAGCTGTTGAGAATTACTTAAAGCATATACTCAGTGCATCAGTCCCTAAGTTGTTTCCTCAGCTGGTCTAGAAATGTAAGACTTGGGACGGTTGTATTTTTGTGCATCTAAGGCTTAAGCATATATATCTTTATATCTCTACATTATGTATTTCTCTGAGTGGTAGTTTTATTCAGACACATTTGTCCTGTTTATACATTTCACTCATTTGTCATCAGACTGCTCCACCAGAGAGAGAAGAAAAAGTGTCAACAGAACTGTGCCATTGCTCAGTTTGTTTTTCTGGAAATAAAACAATTGTGTAAACATGTTACCAAAGGAAGGTGAAATGCCAAAACAGATATATATGTATTTTTATATTGGTTGCCTCATCACATTTACCTGTCATGGTTCTTGTTGAATATGTGAGTGATGGTCTGTGAAGCTGCTGGAGGACTGCTGTTCCCCAAGTCTTGTAATGGGATAAGCCAAAACATTCATGGTTTTACTCTCTATCCTAATACACGAATTTATTTTGATTAGCCAGTATTATCTTTTCAGGGCATCTCAAGCTGAAAATAAAAATGTCTTAGAAGTTACTACCACAGCTTGAATTTCAGCGTGGCATCATGCAACCCTGAGTCCTGTGTTTAATGGAATACTTGAAGAATGTACCCTTATTCGCAGCAAGTCTTTCCAGTGTTCGTCACCAGCAGTTACTTTTCTTTTGTTGCTTTAAAGAGAGAACTTGTCACATTCCTTCTAGATTACTAAATCTGATCTAAAATGAGATGCCACTTCTCTTACACTTTTATTATTATTATTATTTTTATGTGGGAACAGTTTGAAAACATAAAGGACACGTTTTACATATGAAAACATGGGGTCATATTTCAGTACCATTTTGAGAATGAAACGCTTTGTTTATGTACTAAAACATTAGCATAGCTGGAAACAGAATTAGCTGGCACTGGAGTCTGCAACAAAATGCTGGTTTTGAAATAATGGGCTCTTTTGGAAGGTGGAGGATATAATGTCTGAGTTCAGTGTCTTTGCTGCATCTAAGAGAAATTTAGAGCTATTCACGGTGTATAAACTCAAATAGAAAACTCCTGGGATATCAAAATAAAAATAAATATAACAGGTCAGGCTAGACCTTTGTACAAATATTTTAATAGTAATTCCATTTTTATTTTTATAACTGCCTTTTACCTGTACCTGTTAAAGCAACTGCCTTTATTGTATGTAGTTGCAAAGCCTAAGTTAGAGAAATGATTTTTTTATAATATATTTAACACACAGCATGGGTTAAAACATTTGTCCCAGTATAAGTGGAGTGCGTCAACACAATCTCAGAGTGTTTTGCCATGGTTCACTCCGTTCCAAAAGCTAGAGCTGGAATAAAGATCTGCGTAACATGGGTTATATTTGATTTCTGTTCTGTTCTGATTCCTGTTAATGTTTGTGGTACTTAAGATGTTGCTGGTAGAGCCTTATGTGGGAAATGTATACTAGAGGCTTTCCTGGTAGCATCACATCCAGTGTACATATAGTGTAGCTCCTTTTTTTTCAGAATTAAACTAACCACTGAGGAAGAAGTCTGAGTGTCTAGCATTCCAAAATTAGAAACACCGAAAATAGTGTTCAGCTCTGAAAGTTTAACTGGGTTGTCACATTGCTAAAAATAGATCTAATGCTATAGATCACATCATTGATAATTATTTCATCTGAATCTCAATATATATATTAATAAATCCATCTTAATGTATTCCAGTCTGTGTTTTTCAAAACACTGTAGAGGGAACTGTATAAATGTTATTTTCTTTTAATATTTGAGGGGGGTTGATGTGTGTGTATATATGTCGTGAAAAGTGTTTCTGTTCTGGAGCTTTGTCGATTGCTGTTGCTGTTCTGTGCACTGTGTGGAGCTTCTTTATTATTTGGATGGTTAGGATATGAGGAAAAGACAGATGATAATTCCAAAAGAAAAAGTGCTAAACAAAAAGCAAATTCTGGAGGTAATTACCATTGAGTGTCCAGTATAATTAATCCAAGGGCTGTTATTTCCTTGAAAGCCCAAAACCCTGTGAGTTAAATATCAGCCTCTTATGACTATTCTCAGTAATTGTTTGGGACAGGCATAAAAGTCCATTAAGGTCAAGCAGAGTGCTTCAGGTGATATTTTTTCAATATATTAACAGCTAGTACTTAGAAGGTATGTGGTGAAACAAGCCAAACCCCTAGGTTCCACTGGCACTGTATTTCAGTTTGGCTTATAAAATGTGCTCCATGCTGATTTTTCCGTACTTATCTGTATTTTCTTGTTGCAGAAATAGAAGGTGGNGCATAAGGACACTCAAAAATATTACTGGTAAGCCAAGTATCATGATTAAACATGGATATGTCAGATAAGGTGATGGAAAGTGTAAAAAGATAGGCTGCCTTTTCCCCCTAGTGTATCTTTAACATTATGACCAATGAATTTGTCAAGTGAAACAGCACAGTCTTCTTTGCATATCATTTGAACTGAGAGCTTGCTTTGAAGAAGATAAGCAGGCTGTGTTGCCCAGAAGAAATAATGATGCTAATTTATCTTTGCCTGTCTTCACAGACATAGCAGTGTGCATCAGTGTTGAAAAGGAAATAAAGAAATAACTGAGCTACAGCATGCCGCCTATTCAATGCCATAGTGTCATTAATGGCATATAGTGTTCTAAGAAATATGGCTGGTTTTAAAGGAGTGATTTCTTTTACTTTGTCTGAAAAGTATTTGGGGAAGCTTCCTCTAATACAAAAAGAGCTGCTAAATGATGCCAGAAAACAATTATTGGGCAAATTCTCCTTAGTACCAACAAAGTTCTGTTGTAGTCTTTCCGCTCCATCACCATCAGAAGTATACAATCAAGGATGAGGAAGTTTAAATGCTGTATGTGTACCAACAGCTTCTAAACATCAATATTTATGTTCCAGGCATGGGAAACCTAGATATCTTTGTCAGGTTTCTTGAGGGGAAGAGATGATGGGATGTTTATTTCTTAACTCTAAGTAACAGAGTAGCTTGCCAGAAGTAAGGGCCTTTATGAAAGTGACATCTGAGTAGGTAATTGGTAAGTAGTTTAGGCACTCAGATTCTTTTAAAAAGCTCTTTTCTTCCTGTTTTATTTCTGCTTACTTGTCATCTTGTCTAGTATTTTATTGACATAGATGCTCCGGTCTTTCAACATCTTCGATGTTAAAAAAAAAAAACAAAACCCTTTCCAAATAAAGAGTAAATTTTAAGCATGTGTACTTTCGCTTCAACTTTTCCAGTGTATTTTCCTGTGATCTTTTATAATATATTTTAGAATATATTGACACCTGATATCTGCTTTTTGTTTTAAATACGTGTATGTCTAGGAATTTGTAGTATATTGTTTGTGAGGTTTTTTGTTTATCAGTTATGAATGGATGGTTTTTGTCCCTGAATGGAGACATTCATGTGTAAAGACTGTTTGACTGGCGCATGGTATGTTTGGAATACCTACTGATCTACAAGTGAATTGCAGTGGAACGTTTCTCTTTGTCAGCTAGATAAAAGCATTCCACAGCGTGTTAAGTCAAAGTGAGTGTCAGAGCGCTGGTGAGGAAGCTGCAGCTGCTAGTCTGCTCTAGCAGTTGGGGACATGGGAAGGCAGGGTGACAGAGCCCTGTGAGGCAGCAGTGTCTATGGGCTGAGAAAGACAAGAGCAGTAACAGTAAAATATTTCAGTGATGCTATTACATTTCATCAAAATTCAGATTGAATTAATAAATTGCAGGTGCTTTGGATGTGACAACTGTGAGTGACTTCTCTATTTGAGGGAGGAGTTTAAGTGTTCTTGTTGCATGTGTAGTAAAATTATTTAATGTGTTGACTGTGTACTTAAAAACACATTGTGCTGTTGGCACAACCCGAAGGTGGTGTGGAGAAGGCTGGCTGGCTGGCAGTCATGCCAGTACATACAGTTCCTGAGGTACTTGAAAGGTGAAGGCTGCTTTTTGGTGTTATTGCTGAGGCTGCCTGGTTATTCTTGTCATCAGCCTGGTGGGAAAGACCCACTGCAGTTGCCTGGGGAAGATCAAGACTGATTTTTGGTCTTTGTATTCGCACATGATTTATGCATCATTTTTCTTCACTACCACTTCTTCTTCCTACTTGCTGCTCCTTGTCTGATCCTAAAAGGATTGCCCTGATAGATCTGATAAAGGACTGCTGCTTTAAAGCCAGCACTGGCTGCACCTTTCCTAGGATTGAGCTCACTTCAGTTCATGAGAAACCAGCTGAAGTGCAGGAATGTGTGACAGCATGCGAAAACACCATCCAACATGCATGACATTTGTAAGCTGATGAAAGTCACCAACATCATCTAAATAAGCATACTTCTATTGCTATGAATGTAGGAAAAAAAATGTCATATTTTCCAGAGTAATTACTCTAAGGGGAAGATGCATGAGTTTCTGTAGAAGGGCTCAGAGCTTTCCCTGCCATTATTAGTAGTGAGAACCAGAATATGTTTTGAGACTTAACTGGTAAGAACTGTGAGGCTCAAGGAGCTCTATCAGGATAAAGTATGTCTGCTATCATATCACTGAGCGGATTGTTTGGCTGGTGAATTAATGCAGCTGCAGTCACCTAAGGGGCTTTGTGTGGCTCAGTGTGGTCCAGCAGCAGTAACACAGCACAGTGTGGGTACTGACTGGCTCTGCTGTACACCACTTGTTCATCTCTGCTCAGTAGTTTCCATTGCTACTTGATTCTTATTTTCTTTCATTTTCTTTTACGACAGTGCCCTTCTGTCCTTCTCTACTGTGAGTTATTACAGGCTTCTCATCCCATTATTCCACTTTCCTCAGAGCTGCCAGTATGCAGAAGCTGTTGGTCTGCCCTTCGCTTCTGAGGACAATGTTGTTGTTGTCTCCCCAAATCCTTCATTGGAATAGCGCAGTGAATGCACTTGTCTTTGGAGTCTGTGCTTGTCTGCCTTCTAGCCTGATACTGTATCTGCCTATCTATCTAGTTTGTCTCTCTTTTGTGTATGAATAAAAAGTTAAAAAGTATTGTATTACTAAGTGTGCACTGTATCCGTATGAGAATCTGAGGGATATAAGTGCCTAAAATACAATGATTTCAGAAATATTAGTTAAACAAAAGAATTTCTTTGAGGATCTTAAGATATCTGAGGTTCAATAGGGTTGAAGTAAAGCTTGTACACTGAAAATGCAATGAAGTAATTACAAAAATAAGGAGGTAGTAGAGTGCTCTATATGAACTCCCTGTTTTGTGACATGAAACAAGCTCTCACTAATAGTTGTTACATAATGATGTTCCACAGTTTTCTCTTGAACTACTAGCATTACACAATGTAGGAGGTGGAGCTGTGGTTTTAGGTGGGCATCAGTGTGGTGAGCCTTGTGTATTTTATTTTGTATTCTTCGCTGTGGGCCTCAGGCCTGTTTCAGATGTGGCAGCGACAGCCTCCGTCTTCCTCCTCAGTGAGGTGATACTCCCCTTTTGCATGCCCAGAAAGGAGCTCAGTCAAGATAGTTTTTTGATGTTTCATTGGTGTATCTTCCTGGGAATTATTAAAAACCAAATGGTAATTTTAACTAACAACAACAACAACAAAATTAATAATTCTTCATCAGTTTTAGGTGAGCATTAAAGATACAGCGGCACTGAGAGACTTGGTGCTGGTGAGACTAGAAATTGTTAGTAGTGTTAACCTTATGACCATTAGTCCTACTCCGGTGAAGATTAGAAAACCAATTGACTGTGGTCACTGGTATTTGGTCTCCTTCAGATCTTTTTACTGCTTGCACAAGTAGAGCTGAGCTGCTGTGAGGAGGGCAGCAACCACCCACCCTTGTCTGCACATAGTTGGCTTTGTCAGGATTTACTGCATCTCTCCAGTATTTGTATTCAGTGAGCAGCTGCGAGTGCTTAGATTTAAAGAATTAGGTTTCAAGATACCATTTAAGGTTTGTTTTTTTTTTTTTTTTTTCGTAATCTGCATGTTATATTGCACAGGAGAAATACAAGGAAGCCTGAAGATTTAAGAGGATGAGAGGTTTGAGTCAATCACTTGAGCTTCAAGTTAGTAATGCAAATCTGGCTTTAAGTGACCTTATTGATGTTTGCTCAAAGTAGCTTCCTCTTGGTACAAATGACTGAGCTTTGTTGTAGCTATTGTACAGGAAACGTACTGTCCCTTTAGAGATTGCCTTTGTATCCCTGATGCAACCTCTCTTTGCTTTAACAGAGAGTGCCTGCAGAAATGCCTGCAGCTAGGATAGATTGCTTCGGTGTGCCTCATTTGATCATCTGTCAGCAACGAAGAGAGGATAGGTCAGAGAAAAACACGAGCCTGTTTCTCTGTCCCATCTCTTGGAAATGGGAGTTTTTGACTGTTGGTGAATGGGGCTCACATAGAGAGCTTGAAACCAGAGACTGAAGGACATGAAAGGGTCCTGGCCACTTCTGTGGCTAGCACCTGGAAGAGAGGTGGCAGGCGGCTGCTACAAGCTTGGGTGCAAGGGACTGCGGCCCTGGCAGGGCAGGGCCCGGAGCGGGAAGCACCCCGTCCTGAGGTGAGAGCATTGTGTAATGCACAGCGCCACCTTCTGGGGGCCTGGCGCGGTGCCCTCTGGTCAGTATTGGGTTTGGGGAGAGTGGTGTCGCTGGATTTGCTTGGTTTTTTTTTGCTTTGTGGAATAGGTACATTCCTATTTCCCATAGGAAAACAAAATACCAAAAGCTGAAAGGCGTGTTAATATCTGGCAGTGCAAGTCCTCATCGTGTATCTATGAAGTATCACTGATACCATCCTTAAAAAAATGTTTTAAATTGTGTTTTGGAGTCTGTTTAAAGAATGCAAGTTTTATCAGCTACTGAGCAGTACTCCAGAGAATTAAATCTGCAGAATAAAAATGAAAGTCTCAGTCTGTTTTGTATGCTAAAGACGGCTCTTATTTTTGTAAATGCACTTGGTAATCCAAGTAACTGCCACATCTTTTCTCATAGGAAAAATAAAAAGGAAAAATTTCATATAGGAAAATTAAATATCCAAAATAAATGTGATTACTTTGCCTGGATTTTATTTCTTTTGAGTTGCTATCACTCCTTATTTTGGGGTTCTCCTAAGGAAAAAAAAAATGTTTTCTGTCTTCACGTTTTTATCCTATGAATAGCTACATTTGGAAAACATTCGCCATGGTCTAAAATCTGGGATAATGGAGTTACTAAAATTATCCTAGCAAATGGAATGAAAGATTCAGCATTTGCTGAGACTCATTAATAGTGTCAGATCAATCACCTGAACTCTTATTTGGAGGAAGTATGCAATTTTAGTAACACTGGTATAACAATATGGAAGATACAGCTGACACTGAAAGGGCTTTTTTTTTTTGGTTACTTGCGTTCAGTTAATAAACCCAAGCAAAAAAAAAAACAATAGCAAAGAATAACCATTATGGTTGGGGGAGAAGAGGGGAATTAATATGTTAAAAATCATAATTGCTATCCAGAACAACAAGAACTCTCTGGATAGAATAGTAGATTTGGAATTGTTTTTATTGCATCATGGTTGACTACATAGTATAGATAATTTACCAGCAATGATGCAATGGAGTAAGAATGGCTTTTAAAAATAAATTAAAAATAGAAATTCTTTACATGTCAATTGTAAGTCTGTTCTGAGGATTTCACATTAAGCATACTACAATCAGTACATTTTGTATTCCAATGAGTCTGATTTTAATGACTGTGTAATCTGAGGTTTCTGGATAGCACAGTGCTTAACTGTACAATTAATTTGTAGTTAAAATGCTAATTGGATGTGTATTTACTTTTTCAATATTAGCGTTAGTTTGGTCTGTCATACAGTATTTAATGTATAAATAAAATAATGCCTAAGTCTTCCAGTATATTCTGCGTGCGTAGCAACAACATAAATTGTTAATATGTCTAATCTTTGTGTTCAGATAAATCCTCAGTATTACAGTTGGGACTTCAATTTCTGACATCTGAAAGTGATTTAGTCTTGACTCATCTACTGTGTTGGTTTTAAAAAATTAAAAAATCAGGTGTTAGCTTCCAGTGGTGGCAGGGGATCCTTGAGCAGCCCTCACACTAAGTACTTTATATGGTTAAATACAATTTTTAAACTTTTTCCCCTTGAAATTTAATAAGTTACTTCTCCATGTTTGGGAAGTTAAGTATGCATCACAATATTTTGCTTTAAATCTGTCTGAAAGATTTTTTCCGTATACTTTGGAATATCTGAATGTGGATATTCCTGCCAACTCCTAACTAGTATGAGATGTTTCAGTGCTGCAATTCTGTAGTGAAGTTATTTAAAAGTATAGTTTTTAGATTGTTGGTGATGACTGCTGTACTCTGTGGCTTTTAATTCTGCTTTCCATAATCATCAGTGCTCTTGGAAGTCCTAATTCAAACCACCTGTTGTAGTTTAAGACAGGCGAACAACTGGCTCTGGAATCTGTCCATCTTTCAAAGTAGATAGCACGGTATTATCCAGGCTGTCATTACCTTTGAAAATCAGTGCAGGTGAGATGTAAGCTGCCCCCTTTTCCCTCTGAGTGAGACTTTCAGCAATGGTAGAGAATTTGAGAAGCAAGGTGGTTTCTCAGCATTAAAGTGGATATCGATGACCATCTCTCTTGGATTTCGTATGCCATTATCTTGTTTTCTGGTTGATAGGATGTAGACTAACCAAATGGTAGTATTTCTGGAAAAACAGATCTGAAAATGTCTAGTCTTCAAATAGTAAAGTGGAACTAATTATAGCTTTTTATTGTTAGTAACTGAAAAAGTGAATGGGTTTTCTGGGAAGGTTGGTTTTTATTTGTTGTTGTTGTTGTTGTTACTAAATACTGCATAACATTTATGCAAATTGCAGGATACCGTAAAGAGTAGATAACTTCAGGGATGTCTGCTATATTGAAACCAAATTTAGGAATAATGTATACAGTATAGATAGTTGATATATCCTCATCAGAGAACGTCTGTATGGTTCAAAATTATTCTTCCTTCTTACAGCAGTTGTTGATGTTTGGAAAGTTGCTCAAAGAATTTTTTTTTCATTTTTTTTACTGAAGCAGTCAGCATTACCTACATAGGTACATATTAAATTCAAGTTGTGAAAACGTGTTTGGTGTTTATTCTTCATCTCTTCTGATAATAGAACTTTTCAAAGATAGTTCAGGAGTATATAAACTGTCTTAATAAAACTTCAGAAAAAAATTCCTTAAATAATTTCTATCAAGCATAAATTGAATGTAACCCTTTTTTTTATATAATTTTGGTGTGAGCCTTTTGCAAAACTCTCTAAGATACATATCAATATTAGTTAATGGTGGACAACAGATAACTTGCACTTAATTTGGATGAAAAGTTATCAAAACGTAACTGTTTTTTAGGTTAATAGGTAAGCAGATGTTTTCCTTGGCATTTGAAGGCATTTTAATCTAGCTCCCTTAGATCGTATGCAGTAGAGAATTAATAACCTAAACTTCCTTCCTGTATTTTCATATGCAGGCAGAGGGAGAAGACAGCCTTAAAAAGATGCAGCTGATGGAGCTTGCAATTCTGAACGGCACCTACAGAGATGCCAACATCAAATCACGTAAGCATGTTACAATCTTGAGGGCCAACGCAACAGTAGTGTTTGTAGGGTTTGATTCCTAAGCCTACTTTGTGGAAAATGGACAGTACCAACTGGGTTGGAGAATAAATAAATTAATAAATTTAAATATAAATATAAAATAATTAAATTTAACAAATTAAATAAATAGATCAGAACAATAGGTGGCCATTGTGGAGGTTCTTCCAGATACAAGTTTTGCCAGGTTTTGGGTGTTTGATGTTGTTGCTGTTTGCTTTATATTTGTTTGATTTTTGTTTTGTCTTTCTCGTTTAAAAATAAAAAAGTTTGAGTTGAAATATTTACAAATATATAGTTCAAGCAAAATGGAACCCTTAAGACAGACTTTCCTATTTTACAATCATTTTTTTTTCCTTAATATATATGAAGGGCAATGGACACCTTTTCAATTTTATTATCAGATATTCAGTTTGAAAATATTACAGATGTTCAGGATACTGTGAATACATTTATCTGTATTATATTCCTTCCTTTCATCTTGCTTGCATGTGTCCCCCCAATGTTACGTTTTTTCCAGCAATTCATCAACTGATTTCACTCCTGAGTTCACAGGGATCAGTGATGTAATGAGCCATTTTTACAATTTTTTCCATTAGATTTGTGTGAGAATGCTTTTGTAAACACATGTATGTGCACATTTACACTTTAAAATTAATTATGTACACCAACTAATGACAGCATATATATGTATATTATGTGTGATACAAACTATTTTCTCTAGTTTAAAATCTAATTTCTGCTTCTGAAAATGTAATTTCTGGTGCTCTTCCAAAGTAAACTTTTGCTGAAGCTATGGTACTCATGTCAAATGTAAGCACAGTGAAGTCAATTTTTTCACTAAGGGCCTACTGATATTTGCAAATTGTTTTCTCCACATAAACTCCATTTCAGTGTTGAATATGCTTAAAGGTTGGAGTGCAGTTCAGTCAATTTGAGAGTGCTTACAGCAGTGTAGTTATTCTGATTTGAAAGGGCATGTAAGCAAGGGCTTTTAACATCACAGTGGTGGTGATAAATCTTCACCCCCTAATTAATACCATAATATCTAAAGCTAGATCAATTTTAAACCTATTAGAGTCCTCAATTTATTGCAAATTTATGAGTAAAATAACTTTTAGATCAGTTTAAATTGGTGCAAATTGTTGCAGAGAAACCTTTATATTGATATGAGTAATTTCTTTGTCTGTTCTATTCCCATTGGTCTATTTTAAGTGTAAGTGGGATGATGATTTTTTTCCATTTTCTGACTCGATATTTCCACACTACTATTCACTCTTTGATAATAAGACATTTGCATTGTTTGCATTATGACTTTACTGAAAACTTAAGATACAGAATCCATGATGATTTATTTCAGTTGAAAAAAGGAATTGAAAATGTTCAACGTTTTTTTTAGTTTCTGTGTTGAGCATTTTTGTTTAAAAAACAAAAAAATCCAGACTTTACCCTCTCAAATCTGAAAATCTTTCCACACATTTCTCATTTCTCTTTTCAGACCACCTGTAAGTTAATTAAATCAATGTAGATCAGCAGTAGCGCATAGCAACTCTTTTTACAATGAATAGAATAGTTCTGTTTGACTGTTACCAGCTGATCTATGTTAGTGATTAAGAAGTTGTTTGTATTGGATGCCAACAGACTTCAAATAACAATTAAATATGACCACAAAAAAAAAAAAAAAAAAAAAAGTAAAACATTTTATCTTGTCTTTGTGGCTTATCCCAACAACATTGAGTATTTTATCTGTGCTATGGTAGGAGAGGAGATGTGTTTTATTTCTGGGTCCTCTTTAATTTCACTGATCCTGGAAACTGGAATTGTGTATATGTTTAAATACAACATAAGAGATCCAAAACTGTAGAACTCTCATACGGTAGCTCTGCATAACTGAGTATCTGTGGACTCTGTAGTTGCACTACATTTTGTACTCTGTATTTGATTATGAAAGTATTTTCCTTGTATCTCCTGCATGCATCTCAGTCTCATGCAGTCTTTATAGCATAAATGAAGAAATGTGGTCTAAATGGAGCTTTTGTGCTGTGTAACCTGTTTGAGAAATCTACCTCACTGTTTTACAATGGCTTTTTTATTTTGCATGTTCATACTTAATCACACTGGAAAATGGAAAGCTGTTTGCATTTGAATGGTGTGCTTTGGCACTGTGTGATCAGCGCATGTACTAATGATTTCCTTTTATTTTTCTTCTTTCCTACTTTTCCCCTTTTTTCCCATTCTTTCCACGTTTTGTACTGCTATCTCCATACTTTCCTCTGAATTTCTTTGCTTACTGTAGCAGCCCTTGCCTTTTCTCTTGCAGCAACAGCCCAGGCTCCAAGGATCATTACTGGGCCTGCGCCTGTTCTCCCACCAGCTGCCCTGCGTACTCCTACGCCAGCTGGCCCTACCATAATGCCTTTGATCAGACAAATACAAACCGCTGTCATGCCAAACGGAACTCCTCATCCCACCGCTGCAATAGTGCCACCAGGACCCGAAGCTGGTTTAATTTACACCCCGTACGAATACCCCTACACACTGGCACCAGCTACATCAATCCTTGAGTATCCCATTGAACCTAGTGGTGTATTAGGTAAGACTCTTATCCGTGCATGACTGCTGAATGCATCGTATGCTTTCATTATATTTGCATCTAGAAGTCATGGGGCTTAAAGGAAAAAAAGAAACACCACACGCTCTTGCCTCAGTTATATCACAACTGCCTAGGAAGATTGATGGTGTAACTCAAACATTTTAACATGTTTTGCATTGTAAAATGTGTGTGTTTAGCATATTAGTAAGATTGTTGAAAGCAAAATCTTAATGTTTGTGTGACACTAGATGGTAGATACATAGACAAGAAAAGAAACAAAAAGACATAGACGTCTATTGTATGTAATTTGTTCTCCCATCAATACCAGATTTGTTTGTGGCAACTTCAGCATAAATGTCCAGTAATCAGTGGAAAAAAGAACTTTTAATTTTGCAATGTCCTTTTAGTAGCCCAACTGGAGAGAATTGAAAGGTGTTTTTTCAGGTTGTTTAGGTTTTATTCTTTATTTAGAACACTTATGATCCATCTCTCCTCAGTGTTAGGAAGCTGTAAATCATTTGGTAAGCAGAAAATAATTTCAATGCGTAAATATAAAGGGAACTAAATTCTGAGCAATGGATGATACAATTAGCAACTTTACTGATTGCTTTTTTTATATACGTTGGATTGAAATGTCCATCATTCCTAATATCTCAGACCATTGACTTGCCATATGAAGGCGAAAATGATAAAGCAGCCGTGACAATTCAGTTAACTGGTCAATGTGGAACAAGCAGTTCCTACAGTGTTTTCCTTCCATAGTGCCTGCAGAATATAAATAATCTTTTCTCTTTAGTTTGTTCTGAATTGCATATGACCTTGGCGCTGCATAATGTTGATTTTATAGAACTTTGATCTTAGTTTGTTCAGTGGCAGTTATTGATTTACACAGATTCTAAACATCTCTAGTGATCACTGGACAATAAGGTTCAAAGTCAATATTTTGTTGAACGTATTGCAAAAAATCAGTGTTTCACTTAAATGATGAATAGTTATTGTTTATCTGTCTGTGTGTGTGTTTCCCCATTACACAGTAAAAAAGAAAATGTATTTAGGACTTCAGACTTTTCCCTTTCAGGATTAGTGAGGCACTTGTGAAAGTTTCAATAGGGCAAAAGTATTCAGTAGGTCTGTCTGAGGGCACCTTGTTTTCCACTATCCCCTAGCCAACATCCAGTGACTATATGATAATGTCATCGTTTATTTATTTCCTATAAACAAGTTCATGCTCTCCCCAGCTCCACCACCCCTCATCAGTAAGTCCTTACTCTGGTGCTTGTAATATCTCCTGGGGGCAGAGTTGCAGTTTCAGGCATCATCACAGTACCTATCAGTTGCTGGTTAGTGGTAATCCCCCCTCCTGAATTCAGTTAATACCAAGTAAAAAAACAGTAATAAGTTAATATGATGCAGGGAACTTGCACTGTTTTCTCACAGAATCTTACATACTTCTATACTATTGCTCCCAAAAGGCAGCTGACGCCATTGCGCTCTTCTAGGCGCAGCTGGGAGCGCAAGTGTGTTGCTTAAAGCAGTTCTAAGTAGTCTGATTTAAAAAAGGAAAAAGAAGAGAAAAAAAAATCAACACACCTCTGTTTGCGTAGCGTAGAATCAATGAGTAATATGACATCTGCTCTATTATCTGAGCATTTTCATTGAGTTAATTCAATTAAATGAGGTTTTGGTTGAGTCTTACTTCAAAATACACTCATGCTCATGAGTAACGTTTTATATTTTGTCCATTTTCTAGTGGACCTTTAAGATAACTTAAAACAATTCTGTTAAAAAAAACCAAGGGAATGCATCCCTTCGAGTATTTTGGGGGATATTGGTGTTGGAATCAAATTTTAGTTGGTGACTAACTTTTAATTCCCTTCCTTTTATCTTTAGGTATGGCTTTCCCAACGAAAGGCTAAGAATTCAAGAACGGTCTTAACTGATCCTTCATCAGATCTGAATTTTAACAAATGCTTAGTTTCAGCAGCCTTGAGAAAAGCTTGGCCTAGCAGTCAGTGACTTACTTGCACTTTTTTGCACATAGATTTAAAATAAAATAGTGCTATTAATTTGGATTAGACCCTGTTATTACAGAGTAGCTGTAATTTATGAGTGTATAGTAGTATACTGACTGCTAAGTGTTCTATATAGTGTTTGCTTTACTAATCACCTAATTCATTGCAGTTCATACTTATTGACTTAAAGTTTAAAATCACAATCTGTAGGCTTGAAGAATTGCTTTAAAACTTCTTTTTTGTGGTAGAACTGGAAATGATCTTAAAGTTAGCAAATAATTGTCAGTATTAAAAGATGGCATTATTTAAAATAGTCCTGCTGCAATAAAGGCACTTCAGTGAATATGTGACTAGTAAAGCTTATATGTGCTTGGGTCTAATAGATTTCATGAAATACTGTAATTTTGGGATTGTAAATGAATGGATTAAACAGGTTAAGGCCAGGATGTTTAAAATAAATGCAATATTAATCTGCACAGATAAACTTCTTACGGTTAAAATTTGAAACTACTGTGCCTTAACTTGTTGCTTTTCTTAAAATGAACTTTTGTAGTTAATGATCATTTAAATCCATTTTGATAAACCTGCTGTTAATGTTTTCTTTGAATGTTTTCTAACTTTGTCTTGGTAATTGCAATTTAACTAGGTGCGGTGGCTACTAAAGTTCGAAGGCACGATATGCGTGTCCATCCTTACCAAAGGATTGTGACCGCAGACCGAGGTTAGTTTAGTTCTGGAGTTCTTGTTTGTAAGAAGTGCTTTGAGTGTACATGAGATTTGCAACACCACAGCTGGTTAACCAAAACCCATATTTTGGCCCATTCATAATTTTTTCACCAAAATGTGAATAGTTAATGTTTTAGAGCTTAGGGAATACTTGTGGTTTTGAAAACATTTTGTAAACCTGCCTTTCCCAGCTCAATTAAACATATACACTTTGTCATATATTTAATTTAAAAGCTATAACAGATTTCCCTTTTAAAAACTATTTAAAGATCCATCTGCATCAGGAAACCCTATGAGTTAAGTGCTGCAATGATTAATTTGTGTTCCCCCTCTCCCTCCAATTTGTTCTTTTAATTGGTGTGGAAATATCAGATTGGTGTTGCAAAATAAAATGAATGGATGGTTGCTTAATGAGAAAGAAGTAAAGGAATAAATGCCTCCTGTCTGTGTCTGGAGAAATTTGAAGATTTAGATTCCTTTTTTTCCAATAAACTTTTGAGCCACTGTACTGTATATTTTGAGGAGGATGCATGTTCTCAGTTACCTAACTTAATTCAGAAAGGTAAGGGCTGTGAAGAAAATACTTCAAAAGTTGTTTGAGTTTGAATTAATAAGGATGGGGGAAGGGAAGATGTTTTGGTTTTTTGCCAAAATCTATTTCCTGGTTTTTACCTCTTGCTGCTAAAATGCATAACCTGAAGGAGAAGCAACTTTTGAAGTCCTGTTGGTGAGATGACATCCAATATTTGGGCATCTCTCTTTTAACTCTTGACTGGAAAGTAAATCTTCATTTTTCTCCCATTCCTCAAACGTAATGCCTTTGGACCCCTGAATGAAGTATTTAAGCTTATTGAGAAAAGCAGTATTTTCGGTTTATTGACATTGGCTAATAAACAGTGTAGGCTGAGCACAGGAACTCCCAAATTCTTATCTCATCCCTGCTGCTCACTCAGTGTGGGTTTCATCAAGGCGAGTCATTTAATATCTCTGTGAATGTTTTCCCATCTGTAAAATAAGGATAATAATACTTCCCTACCTCACAGGGGTGTTGTGGGGGTTCTTGTTCATACAGGGCTTTGAGGACACAAAGCTTTATGTGGCAAGTATTATTATTCTGCTCTCATCAAAATCAGTGCTGTGCAGGCTTACATGGTATTGTAATACTCAGAAGCTGAATTCAGGTGACAGATCTGACATCTCCTAATGCTGACTACACTTCATTTCCCACTATCTCCTATAAATTTACTACAAGAAACGATACAGATTTCAGTCAGTACGTTAAAAAGGGCCCTCCTGGATACTTGCTATGTGTATGTAACACTCTTACCTTTCATATGGAAAGAACATACGCTTTACGAAGATGTAAAGCTGATGACAAGACACTACTTAGGTTTTCCAGAAGGTTTCTTCTTATTTCTTGAAAGCTCTTCAATGGGCAATGGCACATAGTCAGAATAAGGTCATAGCAAATGTTGACAAAGAGAAAAGTAAAAAAAGAGATTATAACCTGTATTCTGTCAAGTGCGATAAATGTTAGGATTTGGTTATCTTTAAAAATTTAACCTGATGTTACAAATATCAGTTTTTGCTAAAGATCATTTTGATCTGCAATGATAGCTTCAGGTTTCAGTAAAACTACTTGTTTAGTTAGATATTTGCCTGAGACAACTAGTAAACACACTGATAAAGTACAGAGTGGGAGAAGCATACCAATTGTTTATTTGCTTTCATCGTGGTAGCATTTTGTCAACATATATTTTAAATATTTTGTGAAGGGCCTAGGTGTTTTGTCTGGGTTGCCACTTACAAGTCACTGAAAAAAATTATTGATTTCATTTTACCTTCTTTTAAAATATAGCCATTTGCTGATAATACAGAGTTCTTCTCTGACCGTATTTGAAGTCCATTGTATTTTAAATAAATAAATTCAGGTGGCTTTTCTCCTATGGAATAAGTCATGTATACCTCTATCTCTCTGCATGAAAACCATGCTGATATTTCAGGTGAACATTATTTTAGTCTCATCTAAGCAATACCGATGTTGTCTTAAGAATCTTATATAAAATTAATTTTACAACTTTATTTCATTTTATTTTGAATCTAGAATCCTAGATTATCCCCTCGCAATTTTTACAGTTTTGGAGAAGGCTTTGAAGAGCATTGTTCAGCAATGAAGCAGATTCTTTAACATGTTAAAATTACGTTGTAGAATTAAAATACTAAATATTTACCATTTTCATCCATTGAGTCATTCAATCACTGATACACTTCTGTAGCTATAGCCATGAAAAACAATGTCAGCAAACCGAAATATATATTTTTTTCAATGCAGAAACTTTTTTTACATGGTTAAATGTTGCTAAAACTATATTTGCATTCACTGGGTCTAAAGTTTTTTTTTGTTGTTATTTTTTGGGGTTTTTTGTTTATTTTTTTAAGCTATAAATCGATTTTCAGATGACTTGGTAGTACTACTGCATTCACTTTTTAAGTAGATTTTTACTCTTTGCGTAGGTTTTTTTTTTAGAGATAAGCACTGCATTTAAAGCAAGAATCCCGGAATGTGTAAATGTTTTACTCTTTACAACTAAGCATTTAGAATTGGTGAAGGGCTGAAAAATATAGCTCATTTTAACTAAGAATAAAACCCCAGTTTATAAATAATCCAAAAATGAATTTGATGCTTATAACAGAGAGACTGACTGATTTAATTGTAATAAACTGTAAATGGTGTTGCACAGTTGACAAACCTGTGTGTACTGTAGAAGGCCAGAGACTTGGCAGAGGATGCATCACAGGTGTACTGGTATTTTTAAAAGGTAGCTTGCTTTGGTTATAAACTCCACAAGAAATAATAATGCTCAGAATATTCTTGAATGTTATATCCAAACCAACTGTCACATAATTTATATATAAATTTTAATACCGTTTAATCAAAATTATAATCAGTATCAAAATGCTTTAAGAGTCTGTGTTTCTAGTATACCTGTAAAGTGGTGAGATTGTGCCACATAAATATTTATTTTTATTTTTGCTTATTTTTGAAACAGCCGTGTTAATTTAAACAAATCCCAGTTAGCATGATTCTGAAAAAAATCAGGGAGCATGTGGTCTCATTTATGTTACAGTAGTCATTTTTTTTAGTGTTTATGAACTGTATCCTAAATGATAGGCCATTTTTGTTTTGTGAAGGTAAATCAACCCGTGAGAATGATTGCTAAATCGATGCTATCTGTGAATATTACACCTACTGGACTTCATTTTAATGAAAAGGCACAAATCTGACTTTGCACTGAATACCTTTCTCACTTTCATCTCCTCTGCCTTAGTCAAAATGGCAACAGTACAAAAACTTTATCAACCTCAGAATTTATTAGCTATGATTAAGCTGTTGAATGAGTCTTAAAAAAATAAAAATAAAAAAAAATCATACTACTGTTAAGTGGACCAAGTTTGGTGAAGGAGAATGTGAGAGAATGATTAAAGAAGGAACAGCTCAAGAACATTGGGAATGATAACTTTCCACTTGAGAATTTTTTTATGTTTTACTGTAATTTGTTTGTGTTTTTGGGTTTTGTTTTTTTGTTTTGTTTTTTCTTTTTTCTTTTTTTTTTTTTGCAAAAGAAAATAGTATTTACAGGTGGCTTCTTTTAAAATATAAGAATATAAAGCAGGAATGTATATGAAATGTCAGATTTTATTGTATTTGCAGAGTATTAGCTTTGAAAATGAATAAAGAGAGCTGTTTGTAGTTTTAAAATGCCTTATTAGTATCAATTAGATATTTTCTCTATTTTTTGATGTACTTAGAGCTTTTTAAGTATAGAATTTAAAATGGCAGGACTTTTACAGTGTTTACATGCAAGTGCATTTTATAAGTGTCCTATATGTGTAAAATAGTATTTGGAACAGGAAGATGCTGGCTAAAGTAGCAGGCTTAGCGTTTTCCTGGTTCCCACGATGATGCCTACGTTGCTAGACTACAGTTTAGTACTGCTTTGTATCATGAGGCCAAGAAATTCCATGTTGTTTGTAAATAGAATAAATGAAAGGCAATAAAAAATTTATTGAACAAAAAACCATTGTTTGGCCCCTAGTTTGTTGAACCAAATTGTTTCTGTAAGTTCAGAATTCCTCAGATCCATTTCTTTTAACAACCAGTTATTAATAATCACATTCATCATTAATAGTTGCTTAATGCTTGCACCTGGGGAGGTACTAATGCTTAATAGCAGTCAGATACTGATGCCGTGCACTGACTGTTGTTTCCAAATTCTTCCGACTGAGTTCCAAAAATGTTCATTGTTTTTGTTTTCCAATTTCCTTCATCGACTGCTACTAACCATTAGTCGTTAGTTGTATTTTATCTCTATTTCTCCTGTTAACCGGTTTTGTGGGAGTGGGCTTCTCCTTCCCGTGTCCAAATCATGATGGAGGGCTGTCATGATTTTATTGCATTCTGTAGATGGTGTCGATCAGTATGTCAGAATTAAACATGCTTGTTTTTTATTAGTTGTGATTAGTTTTCATGTTGTCATTAAGCCGTCACTAGCTGGAACTAATCTCTTCTCTATCTTTTCTTTCTTTTTTTTGTTTTTTTTTTTTTTTTTTTTTTTTGTTCCTAACCACCCAGCCGCCACCGGCAACTAACCTATGACCTTCTGACCTCTGAACTCTTCACCCAATGATGACCTGACCATGCCTGCCTGCTGATCAGTTAACTGGTAATCGCCTTTGCTTGCCTGTCTTCAGTGCAGCGAGCTGGGGCACTTGTCCGTTCGTCTTACCATCTAACAAAACAGACAAAGAAATTGTTGTCCTCCAACTCCGCTTTTTTGTGTTCTCCTGTCTGGGTGAAAGTGGTTCTAGAACCTGCACTGAATAGTAGTAAAGCAATAAGGTCCAATTCATCCCTCCGCACTGATCATCCTCTAGCGTCCCGCCCCAAGCGAACGGTAAGGAGGCCTCGCACGAGATGGAGACAGATGTCCCTTAACTACCGATGACAGAGGCAGTTACTGTGAGAGACTTCTAGGAATATTTTTCTTCTCAAAAAAGAAGTCAAAGCTCTCTCTGAATGTACTGTGTGATGATGCATCATGCATGAACCTTTGGTCAGGGATGTCATTGGTGAAGGGATTCCAAAAAGTATTCAAAATTTGACATGCTGTTTAGTCACTACCAGTGCCCTCAAAGGGCGGAAGTTGCAGCCTTTTTTCTATTGCCTGCCAAATTGGATGTTTTAAAAAAGAGTGCCATGAAATACAGTGAATTTTCAGAACTATGTCAATGCAGTGAACAAAACAGCAACACTATGAAAGCTAAATCTGAGTTTAAATTATTTTAACCATATTTTAATCTCCTCGGAAGATTACATGAGAACAAGGTACATGCATTATGTGTCACATTACTGGGCAAACTGTTCAAATATTTTTTTTAAACCTCCCTGTATAGAAAAAAATTCATTAAGGATGTAAAAGCCATGCTTGCCTATTTGCTGTATACATGTAACGAAATTGTAGATAAAGTGTAGTGCATTGAAACAAAATGAACAAAAAAGTAGATACTTTTACTATACAAGGGTGCTGGTGCAGAAAAAAAATATATTTTTGGAAATGTAGCATTTTATACTTTCAAGTGTTATAAAAAAAGAAAAAAAGAACAAAGAAACCCTTTATTTCATTAAATGATTTTTTCTGGTGGTTGTCAAGAAACAAAAGACCAAAAGAGCCTTTTAGTCTTTCTTTTTTATTTTTTAAGTATTGGAATAAGTCTAAAGAAAAGGAAGTGCCTTATTTTCTTCATGGTCATTTAGTCAAATGTCTTGTATAATCATCTTCTCCCTCAGACAAGTTACTGCATGCCACTCAGTCGCCCAGTATGTGAAAAGAAGCTGTGAGGAAAGACAAATGATGAGTTGACCATATTAATTACCTGATTTTTGCCATATTAGTGTGACGTGACTTTGCCATAATCACATTATGAAAAATATTTGCTAAGTTTTTGTCGAATCAGCCCATGGTTATTTCCACAACTCTGCTTTTCAAATCAGAGCTAATACAGTACTTGCGCAGTGTAAACCAAAGGTTCTGTGATACAGACTGTCTCATTCTAAATTAGACTGAGAAATGTTGGTAGAGCTGGAAGTATTTCATTTTTGTTCAGGGATGGAGACAAGTTTTCTTGACTTTGGTTGGAATAAATATGCATCAGACATAGTAGACTTCAGAGTCATCCAGAAAACTGGTGTTCTGTGGATAATTAAAGTGCTTAGCTAGTCCTCAGTTATGGTCTGAGCACGTCCCCCATTTCTGTGAGCAGTTCCTGCAGTGTCAAGCAGTATGCAAGTTACTTATTTTTTCAGCTCTCCTTTCATTAACGTTGGATCTGCCTACTGGCTTTCTTTTGTAAGATAAGCAGGAGGGGGACATCAGTTAGCTGTTTGAAGCCCAGCGATGCTGTGTTTTTAACCCTTACTTCCACATGAGATTGATTTAGCTGGGCAATCACAGGAGTTGAAGCTGTTGAACGCACAGTATTTGAATCTAAAAACATTAAGTATTACTTTGTGTGGAGCTCAGTACTAAGCTTGGCAAATATCAGGTGATAACTTAACTCCCCTCCTTGTCAACTTACTCTCCTCCTGCAAATCTTCACAGCTTCCAAATGAAAGGTCAATAGTAAGCTAAGAGGGCTTACCTTTTAAGCACCTGCATGGTGACCTCATCTAACATCTTGTCTCACCTGGAAATAATTATCAGTTTATTTACTATGCAATAGACATTCATCTTTTTGTATTCAGCTAGCTTTTTGTTTATTGTACCACCGGCTTTGTCTTCCTGTTACACATACAGTTGTTGATTTTACTTACAGTATATACTGTGCCATTTTGATTTTTTTTTTTGGTTGGTTGGTTGAATAAACTTGCGACACTCGAACATTTGAAGAGAGATTTGCTAAAACAGTACCAGTATTTGATCCAGTTTCATCTCAACTATGATAAAACCTGGACATTTTAGATGTTTATCAAAGGTCTTTTATTGGGAGGGAGGGGAAGTATATGAAACAGATGTGTGACATGTGAAAGTAATGTTTGCTCTGAACAAATTTTCTGAAAACTTAGTTGACAAAATTTTGGATCAACTTAGGAAAAAAAAAGCATGACTTCTGAAATCTCTGAATGCCTTGGTTCTCAGTATTATCATTCTTTAATGACTTTTTCTTTATTAAAATAAGTAGTTTTAAGACTTCTTTCTGACAGTATTATGTAATTTTTTTTTTTAGAGTGGGTAGATGGGAGTGTCGCTTGTATGTAACCATACAGATGACATGTATTTGTCTATTCTTTATTATCTTAGTAGTTTCATGCTATGTATGTACCATAACCAACCTATTGCCTATGAGAAACATGTAAGATAATGTATTTACAGCCATTGTTACAAGTTTATAATGTATTTTTCTATCTTGTTTTATATGTATGTTATATAACATTCAAAAGAATTTTTTTCCTGATTGAGAAAAAAAGGATACAAAATGCAAAACCCACAATTTTGATAACAGAGAAATTGCCAATTGTTTTGCAGTACTTTATTATATTGGGAGTGTTGTCTTTCTTGGGCTTTTAGTTAGCTACTGGATGAATACATTAGACATATTTGGGTTTTAGTTGGGTTTTTACATAGCTTGCATTTTAATTCTTTGGTTCTTTGCTGTTTCTATTAACCCATAGCATTATTTTAATAAATGTTATAATACCAACCTACTAACTCTGGACTATGTCTGTTTATTAACCATTACATGTTTAATTAAAGTAAACAAATAAAGACGGAAGAATGTAAAGTCTTGAGTTACTGGACTAACCCTGAAGAACGTGACCACAGATAACACAACGTGACTTGTTTTTATGTTGTTTGTCGGCTGACAATTCTGCACACTACTATTAAGTTGGCTTTGGTCGTTCTGGCCTTTTACCTTGGGGAATGGGTGCCAGTAGATAAGGGAACAAAGTAGCATTTTTTTTTTTTGAGGCATTCTTCTTGTAGAGTCTTGCCACTTGCCTTTCAGCATCTGCAATACTAATTCCACACTTTCTTTCTCTTTCTCTAAAATAATTACTGTCGGCTCACAGCAAAAGAGCAAAGATGCCAATGTATTGGTAAATCATGATGGTGTACAGAAACCAGTTTGATTCTTTGTTGAACCATTCAGAGGTTGCAGTTAATCTTGTTGCAATTTGTGACTTGTTGGTTTGGGCACCTGTTGCATCATGGGACATTTCCAAGCACAAGATACATCTAGATACGATTAGCAGTACACTGAAATACAAAATCTTCTTTTTTTCCCTTGCCAAAAGTGCCTTATTTTCTTCATGCCGTGCTATTTTTATGTAATTTTTTGTACTTCTGCTATAGTCTATCAGTATTGCCTAGCTCAGGGGAGTACAATTTCTGTAAGCCAAAGGTCAGACCAGATCACTTCCTAATGACTGCAGAAAGTACAAAAACACACCTTTCACTGAATTTCCAAGCAACAGCCATTTCAAATTCCAGGTCTGCCTTTATGTAATCTTTATCCCTGTGGATGACTGTAGCAACATGAATGCAGGGAATTGAAATGGTGAAAACGCTGTTTTGATTGTACCTCTGTGTGGATTATTTTTACGGAAATGTTTCTCTTGCCACTTCTGTTGTCTGAGGCTTCTTTCCATAGCATGGGTAGTCTGCCTAGATTTGCAGTCTTAAGGGGACAGTCATTACAGCTGATGTCGAGGGAGATTGTTGATGTAGATCACTCTTCAGATATCGACAGCCTTGGTGAAACCCCATTTATTTTCATGTATATAGTAGAAATTCAGGTAACATTAAGCAACATTTACGATGTTTCAAACTACGCATCTTGAAGTCCATGCGATATAAAATTTTAAAAACCTCTCACAGTATTGATAATAATTAAAATTGAATTGCATCTTTATTTTATGGAAGAAAAGTAGGTGAGCTGTGATGAAGGTGTTTGTTTTAAGAGGATGCGTAGCTTTTAGTTTGTTCTACAAAAACGTATAGGAACAGTTAGATTTCTATCAGTACATTTAGAATAGTTTCACTTGTACAGAAATTTGAACAGATCATGAATATGTTGCTATCCTAGAAGTCAGTCAGGTAGATGATAGGAAAAAAAAAGGCATTTTCAACAGATAACATTAGGAAAATTTGATTAAGTGATGGCATAAGTGTCATTTCAGGGTCACTTATTTATATTTTTTGAGCATTTCATCAGAGGCACATATTTAAATTCTGTGAAGCATTCTCCAGTGTAAGTGAAACTATTCAGATAGGATAAATTATTAATGTTTTATATTGAAAATAGTTCTATTCCTAAAACTATTACTTATCTGCAATGTTTTTAATGTTGTCTATTTTTTATTAGATGTGAACTACTGTCACGCTTGGTCCACAGTGCATTTTCATCTCATCCTTTTAAGTCCTGAGAATTGCCCTAGATTTTGAAGTATTTTAAAGCAGAAAGAAAGCAAAACAGTGAAAGCCCTTAAAATCCAAATTTTATAATAATTGCTTTTGACCATCAAATGCATTTCTCAGTTTACCTAAGTGCCTGCATGAAAAATTGTCTTATGCTTTGACTGCTTATTGGAAAGAAACAGGCTATTTTTAGAACTGAATTTGAGGGACGATGCCTTCAGTATTGCTAGGTTTTTCTTTATTTTCTTCCGGGGTTAAATTGTCTTCACATTTGAAAGATCATACATTCAAGTCATGTATTGAGTTGCTGGTCTATCCAATAGCATAGATTAATTTTAGGGTAAACATACTTTTTTTTTCTTGTAAATGGCTCAGAAGATGAGCAAAACACCACAAAGCCTTTTAAAATAAAATCTGAACAGTGCTATTGATTTCTTAAGTGAAACGTTGTACCAAATTATAACAAATTTTACTTCTTTGATAGTTTTTTCTCTTAGCAGTCTAGAAAATATTCTGAGTCTTCGGGGATGTCTTTCAGATATTTTTAATGAAATATGCTGACGATATTGATATTTATTTGAACAGACCTCTAAAAAGTATGTAAAAAATCTGCACTTAATAGTTTATTTCCAGATGGACTCTTTGAGGGGGACCACTAAAAAGTTTTCTGACCTGAAAATGCAGGGAAGCATTGAAGTGTTTTGCTGTCCATTAAGAGATCATTTCAACTTGGGAGAAGCGTGAGTTTTATATAGTCATATTTGGATAACAATAGCTGTCATAAATAGCACGTTGTACAGAATGAGATCTGAATAACACATTCCTATGGTGAAAGTACATAATTGTTATTCGAATTTGTCTTGTTTTTAATATATACATTTTCCTAAAACACTATTAATGAAAAATAACACAAGCAGTAACATTAACACATGGTAATCAATGTTGAATCAAACTGGTTAACAAAAGTACAGTGCTCTTCCTTCTATGTGCCTGCGCACTAATTGCAGGTGGTATGGTTCTGCATAGGAGTGGGTGGGAGGCACAGCAGGTGGTGACTTGCAGTGTTAATTCCTTGCAGTTGGGATGTCCATCTGACAGCTGACTAACAGGGAGGAACCTGACTCCCAAGGCAAAGATTAGCTGAGATCTGAATCTCATGAGAAGAATTAATTTGAAAAAGTATACATACATACATATATGCTTCTACTTGTATTATGCAGTTTGTGTGAAACATTTAAGGTTTTGTTTGTGCAAAATAATGTATTTGGGGGAGGGTGGGAGGGGACATGGACATTGCCAAAACACATGTAAATAAAACACCAATTATGACTGTACATTATGTGCAATAAAATAACTGGAAAAAGTGCATGTACTTTATCCTCAAAAGCAAATTGACAGCTCTCAAAGCTGTAGCTATAGTTTTATTTTCTGAAAAAGTTAAGTTTTATTCTGTATCTAAACAGCAGAATAAAGAATGTACATTTTTCACACTTCAATTTTCATTAATGCTTTTAGCACTGTTATGAAATTTGTCACGTGCTGAAGAGACTTAAAATTCTCATGGTCATCTGATTTCCAGGATAATCAAGGACAGCTTATTGGCTATGCTGTGTTATCTGTATTTTTGTTATCTAAATTTCTGGGAGATGACCAAGTGATGATGATGTTAACATAATTCTTTAAGCATCGCTGTTACAAATGTTGGAGCAAAAAGAGAAGTACTTTGTACTAAAGTCAGCTGTTTTGGTTCATTCTGGTTACCGCCACTCTGCCATTAGTGTAAATAATCTAGTGAGAAACATATTTCAGAGAAGAAATTGTGTTTTAAAAGCATCATTGATAGGTATGTGATAATACCTCTTTATTATTTAACTGTCCTGCATGACATTCTGGTTGCCAAGTTGGAGAAAAAAATGGATTTGATGGATGGACCACTCGCTGGATAAGGAATTGGCTAGATGATCACACTCAGAGAGTTGCGGCCAGCGGCTCAACGTGGAGACTGGTGATGAGTGACATTTCTTGGGGATCAGTGTGCTGGGACCGTTGTTATTTAACATCTTTGTAGGTGATGTGGACAGTGGGATTGAGTGCACCTTCAGCAAGTTTGCAGATGACACCAAGCTGAGTGGTACAGTTGACATGCTAGATGGAAGGGATGCTATCCAGAGGGCCCTGGACAGTCTTGAGAGGTGGGCCCATGCCAACTTCATGAAGTTCAACAAGGCCAAGTGCAAGGTACTGCACCTGGAATAGGGCAATCCCAAGCACAGATACAGGTTGGGCAGAGAATGGCTTGAGAGCAGCCCTGAGGAGAAGGATTTGGGAGTGTTGGTTGATGAAAGATTCAGCATGAGCTGGCAACGTGCACTTGCAGCCCAGAAGGCCAACTGTATCCTGGGTTGCATCAAAAGAAGCGTGACCAGCAGGACAAGGGAGGTGATTCTACTCCTCTGTTCTGCTCTCATGAGACCCCATCTGGAGTACTGAGTCCAGTTCTGGGGCCCTCAACACAAGAAAGACATGGAGCTGTTGGAGCAGGTCCAGAGGAGGGCCATGAAGATGATCAGAGGGCTGGGGCACCTCCCCTGCAGAGACAGGGTGAGAGAGTTGGGGCTCTTCAGCCTGGAGAAGAGAAGGCTCTGGGGAGACCTCATAGCAGCCTTCCAGTACCTGAAGGGGACCTAAAAGAAAGATGGGGAGGGATTTTTTATAAGGGCAGGTAGCAACAGGATGAGGGGAAATGTCTTTAAACTGGAAGAGGGTAGATTTAGACTAGATATTAGGAAGAAGTTCTTTACTGTGAGGGTGGTGAGACACTGGAACACGTTGCCCAGAGAGGTTGTGGATGCCCCCTCCTGGGAAGCATTTGAGGCCAGGCTGAATGGGGCTTTGAGCAATCTGGTCTAGAGGAAGGTGTCCCTGCCTATAGCAGGGGGTTGGAACTAGATGATCTTAAAAGTCCCTTCCAACCCAAACCATTCCATGATTCTGTGATAATTTATTTACTGAAGTGATTTAAGTCCTCTTACCTCACTGTTTAAATAAAAATCTGTGCTTCAGAAGTAAGTGGTGAATAGGTAAAGCCAAATGCAACGTCTGTAGGAGTCTGGCAGAATAGGGCAGAGGAAGCTAAATATCAAGGTTTAGGTACACTGTTCTAGGAAGGATGAAAAATCTGGTGTAATTAGCATTCAAAGACGTCTTCCATCGTGAGCCTCAACACACTGGTGGCATATAGTCATTTCTGAACCAGTTTTGATATTGGTAGTTCATTGCAGTAAAGCTGTAGAGATCTTGTTTGGTGTGTGTCGCTCGGGGAGGTAAAGCAGCCCTTGAGGTCTTTCCTGTTACTCTGGATGTAAAGCCACGTTTGACTGTGTGCTGCAGCCTTGGCTTGCTGACGTGTGGGCACACACTCACTTTCTGTGCTGTCTTTGACTGTCTAGCATATACGCACTGTGCATACTCATTCTTTATCCACCCATAGAAAACAGAATTATGATGATCTTCCATGTCTCCTGCACCATGTGAATTCAATCAGTCGGTACCTATCTGTGATCACGTTTGCACTTGCAATTGTGTTTCTTTGGTCTACAAATTTATATTAGATGTGAAAATTGATGGCTGGAATACTTCTACAAGCAGAGCTATTAACCTTACACTGTTTTCTTATTAACTGTGTTGGTATGCTTGTAGCTAGTGGCCTCTCTACTGTATTTCTCCTCAATATTTTTAATATGATTACTGTAGTTCCCTTGAGGAAATATAAACTTAACCATTGTCTTTATCTAAATAGTGAGTCCTTTATTACCGATGAGTGTAAAATGCAGTGTCTGAAATGATGCCTTTCTCTTTGCTGTTCAAGTCTACTAATTAAGGTAATATTGAATTCTCAGTCAAAAAATAGGAAATTGACAGCCCATTCATACTGAGTTGATGTCGCCTAAAAATTTATCAACCACGATAAACCAGTAACTTCCGAAATTATACATTTTAAACTATTTGTTATAAAATAGTATGGCCTAGTTGCCCTTTCTGAATTTCTGTCACTGCATTTTCAGAGTATTTTTATCAGCAGCAGCAAGCACGGTTGACTTCTTCAAGTAGCAAACCCAGAGGTGAGGTTCAAGAAAAAACACCACATAATGTCGCACCTCTCAACATCATGTCATTTCAGCAGCTCTTCAGTAAATGAAATCAAAATTTTCTAAATGAAATGTCAATGAGATCAAAAATCTAAATTTTATCTATTTGTCCATCACTTATGCAGCCAAGAGGCTAAGGAGAGAAATGGCTTTAGTTACTGGGACCTTTTCAGAATGAATTATGTTGATTTTCAGTACACTGAGAGTAGTGGTAATTTTACTGTCAGAAACTAAGAAGGTCTCATGAAGCAAGCAATTGTCTGGGTGCTACTTCTGGTTTGCTTTCATAGTCTTTTAAATTACAAAATATTAAGCCCCGTACTTTGTATCTGGAGCTTTATTTATTTATTTGTTTTTAATCGTGAAAGACAAATCAGACTCTAACTTGAGGTGTTTTAAAGGAGTATTTTTTTAGTTGAAGCTATTAAAGTGAAAAGGCAGCTTCAGCAGCCAAGAGTAAAGATACTAGGAGCACTGTTTTGTATACCATAGCGTACGCATTGGAAATGCACAATGTAATAGTGTAATATTTATCTTATTAGTTGTGTGCACCTTTCAGGCTATGACTTTGAGAATCTTTTGTAGCAATGTACCTTGTGCAGTTCAGATTGCAGAATGACATGATACTACATATCATTCATATGCATATGCCTCTTCCTGGAGCACAGCCTTTTTCAAAGGAATCTTTTAAGGTCTTGGTCTCAGATGTTACGGAATGCATGGTAAAATCAGGGTGCAGGGAACACTGGGTTTTTTGCTAGCCTCCCTGTTAATCTCCAAAAGTTTAAGCATCTCTTACCAATTCTGAGATGTTGTTATGTTAATTAGCATGTCAAAATCCGTGTCCTGTTTTTAACACGGGTGCCATCTGATGACCTTCACGTGCATACTCTTCCAGTGCATCTCTGGATCATTTCATTGAAAGCAGATCCAGTACTGCAAAGCGAAGGAGGCCACAAGGCCATTACTTGCATGCTCCTGGATGACTTTTCCCATATAACCTTAGTGATGAGATAATTTTGATTCTTTCCCTGAAAGGCAATGAATGAAGCAGATCTTCTATGGGATTCAGCACTGTTTCTGAGAGAAAATAGGAAATGCACTCCTTTGAGGACTGAAAGAAGATAAACAATCATGTCAGAGCTTTGAATTCTGTCCTGAGTAGATGAGTAAAATCAGTTTGGACTTCATATGAGTCAGGAGGAGGAAACAAATGTAAACAAGAGCAGCATTGTCAAGAAGCCCATGCTATGTTAACAAGAAGTTCATCAGAGACTGTAGGTTTGAATATTAAGTGAAGAAAATTGAAATTATCTCAGTCCTTGAAGAGTTGATTTGCCATATCTCCCTTTTATCTTAATCAAACTTCTTAATTTGTCTATTGGAAATCTTTCCCTTTGTCAGCCTAATTTGAATTTCACATCATTTTCTTCTGAGGTTCTGCCCTGCCCCCCACTGCGCTGTCTTACATTTCATACACAAAAGTTTCCCTTCAGTAGGATGGCCAACTGCTACCATTCATTCTTGGGATAGAAAGACTGCAAGCAAGTTTTCAGGTCTAAATTAGGATTTGCGAAATGTGAGACTACTGAGGAAACCTGTTTAAATATACATGGCTCCACCCACCTGGACAGAAGAGGAACGTCTCAATGACAAGAGCTCAGAACAAACACCTGGAACACCTGGGTTTGAGATACTTCTTGCATGACTGATGATTTGTGCAATTTTGGGCAAAAGCCTTGCAGCCGCATCAGAAAAACACAGTCTTCTGAAGTAGGAATTAAGCATTATTCAGTTATCGACACAGGGGGAGTGTGATTACCTAGATTTTCAATAGCAAAACCCTTTTATGTTATTCCACAGATTAAAGCACCATCACCTTACCTTCTCTTGGCTGTATTTAGTGACAAGAAAAAGAAAATGGCTGGTGCACAGAGACAGCGTTCCTGCTCGAGTGGACAGGGGATGTGCTGGTCCCAGTGGCTCAGCTTCTTGGGCATCTCCCTCTGCCCACTCCGCCTGCACAGCCTCTGTGGGCCTCGCAGAGCCACTTCTGAATTCCCCTCCCCAGCCCTCCATAGAGAAGCTCAGCACTGTTTCACTCAAGTGCCTTTGTTGCTCTTGTTCTGAACCCTTGTACCTCAGGTCCCCATCTGTGCAGTGAGGTTAACAGGAGCACTGTAGCAGCACCAGATGTGGATAACTGTGTTTGAGACCGTGGAGCACTCAGACAGAACAGAGCTGAGTGTCCTCTTGTATCATCACAGTGAATGAGAGTCTTATTGAATGTACTTTAAAATAAAGCATATAAGCAAAACAAAATAGCTTTGTCATTTTCTTACTTAATCAAGGCCAGAGAACAAAAAGATTGCACAACTTCTCAACCAGCTGAGTCCTGGTTTCAGACCAAATTACCTCGGTGGGTGTCAGCAGCACCGGAGGTGGAACACAACAGCAGGGATATGGCTTGTGCTGCAGCCCCAGTGGTGGGAGGCAGAATTTCATAGTATGATGTAGGAGACAGGCGTGATCGTAGTGCAGAAGTATCTAACACATTGTGTTTAACTTGTTGGACTGTTAGTATCACCAGGAAGCACAATACCACGATTGCTTAAGTTTTCAACTGCTTTTCAGGAAATGGCATGGCTGCTCCCAAGGCCTGTCTGGTATTCCCAGTGTGCTAGAGCCAAGCACGCAGATATTCTCTCATGTTTGAGGGCTCAGGTTGTACCGCTTTGAGCTTTTGACTAACCAGAGTTATCCCAGTACAACTACAACACAGAGATGACTCAATACATGATGCCCTTTACAAATGCAGTTCTATTATAATACATAGTAAATTCAAGGAGCTGGAAAAGATGCAGCAAGGCAGCATTCTGCATAAGCACTATTGCTTAACAAAGCTGCCCAAGTGTTACTGGGTGCAAGAGAGGATACTTGTGACATACACCCTTTCCATCTGAGATTTGAGATTAAAATTGAATGAGTTTTTTTTAATCCCTATCTGTGTCCTGGACACTGCCTTTTACTTTGTTAATATCGCTCATCCTTGACCACGTTTGGGAACAGAAGTTAGCATGAAAACACCAGACCTCTCGAGCAAACACTTCAGGTTCAGTTCTCAGGTTACCGTATGATTTTTGAAACTGAAATGCCTTAAAATCATTAACTTTGCTGCTAGAACAACAACTCTTGTAGCCTCAGGCTTGTAGCTGTGAGCAGCTACACTCAGGATGCCAATTTTGCAGTGAGCTTTCTGCTTGCTTTTAAGGGAGAAAGATACATACTCGTTCTGAAAGACAGGACTTTGGATTTCTCAAAGAAGAGCTGTTGTTAGTAGATAGGTATAAAACAAAATCAGGAACACCAAATCGGTCGTACCACTTGTCTCAACAACGGCCAGCACTGGCTGATTTATTCTTGGTTGTGCTCAAGACAAGTTGGCTGGCAACCGAGCGTTCTGTTGGCCAGCACCTGCAAGTAGGGGAAGGTGAGAAGCGGGGATTTAGTTCCTCAGTCAAGTCTCTCTTAAGCTTTTATCTTGTTGAAGTAAACATCTGTGTTATGTTAGCTGTCACGTACATCAGAGTGATAATCACAAATTATACCGATGAAGGACAACTTTCACTGACTCTAGATTTGTCTTCTGAGTTGCCTCTATGAAGTAACCTTGAAATAAATGGTTTCCACTCTGGCAAGTATCTGTCTGAAAATGAGCAAGAAACCAAGGACTGAAATAGTTAAACTTGTGACTTTTTAGGAGGGAGTGAAGTGGTAAATAACGCTGCCTCAGAGCAATTTCTCCCTTGTCATCCCTTCTCCCCTAACAGTTTGCTGTCACTAATCCCTGTGAGCTAGACTTTGCACCATGGGCTGAGAATCCTTCAGGTGGAGTCAGTGGGGTCCTCATCTGAGTAATTTGCAATGTGAGCAGACTGGGCCATTAGGGCTGGCACAACCAGAGTCATTTCAGCTTCGTGTTCTCTGGAAAAGGGCTTATCAGTAGAATGCCGGGCACATTTCTGGTGCATTGCTTTTTTTTTTTTTTTTTTTGGCCTCTCTACATCTCTTCATTTTTTCTCATGTTTTTCTTCACTCCCACCCACCCCACTACAAGCATCAGAATAGCAGAGCTCTGATAAGCAATGCTGATGTGCCTTCTTCTTCTGAGGGATCCCATTGGACCCCAGGCAGAGTCTCTGTGGCTCCCAGTGTTCCACCTGCAATAAGTCTCCTTGCTGATGGCAGCTCTGGAAAGGGAGAACCCCACTCACAAAGGCAGGGAAGAAGTTGCATCAGTGGCTGGCAGCAACAGGAGAGTCTGGTTGAGCCGGTGAGTCAGCCCTACCACATGCTCCCCTTGTGTATTCCAGCCACATGCAAGCATGTGCAGACAGGGAAAATTCCAAGCTTTGTTTGATTTTGTGAGAAGAAAGGACCTGCCTTGCTGCCACTGCCGACTCAGTTCACTCAGAATTAAATCCCATGAACAAGAATTGCTAAAATCCTAGGATGAAATGCTTCTGTTCAATCCCTGACATGTCTTGCTCTTTTCACTGGGGGAAAAGTAGTCATTTATGGTTTCTTTTTTTTTTTTTTTTCAGATTTAATTACCAGCTTTGATGTGTCTATAATGGGCAGCAAACACAAGGTCTGCTCCTGTACTGCTACCTGTGTGCTTGCATATAAATAGCACTTTTGTTTCATGAGTTGGAATAATGGCTGAAGAAATGTACCAACAGTGCAGCATCTCTTTTATTTTTTATTTTTTTTTCAGTTCCAATATGCCTGCAGTCTGAAAAATCCAATGTATGCTTTGGGTTTGAGCTGAAGCTCGCCCTGCACAGTGGTGTAGCACAGGGCAGAGCCCCACGCAAGCCCTGCTCAGCCAGGGCTTCCACATTACCTCAGAGAGGTGCAAGAATCAAGAGGTAGCTGCTTTCTAAAGCCACATAAATAAAGGGTAAAGGCACATAAATAACACCTTTATGACTCAGGTATGTCCTGAAATATGCAACCTGGTGGCAGACGATTCTCCTCTATCGTGCAGATAGTTGTTCTGAACCACATGGCTGCTAAGTCATGAAATATTAATGGCCATGCAAATCTCCTCTTCTGTATCACAAGCCTTTCTGTGTTCCTGACCCCTGACTTCCTTTAATCATCTCCTGGGTGTGTGGTCTGTTACTATTCTGAGATATCTTGTGAACAGGGGCACAGTAATTACTTGATCCCTGCCTGCTGCAAGAGTCTTTTTGAAAAGAAAGTGGATAGCTTGAGAGGGAGGCTTCCTCCTCACACTGAAATCAACCCCACCTGTTTGCTTCACAGCGTTTCTCTTTTGGTGGCCTGAATTCATGGTGCATGGTGTTATTCTTAGGACTTGAAAAACAGCATTTTTGGTTCTCTCTCTTAAGTCATCACCTGTTCCTCCATAGATTAAATACAATTTCTAATAAGACATTCTTTCCCGTCCTCTCCCACTAATTTTGTTTAAGCCATCATTATAAATAAGCTACAGTTCCAACCACCAGCAGTTTCATTGTGATTTGCTACAAGCAGGCCCAGAGATCTTCCAGCCAGCAGCTGTAGTGCTATTACTTCTAGGGTTATCTTATCCTTCTTCCTAATAACTAGAGGCTGAATTAATGCCTGACACATGATTTTTTTTTTTTAAGAACTGTGTCGTGTATTTTTGGCAGAAATCTCCTTTCTCTACTTACTTGCTAAAAATAACAATTTTACCATTGTGTGGAAATATGCAAATGTTTCCTAGCTCCCTGCCAGACGTAGGAGAGGTGGGTGATATGCTGTGAGGGTCTGACAACCAAAGGAGCAGCTGCTGTACAAGCAGAGCGGCAAGAGAGAGGAGCAATCATGGAGGAGTGTTTGCCATACGGGAGCTATTTCAGTAAGTCAGCGCGGTGAAAGCACAGTCACGAGTACGTATTTTTAAAGAAGAACTTGTAGTGACTGCCAACAGCTTAGTGTAGCACAAGGGCAATAGTGACCACACAGTTTAGTACAAGGTTATTGAATACTGACCTACAAAGGTTTCTGATTTCTGGAGGAAGAGCCCAAAGCAATGCTTTTTAAAATGACAGTTTCATGTAGACAGGGACTCAGGGAGGTAAGTGAAGGTTAAAACACTCCTTACGGAAGCAGGGAAAGGGTGCCTGCTTTGGAACATTTGGGGTGGCACAGAAGAACCTTTCTCAGCCTCCGCCATTCAGATGTCATTCAGCGTGTGCCATTACTGACAGCTGGGTTTCAACCTGTGAGGAATCCATACACTGTATTTAAAAGGCACAGAGATATCTATGTCTGGAACAGAAAAGCCAGTACATCCCTCCTGGCCCTCCCGCAGTGTGTGATATGTCAGAGTCCCGCGCTGTGGTGTCCAGCCGGGTAGGTTGAATTCTATGTGTCCAAACAGCGATCTGAGCCCAGCTGCAGGTGCGCCTCTCCTTTAGCTTGCTAAGTTGCCAGTTGCCTTTGGAGAGAGCTGAGCTCTGATCAGCTGAACAGAGGGAGCAGTGAGTAATTCTCATTTACCTGGCTTTGTAACCCAGCTGTGAGTCAGCCTAATGAGCACTGCCAAAGTGCTGACCTGCCCTTCTCGTACTTTCTTCACTTGAGTACTGAAGCCTCAGTGTGCCTCAGTGCCAAGGTTTAGGAGTGGTTCAAGAGACCACAGGACAGGGGTTTTATTGCAAATCTTGCTAAGAGAAGAAATGTTTTTGTAGTGTATGTATGAATGCACAAGCACTCAGTTAGAGTAGACTGGCTTTCCTCCCTTGTCAGCTGCAAGATATGGGCAGCTTTAAGGGCAGCTCACCCTAGATTAGGAAAAATGTCCAAGATAAATGGGAGGAATCACTTTCCTCTCTTCTCTGTTACCTGCCTAGGTTCCCCGTGTAATTAGCTTGGCTGGGCACAGACCCTTGAGACAGAAAAATCTGAGATGGATGTGACTCACACTAGACCTCACGCAAAGCCCACGGCAGGTAGATGTGGTAGACAGCCAGGTCCTAGTCCTATACCACAGCCTTGAAACGAGACTATCCCTCCTCAGCTGTCACAGAAACTTCTCTGCCTTTTCTGTCTCTGCTTTAATGAACAGAAGTCTGGAAGGTAAAAACTGTGTGCACACAGAGCTAGGTGGTTTAGACTGTCTCCTTGTGAACTGTGAGGCTGACCTCCCCTGGTATCCATGGCCTTCAGAGCACTGTGGACTTCCTATTGCGTTAGAAGTGGGGAGACTCCCCTACCCCCAAATCCTGAATGAAAAGCAAATGAAAGTGAAAAGCACTTCTTCAGAGATAGCAAGAGGCAAAAGAGTGTGAGTTTTGCAGCTGAGCTCATATTAGTGGAATTGTTTCCAGCAGTCTGTACATTCCTTATATTTATAATTTATTATTAACAGTCCGAGAGGGAGAAAAATAACTCATGAAACAATCTGCGAGGCATTCATAAGACATAATTGTGATCAAGTCTCAGGGAAACACATGAGGCTTCACAAATATATTAAGTTTTATCTACCCAGTTAAGTCATTTTACATAGAAAAGTGAAACTTAATCCAACCAATCTGTCTCTGTAGCTGCTGCTCGAGGGAAAACAAATTCAGATCCACCATAATCTGAGTAATAGGTTCAACACCAGCACCCTCTTATCAGAGGGAAAAGAACAGTTTCATCTCACAGTTTCTGCAGGCTGCCCCATGCTTATCTACTCCCAGTTGGCCAGGCATCAGAGCAGAGTGATTTGTGGAGTCCCCTTCCCAAGGGCTGCAAAGCTAGATGCCTCTCCATGATACCCCTCTCCTCACTGAGGGAGCTGTGCTGACACTTGCTTTCCCAGATGGGAATTGCCAATACCCAGACTTGAGAACAAGGTTGGAAAAAGTGGAATTTCTCCCTGAGCACAAATTTGCATTCTTCCTCCAGTCAGTGACAAGGCAGTAACATCCTGCTCTGTCAAACTCCCCCCTTGGAAGCCCCTCTCCAAAATCAGATATCTAGTATACGTAACTCTAACTGTGATACTATTTAGTGAGATGTTTTGGTGTCTTGTGGAAGCCAAAGCTCACCCACAGCCCCATACTTTGCTTTCTGAAGCTCTGCTGTCTGCTTATTCTCTGCAGTGACAGTCCTGTATGGGAAATAACTTGAGGAATATCTGGAAGCAGTGAAGTCTTCAAAGGAAAATTCTTGGGAAGCTGGAAGTATAGTGGGAGAGGAAATATAATCGTTCTCATTTCAGATGAACTTCTGCTTTCCTTGAGATTCCTGTGGATCTCAGAGCCTTTGATGGTCATGAAACATCAGAGGAGCCTTTCTTCTTAGTAAAACCTATGTGAAAGTAGAACTGCTCCTGATCCCACAAGGAGATGTTACGCAGCCTGCTTCTTGCGTTTGTCATCCTCTCAGCTGATGCAGTCAAACTGCATTGCCTGGGTGGTCGTGGCTGTACCCTCACTGCTGTGTAGGGCATTGCAGAAGCAAGACATTGTAGGAATGGGTCAGGGGCCACCCCAGCTGCTCTCCTGTGGGGAGAACTCTGAGGCCAGCAGGCACAGGTGGCAGGCATAGAGGCAGCTCTGGGTCAGGGTGATGACAGGTTAGCAAAAAGGATGGCACAACCATCTGCATGAGATGGAGCAGCCACTCCATGAGACAGAACTGCATGGGTACAGCACATGTGATGGGGCAGGCAATTTCCTCTTCCCAGCAGAACCAGCAGCAGGAGACTGCAGGAAGGCCATCAACGTTACAAGGGCTACAGGGTTAGAAGAAAGCTCCAGCAGGCCCCTCCTGAAGGGAGGCACTGATCCATGTAAAAACACTGTGTGTGTCCCACAGAGAAATCCCTCCAAAACCATTAGAGAACAGCATCTGAGCAAGCAGAGGAGGAGACAGAAAAACCAAGAGCAGACATCTCAAGGTGGATATTTTTCATGTGGGTAATGTGGAGAAGCAAGCCTTGGTGTGGGCACCTCCAGAGAATTCCACAAAGGCCAATCACCTACTGACAGGTCCTGGCTGGAAGAAGGCAAGAGGACCCTGAGAGCCGTCTTGCTGCTGTAGGGAGGCTGCAGTTAATTCACAGTCAGCAGCACAGAGAGCTGCAGGTCAGAAATTGTGCAATCCTCGTGGTAGCATTGTTGGTTGACGCCTCATCTCTCATAAATGTGGGCTTATTTGACCCTCCCAACCAACCAATTCACACCTAGGTGTGTCTGACCAAGAGTGTTTGAGCTCTCCACGCTTCTCTCCCATCCTTCACTGTGTGCTGCATTGCCTTCCATTCCCCAGGCTTCCCATCTTGATTTATTTCCCCCTCCCCCTCCTGCTGACACTTTGCACAGCATTGCCTCCCAAGAGCTAGTTTGCCTTCTGCCTTGCTCTGGCATACTACCTGACTGTAACTGCAGTTTTTCTGTCCAACAGGTAGCTGTGTTTGTTTTCCTTAAACAAGCTGAAGAAGTGTTGGACTGAGTTTGGAGCATTGCAGCATATTCCATGGAGAGAGAATCTTACTTTTTCTGCTAGAGTGGTGTTGAGAAGGGAATTCCTCTTGATGTGAATGGAGAGCAGTTTTTGAACGTATACTTTGGCACAAAATACACTGACTTTCTGCAGGGATGAGCTGAACCATGCAGCAGGCCAAGTTGAATAATTTTTTTTCTTTTTTTTTTGAGCTAACTTGACTGAATTGTTACCATTGCACAAGGACAGTTAGGGCCAGGCAGAAATGGTGCACACCTGTATGGTGATGTGAGCAGAGCTGTGAAGCAGGTCAAGTGTGCCCAAGACCTTAATGACTCTGTGTTAGGTATACATGAGAAGGACTACGTTAGGAGTGGGCTTATATGGGCCCAAGTCGGGAAATGAACTTGTAGCAGTGAGGCAGAAAGCTGTGAAATAACAAAACAGCATTGTCCAGTACTTCACATTGCTAATGAGGCATGACTTGATAATGCTGGTCTGTGCTGCCAAACGAAAATGTAAGCATAGCTCTATTTGCAGAGAAGGAAAACACAATATCAGCCCCAAATACTCCCACTCTTTGTATGAGCAATGTGAGGTGTTTTTTGACTGAATGCAGCTCAAAATGTGATGCTGTCAATGGTTTACAGGCGTTCGGCCCGGTTCCGTGACAAAGGGGACGGGGGATCCACGGGTCCACGCCCCGGGAAAAGGGAAAAGGGAGAAAGGGTAAGGAGATGGCCCTGAGAGCAAAGAACAGCGGCAACAATCTGAGGAGAAACAAACTAATTTACTAAATAAAATATCGGAATGCAAAACAATATACTATAATACAATATAATTACAATTTAAGCTGATAAATCCAATACAGAGAGAGAGAATGTCCTAAAATCAAGGTAGGCCTTACTCTACTACCGACGATAAGACGGCTGGAGAGCGAGGTGCTGCCAAGAAGAGAGACGGCGGAAAAAAGGGATGAGGTCTCGTGATCTGCAAGTTTTTATACTGTGAGCTTTTATCTTTTTCCTCCGGCTGGAAAATGGTAACAGAGGAGCAAAGTGCCGTGGGGAATGTAGTAGTCCTTCTCTTCTGAGAACCAGGTACATTCACTACATGATGTTATGATGTGGAGTACCAATAACCGAAAATCATAAAACCATGACAGATGCACTGGTCTAACCCAGAGGATAGAAACATTACATCTGCCTAATATTGGTGCTGGTATGGCAGCAGAGCTACTTTTACATCATGCTACTTGTTACTGAAAGTTTTACCAAATAAGATTTTTTTTGAAGAATACAATATAAGCACTCAGTATCTGAGGCAAGTGTGGTGAGAGGGGAGGAACAGAAATCATGCTGAAATCCATCAGTATGACAGCATGGCTTGGAAGTAAAATCCTCCAGAAGAAAGATAGTAATTCAGAAAAGCTTTAGTGTAAGGAAGTGAAGAAATGAAGGTCTATGGGTTCACCAGAAAGGCTCCAAGTGATCTGATCTGAATATAAGGCAGAGGAAGCTCTTGCAGCAATAAGCAGCAAAGCAAGGAGGAAAAAACAACATAATAAACTGACAAAGTCCAATACCTTATTAAAGCTCGTCTTCTGCGTTGTTGTTTTTTTGCTTTTTAGAAAAGAGGAATCCAAGCTGAGCAAAGCTAAGAGAAAATAAAATTAACTACAGAAGGTAAAATGTCAGCCACCTTCCCCTGTGAGTTTTGCAAAACATAACAGTTGAAGAGGTAAGAGCAGATAACCAGAAAACATGTGTCAGAGAAGCCTTTTTTGAGAACAAATGGGTCCGCCAAGCAGCCAGGGCAGGAAAGCTGTAGCCTTGAAAGACACGTCTTTTAAAGAAGCTGAATGATTTTGGAACACTGGTATTCACTGCAGACTAAGGTAGAGAGAGATGCCATCCCAAGATGCTCCTCTCAAGCAGTTAAAACTGAGGAACCATTGGGCTTGAATTGACCAGACACCCGTATGCCACGTGAATGCCACTGGCTTTCCTACAGACAGGTTCGTTGCCTTTTCAATACAGTCTCTCATGGGATTCTTCATTATTTCCCGAATCATTAGTGGAGATTTATTGCCTGATCTGCGTGATAGTTTTTAGATGTTTTCCAACAGATATCTAAGTAAAACTATGCATTACGTAGTGGATCTCTTCGTTTGGAAGGAAAAATTAAACCCTTTTTTAAATCTCTTTTCCTTTCTTGTAACATACAAAGAAAGGGGTTTCAAACCAGTTGAAACTAACCTATCTTGATACCTACTGAAGCTGGTGGTAAATATCTCATCACTTCTATGTAGTAGAGCTAAAGCACAGTTGCCACTGAAAGAAGAGCTCATTGAAAACTACACATCTTCCATTGAGCTTTAAGGGGTTTTCTTCTTTGCTCAAACAAACATACATATTTTCAAGTATTTCTATGGGAAAGAGATGGGCATTTGCAAAGTCTTTTTCTTTGGTTGTTTGTTTTGCACCTTTGTATCTTCAGGTGCAATACTTTGTCTTGGACCTCTCTCCCCCAGAAATGTTGTCATGTGCATAAAGCTACAGGGATATATTTCAGCTTTTGCTTCAGCATTCAGGTCCAATGAATGCAGCCAATGACTCTCCTCCCACCTCCACCAAACAAAATTTGATCAGAAATATTCTGGCTGATTCCTAATGCAGGGAGAAAACAGCACAGGAGGGAAAAATCCTCCTTTCACTAAAAACTTCACATTAGACTGTACAAAGGCTGGTTCCAGCCCTAGGTTTCAAGACAAAGGCTACTTCAACCAAGTGATACTGGAGGAAATGTGGGGGAAGGTAGGCTGTTTGGATTTTGCCTGTATTTAAAATCCATGTGTAATATTCTTTATATATGTACTTTCTAATTCCATAGTAAATAGCCATCATTTTCCCATTTCACAAAGTTAAATGCCCACATGCCCACTTGCATGCACGGAAAAATTGATGGGTGCTGCTAGGATTCAGACAGCCTGTGGAGTTTAGAAAGGTCACTTGCAAGAGTGGAGAGAGACTGAGGGTGTCTCCATTAATCGAGGAAGGGATATTTAACATCTTTCTGATAATAAACAATGCAAATAACATTAGTTCTGCCAGTCTAGGCATGCTGATAAGATACTCCTTGTGCTTAATATAAATATTATCCACTGCCATCTGAGGTCCTGGTTGGGCTGTGCAGTGAGCAGTGCAGAATTCCCACCAGTTCTGGGGATGACAACATCAGTGTACATCTCATCCTTTTGCAACCCTTGCTGCCTATGAAACCAGCTGAAATGACAGCAGGAAGTCAGCCCCATTCCTTGACCCCTCTGCCTGTGGTTTGGAGCAAGCTCAGATTACCAGGGATCTCCAGATAGTGCTCCTCCCCCACACTGTCCTGTAAAATCAACATCCCACCTTTCCCATCCCACCTTCCCCATTGGCTTTTCCCTTCCCTGAATGCTTAAAAAGGCCTGAGAACTCAGCACTGCTGGTGGGATTTCAAAACCCAGCCCAGGCAGGAGTGCCAGGTTCTGGCTAAACAGCTGCTGTATACTGTCAGAGCTACACACTGCAATGATTTGTACAGCCCATTGCTGAACCAGCTAGAGCCATTTGTATAAAAAATAAAGAGACAGATAAATTCAACTCTTCCCCTTCTCCTAGCAAGCTGATATCATTTGCCTCTCTTAAAAATGGCTTGCTCCAGAATGCATTAGAGCTAAATTATCATTTATGTTTGTCACAGGGATTGCTAATGTGTAATGAGATTTTAGAGTTAATGTTTTGTACAAAGCACTTAGCAGAGCTGGGATGAAATTGGTTCAGGATTCTGATGTGGTGTTTTAATTAAAGATATTTTCCAATCAGGGCTGAGCAAACGACATGTCAGAAGATTTTGTACCCATCAGCCAATATACCAATGCAATCCTGGTCTTTCTTTCTGCTTTTGGGTTCTCTTCAGGGAAATACAGGAATCTCAGGAATCAGGCCTCTCTGAATTTCATTCAGAACAGCTCGTCTTAGCTGCAACCCTTGTAGGAGAAGTAACGTGTTTGTGATGCTCCAAAGCCTTCACCTGGACATCTGTAGTCTGATTCATTGCAGTGTGACCGTAGCCTTATGCTGCTGTGATTTTGTTGAACCTGTGGATTGGTGCAATATGGACATGCACTGATAGTAATGGTAAGCCATGTCCTTCGAGTCGAGTCCTGAGCTGTTGTCTGCTTCACCCAGGTCCTGAACTGTGACTGCAAGCTCCTTTTTCTCTCCTGCTCTGCATTCAGGCATGGGAGCCAGGAAGGAGCTGGGAAAGTGGGTGACATTCTCATAATTTGCTTTGTCCATCCTACAGCTCTGAAAAGCCAAGAAAGTTTAAACTGTCGAGGGACACAGGGAGGATGCTCCTACTGGGAAGGGACTAGAGGTAGGAACTGCCCTTCTGGATGCTTCTCAAACTTAACCTTCTTCACCCATCCCCTCCTGCCTCCCAGCCATCAGAGCTGCATCTAAGGTGCCCACAACCCCAGCCTGAATGTCTGGCCCAGGTCTGGTGCTTTCCAGGTCTGAGCTTCCCAAATGAGGAGAGGCATCTGCCCCCGACCTGGGGTAGACCCATGGAGTCTAACTTGGCTCCACAGGTGCCAAGCAGCACCGCTGGAGAGCCAGCTGGCACGGAGTGCAGCTGTGACATGGCAGCATCATTAACTTGGATAATAAGACTGAGACACAACAAACCACCCTGGATTTGTAGAGCTCCATGTTTATTTTTTGCAGTGTTTCTAACATAAACCCCTGTAGAGCTGAGTAGTTGTGAACCTTTCAGTAGTATGCACTGCGTCCTGCTTGCTATGATAATAGACACAAATCCTTCTTTATGTGCTCATGATTTCAAACATACGCTTGTTGCTTTGTTTTAGGAAAGGCAAGGGAGGAGTTTTCATTTTATAGACAGTCTTGCTGTCATAATACAAGCACATTTTTTTTTTCTTGTGTTTTTCTTTCACCGGTTTCCCCACCTATGTATCCTGTGACTGTTTGGAAACAGACAAACAGTAGGGATTTTAGTAACTGAAGTTCCCAGAGAGTAACTTGTATCATAATCTGTTCACTTTGTGAACTCTTCCACTCAGTGTGGAAATTTGCATCTGAGCTCTGCAAAAGGATAATTCTGACTAAAATAGGGAGGTGGAGGTGAATCTTGCAGAAATAAATCTCACATATTTACAGCCCTGCTGTGCGGTGGAAGCATGAATGTGCTGGATATTCTAACAGTTTCTTTGCTTTTATCCACATATTTTGTCAGACACAACAGGTTCCCAGAAAATTACAAGGACAGAAGGAGATCAACCTGCTTGTTCAGGTCTGCCCTTCAGTGAAACAACATCCCACTCCATAAAACATAGTACACATCATGACTTCGCTGTACATCTCTTGTCCAGATGTGCAGGTGCTTTATCCACTAGTGCCCTGACACATCACTTGAATATTGTTTCAGAGGCAGCAAGGTACAAACATGCATGGGAGATCTTCTGTCAAACCCAAATATTACCAAACCTTGAGTCAAATATCCCAATTCCTTAAATTAGAAGACTAGCTGAAATAGCGTTCATGAAAATGCCAAACAAATGTGGTGGTGTTCTTCTCTGCCATGCATTTTATTGGTTCTGTGTTTCTGATTTCTCAGAAGTCACTCAGGTTTAATTTTAAGTCTTTCATTCTCTATAGCCATAAGTGATACAAAATTCTGCTGATGTTCCCATCCATTCAATTACAGGAGTCGGTTAGAGAAGCTAGGGAATTACAATGAATTGTAAAAGAGGCACCTTCATGATGCTTCTGACATGTCTCTGCCAACAGGTGCCAATCTACCTTTCCAGAATTTAGAATTACGTACGTTAAATTCTGCTGGGCAGAAAGTGATAGGATAGTGTTAGCTAAAGGATATCAGGATTCTTGTCCACAGGGATGGTGCTAAACCTTCCGAGTTCCCTGATCTGTGCTGTCAGGGCACTTTACTAATGGATATGTTTGTGTCCCTGTGGTCAGAGATCTGCCATCTGTGGGCACCGAGAGAAAAGAAGGGGAGATCTGGGTGGGTCGAGAGCTGGGATGGTGAACCATGGAGGGACTCCCTATCCTTGGTGTGACTAGCACTGGGGAGAAAAGAGAGCAGTGTCCTAGTGATTCCTATGGTATCAGAGGAGTAAAGGGTAAGAGATGTAACAGGAAAGGGGGCTGTGCTTACCTCTGACAGGAGAGGATGAACACAAGGATGGGTTCGGGGCATGCACCCGCATGTGAACTTGGAGATATGACGCCTGAGAGGGATGTTCCAGAGACTTGCTTGTGTGCAGGCCTTGAGATGACAGCAGGTCAGTGTGATCTTCTTGTACCTACTGGGGAAGGAGTACTCTCTGCCTTAGCTTGCAGTTGGTGTGAGCTGACATGACTCTTGGCAGTGATGGGTGACCTCTCGTGAGCAATATGGTCCTTACAGATTTACATTAGGAAGCAAAGCAAAAGGCCTGCAATTGCTTTGACAACAAAGGACCAGTGAATCTCTCCTCCTGCTCTAAGCTGTTCAGCTAAGCCACAGCCTCCAAGATAAAGCCTTCAGAAAGGGTTATCTGGGCCACCATGCTTAGAAGAACAATCTAAGGTGAGGATTTTAAGCACCTCATGAGGGCTGAAATATGAACTGCATTTTCTGTGGGAACCTGCTGGGAGCTCAGCACTGCTTCATGTTAGACTATTCTTTACCTGCAAGGTAGTCAGCACCACCCACACTGCTGGGCTGTGGCTCTGCTGGACCCGTCTGGGAAATTAAGTTCACCCACGTGTCCTCTTCTGAGCTCCCATATCTCATGGTACCTCCATTCCCCAGGTGCTCATATCTACATTTTTATCTCTCGTTCAAAGTCTTCATTTGCTGCTTGCTCACATGAGGTGATTATTTTCCTCCTCTGCACTGGCTCTTTTATTCCAGAAAGCTTTGAGAGCTTCAGTTTGAGATATGTATCTGTCAGCCCCAAGAGCCAGGGCTTTTGGACCCTTCAGGAGTCTGGCCTTGAAACATTCTGCACACCGGGGTGCCAGAACTGTTCTGGAGGTACAGTCATCAGTTCCTTGGTGTCTTACAGCTTTAGCACATTTGGCCATGCCCTTTGGCACAGCTTCAGTTGGTGCTTCAGCACCAGAGTTTTGATACTAAACACGTTGTTTCCTGGGAGCATTGCTTAGATTCTTCTCTCACAGATACAAAGCCTTTTATTCTGTAAAGTGATGCATTTTCCAAGCCTCTGTGACAGGAATCATCAGGCTCCAGCCATGGATTCATGGGCAGAAGATGCCAGTGGGATGCCCTGGCTGCAGCAGCTGCTCATACCAGTGTGGCTGCTCAGAAAGTACAGATGGAAAATGCTGCTTTTTTCTCCCCATTGATCACCGTCCAAAACATCTGAGGCTCCAACAGAAAAGAGCAAAGTTCTTGCAGCTTTGGTACTTTTTATCACATCTTCATTTCTTCAGAAGTTGCCACGCTGCAAGGCAGGCTTGGAGCAGGAGTCTGGCTGACCCTCACCAGGGCCCCACTCTCAGCCAGGTGCCTGCACAGACCTGCAGGCCTTGGCTGGGCTCAGGCCTAGACACAGACAGGTTTCTCCAAGCCCAGGGGTCAATTCATCCTTCAGCTGTGCCTTTTTACATTTTTTTTCATTCTCTGTTGCTGCTGCAGGTGGCTTGAGTATCTTGTGCAGCTCTTCTGTTTTAGGCAGATAAAGACATCTGTAACTGTCAATATCTAATGGCTCTGTCCCTCTGCCATTTTTCTTTTGTTGTTTTACACAGACTTTTACAAGCAGCTCGCTCTCAAATTTCCAGTGGAATGAATCATGTCAGCAGAGCCCGTGAATCTGCTCCACAGGTGCTGGGAGTGCTGAGGAGGACATGGTCGCAGATAGGCTGAGCAGCTATGGCAGCCCCCTTAAGGATGCCTTCCTGTGGAAAATGCCCCAAAACCAGGCCCTGATGGACGCCTCCCATATGGGTCTCTGCGGAGGGAAGGTCACACTGTGGCACAGCTTCAGTCCCAAGCGCCTTCTCTTCAAAACCCATCAGCTCACAGCTGCTTGCATGGTGGGCCCAGGCTGGCTGTGCTGGGAGAGCCTGATGATGAGCAATGGTCTGTCAGCGGCGTCAGGCTTGTGGCAGCACAGATGCACTGTCTGCAGTGAGAGGAGAGGAGCAAGGAGAGGCAGGGGGAGAGGAGCTGCCAGTGGGGTGTAAGGACAGGGGGATGGAGGTCAGGGCAAGTGTGGGCCTGGAAGCAGGATCAGAATGTAATGCTGTTGCTCTGTGATTTCATTTTATTTTTTTTAAGTAAGAAGGCAGTTAAAGCTAGCAGGTTCTAACATGGGCAAGTGTCCAGAAACTCCCTCCAGTGTGAGCAACTTATCTGTGACCGTTCCGCCACCCACTCCCCACCACCACCGCTTACTGGGGCACGAGGAGAGTGCTACAGACGCTTTGAGTCGCTTCTTCCTCAGGCACCAGCTCAGATGCAGAGTGTGCTGTTGTTTGAGACTCTGAGCAAACTGCAGAAAAATCAGCAGGTCCTTGCCTGGCCACTGAACACATCACAGCCTCACTTCAGTGTGGGAAGCTTCAGAATGTGTTTAAGTTCTGGGTACTGGTCACTGACTTTGCAGGCTGCATTGCTCTTAGCCTTACTGTTCCTCTCTTGCTCACACTGCACGCGGAGGCAAGGAGGGATGATAACAGACTTGCCGCTGTACTTGCTGTTCCCATAACAAATGGCAGGATCCTCACATAAATTGTTTGAACATGTAACACTGCTCTTATTTCCTAAAGATAAGGGCTCAGGAACTGCCCTTTTCCAAAATGAAAGAAATGAACCACATGTTATCTCTTTGTTTTAAAAAATGATCCCTGCAACTGCAACAACAAAAAGCCACTGCAACACTCCTTAGAGGTCTTGCAAACTTTTATGGGAGGGATTTTCAACTCACCATGCCTGGCTTTGCTACCATTTTCTCTCCTCGTCCCAGCACTCACAGCTCAAGCATCCTGGAGCAGCTCTCAGGTATGGCTAAGCTGAATAATGAGGCCCTGGAGGATGTTGTCAGAGGTCAGATCTGGAGGGAGAAATAACTCCTCTGGATGCTGCGTCTCAAGCCAAGCGCTCTAGATCTTGATCCAGTCCCAAGTGTATCCATCATCAATTATATATCTGTATTCAGTGTTTACACAGGTTTCTTGTTTATCATGAAATATTTACTTTGAGGCTCTGCATCTGCTGCTAAGCCCAACAGGACTGTCTACTGCTTGTGCTGAGGTGATAAAATTCCACCATAATCTTTAGGTGCTATGGCACAGGTCTATTATGTGGCTGGTGCTGGGCTTGTGCCACGGCATAGTGAGCTGCCTGCTCACTCTTGCCTAAGCCAGTGAACACAATTGGGGTACACGTAAATTTGAAAAACACCAAGGAAAAATAATACAACGTCCACCTTTTGTCATATGTTTCTGGAGGCAGGAGGGAGAAATTTCAGAAAAAACAGCAAACAGTTTGAGAAGCATACACAGACACATAAATGCCTATGCATACATGTGTACACATGCAGGTTCACATTGATATGTTTGAAGCAAAAAGATGTGATCATGGGGCTGCTTTACTGTCATCCTAAGGCACAACCTGAGCCCTCAGAGCTTGTTTTTTTGATCTCTGGAACAGAGGGACTGGAAAATTAACCTATTTGATTTCTGCATAACTCTTCTGTCTTAAATACACATATGTAGGTTAATGCACATACCCATTATCTCTCTCATTGTCAACTGCTGTTAGTGTATCTGCTTTATGCCCTGCTGGGAGGGAGATGAATGGGCTCCTCCAGATGCCATCTTGATGCTGCTTTTTTTAGTTCAGCCCTGGGGGATGCAGATTCTAGATGGCTCTCCTGGAGCTGTGGGTGGTTGTGCAAAGCACATGTTCTCTCACCTAATATTTTGAATTTAATGATAACCTGTACAATTCTTACATATATTGAGAATAATGTCTTTCCTAAAGTAGATAAATATAACTGCTTTCTGTGTTGCAGGTGGGCAAAATGAGCTGCTGAATGCTTCACTGGTTTGGGCTGAAAAGCCCAGCAGGCCACCTGCACGGATGTGATTTGGCTCCTCACTCCACTTGCTGCCCATCAGCCTTGAGCCCCATCCAACAGGCCATGGCTGGGAGGGAGTGTGGGCAGACAGGAGAAGAGGAAGATTTACGTAAGGGAACAACGGGACGAGTGAAGGTAAGTCCTCATCTGCCTCCAGAGGCCTCTTGATCACTAAGAGAAAGGCTATTAGTAAGAGTAGCTTCCTTTAACACGCTCCCTATTGGGTACTTAGCATTTCAGTGATGTGTCTCCTGCACAAGACCACAGAGAGATGTTCAGCGTTAGTGTGCTGGGTGTATTAGAAAGCAGTGGATTTCCTTACGTGGAGAAAAGTGGGAACATTTTTTTTTTTTAATTGTTTATACAGGAATTAATGTATTAGTTACTCTCTTCTGTTGGATGCATCACAAAGTTGGTCAATGCAAGGAGGAACTGGGAGGAGAAGGAGAAAGAGCTATGGCTGAAGGCAGCTCAGACAGGAGGCATAGCTGGGCAATGAGCAGTGGGATGTGCTCGGCAGGTTCAGGCCACACATGAAGTCTGCCCTTCTTGGCTATTGCTGTCAGTGGAGAAAGACAAACCTTGAAAGAGCTGCAGCTGGAAGGGGACATGTGATCCTCTTACACCTATGTTTGAGCATGATGAAATTATGGGGTCAAGGACACCTTGCAGAAGAAATCTCCTGCTGGAAAAGAAGTGAGTTTACTTTCGTCCCATACTGAGTTGCTGAGGATGCTGCGTTCCCACTGCTGAGCCAGGTAGTCATGCAGACACAGGGAGAGGGGTGGAAAACCTTTTGGCTGCCAGAAACCAGATGCTGGAGCAGGTCCACCTACTGTACTCAAGAAACCAGCCTGAGGTACCACCCACGGGTGGAGACCAGCTCTTACAGGCTGGAAGCATGTTCAAAATGTTAGCTGCTTCTGTTGTGCTGGGGTGTTGCTATTTTGTATGATTCATTTTTGAGTTCTTATTGACAAAATACTCCAGATGAAATATGAACAGGCTGCTGGCTGAGGCACAGTGTGGGGCTGTTCAGTACAGCTAGGGATGTTTCGGTGATGGATAGGAAGAGTGAGGTGCTGTGTCCTGGAACACAGGTGGGAGGAAGGAGCACAGTGCTGCCTGCCAATCCCACTTTGGATGCCCTCAGGGTCCCAGAGTAGCGACCCCTCCAGAATTCAGGGCTGCTGTGGACCAGTGAGTGAGGACCTGGGGACATCCACCTGTGCAGATAGGGTGGCTCCTGTATGTGCTCAGCTGCACCCAATCTCCTCAGAGCAGCCACAGCAGGGTGGAGTGCATGGCCATGGTCATGTGGTGCCAGGCTGCTGCACCTCTTTTCTGGCATCAAAGCCTTGGACATGCCTCCAGGCTGGCTGGTTTTGGGGTGGTGTGGGAGAAGGAGAGCCTACCAGGCCAGTTTGGGATGTCCTCACCTGCTCTGTTTGTCCTTGAGGACGCGTGGTTCTAAGAGGCAAAAGTCAAACCTTGCCTTTTGTGTAGACAGAGGGGGCAAACCTCAAAGCAGTCCCTCTCTGGGGCTGGGCTTGGTGACAGCTCTGTCCCCATCCCCTTTCTCTTTCCAGCTATCCGTCTGTTCTGCAGGCAGTGAGCATGAACATGGGGGACATGCGGACACCCAGCGTGGCTCAGCTTTTATTTGGTTTGCACGGTGGATTTTGCTGTTTTCTGAGGGTGGGAATGCCGTCTGCTCTGAGGCAGCTGCACCTCCCTATCCCAGCTGCCACAGCTCAGCTTCACCTCAAAACACATTCTTGTGCTGGGTGCAGTGCCTCTGTGCTCTTGGATGGAGATTGGCTTTTATCTGCCTCTGTCTGTATGGCATCTGCTTCCCTCCGCCTCTTTAATCCTCTGTATTTTCCATAACCTAAAATAAACAAGTAACAAATCTGGGATGCACTTCTCCAGCCAAGTGGACAGATCTGGGGCTGTGGCATTTTGTACCTACCACGGGTTTTGCAGCAGTCCCTCCCCGCCCCCCGTTTTCTTTTTTTCTTCATTACTCAGAAGACTTGTGAGAAATGTATTCTTATGTCAGTAACATTCAAAGCCAAGAAGCAAACCTGCCAAAGAGAGCTTTAAAAGTCTGACATATCATTCAGAGGAGAATTTTTGCTAGAATTATGCTGGAAGTTTTCCAGTAAATTCATTCTGCAGACTTTTAAGGGAGAGCTTTTAGATTAATGGAAATATTACTTAAATTAAAATTCATCCCATTAAGCCATCAATTCCATTGTCATTGCAACATCATGTGTTTAATGTTAATGATTTGCACAAATAAAAAGGAAACAACGCAAGAAATCTATTTGTTTTGTTGTGCCAAGAGATGAGTATGGGCTGCTGTGGAAAGTTAAATACAAGCCAGAGTGGGCACAAGGCAGGATCAACAGAGATGTTGTTAAAATGTACTTGCAGAAGGTAGACTGCACAGTACTGCATATGGAAATGCTAAGAGGCATACTTTGGATTGTATTTTCAATGAGTTGTGTGTGGTGCTGGGTTTTTTGTTGTTGCTGTTAGTGACTTCTGGAGGAGGCCCTCTGTAGCTTCCAGGCTCTGTCACTTTGTTTTTGAAGCTGTGTGTTGAGAGCTGATCCTCAACCCCAGCTGGGACATGTTCCAGCTCATTGTTGTGCCAAGGAAACAGTAGGCAGCTTGGAGGAGAGCTGCCAGGTTCAAACCATGTCTTGAGCCTCTGCCCTTACAAAATGAGTTCTCGTAAGACCAGATTTCATGCTCCCTGCATCATGACCTTCATCTCCCAATCTGTCTGGACAACCTGAGTGTCAGCACTCTGGGCATTTCTGAGATTCTGCTTCCTGTCTGTGGAGGTAAGGATGAGGGAGTGGGGGGAAAAAGCAAACTGGCTTCAACCTCTTCTGGCTTTTAGTTTTATTCATGCTGGACTGGGAAGGCAGAAGAGAAGGTTCCCACATTTTCTGGTGTGTCACTTGTCAGCAGGTCAGAGGGCTCTTGCTTGGGATGGATGTGAGGTCAGCCGAGTTCCCACTCTGGTAGTTTTCCTCTTAAACCACTAAGTGCTGGTCCTCTGGGAGTCACCCCAGGTGTCGGGTCTGCTGCTTAAACACTGGCACATGGGGCCCCAGTAGTAGGTGGGAGGGACTGAGCCCCTCTTGCATAGGGCAGGCACTGGCAGCAGAGCAATGGGGAGTGAAGAGGGATTGGGCTGTCCCTTGTGAGAACTGCCGCATCACAGCTCCTGTGCTGCACTCCTTAACAGCCTTCTCTGACTTCTTATGATGCTTTTTCAACTGTGGTACCTAGGTGCCTTGCAGCTATTTCTTTTTCCCTTTGGAAAGCTCTGCTGTCCTTCTGGCACCCAGGACCAGCAAACGCTTGGGGATTTACTCTGAATCCTTGCAGGAAAGCAGGTGGTCTGCCAATCTGGGGGTAGTCTGTAGCATTTAAAATACTGCTTATAAAGAAAAGAAAACCTGCAAAATTCATGTGTGAGGGGTTTATCTGGGCTTAAAAAGGATTTCAAAGCAGCATGTGGATATGTCTAACTGCAGTGAAGCTACTTGGTGACTCAGTTCATGCTTGAATTCATCGACTGGAGCAGGTTATTCAATAGAATAATCCAGCACAGAGACTGAAAGGTGAGGGGGATCATTGCTCATTGATATCTTCCATATCTGTGCCAACAGCACCTCTCAGGATAGCAGCTTCGGTAACAGCCATCTACGTGACAGCTACCTCCCACCTTCCAGGAGACAAGCCAGATGCTGTCACCGCTGAGCTACAATGCAGGAAATACTGCACTGTGTGGGAAGCAGTCAGCAGGTTTAGCAGCCTCCAGGGGCAGGTTCTCCTTGCTGCATTTGAGCTTCACTGAAGGTGAAAGGGTCTTGGGCTGGTGTTGTGGCAGGCAGCTAAACAGCATGCAGCCATTCACTCGCTCCCTGCCCAGTGGGATGAGGGAGAATATTGGAAGCAAAATAGAACTTGTGAGTTGAGCTCTTTATGGAGGCAGGTGGGGAAGGCCAATCCTCAGTGGAAGGCTGAACATTCTGCAAGGCTGGGCCTCAACCACTACCAGTCTTGGGAAGGTTTGGCCTGAAGCTTGTTCCGTTGTTGCTGACTTCTCAGTCCATGCAGCAACTTGTTGGGAGAGGTACTAGGTCAGATTTTAGTTCCCCCATGAGGCTTTTGGCATCCTTTTTGAAAGTGGATAAATGACTCAATTTGAAGCTCGAGGGGGCTTTAAGTGAACAGAAAATACAAGCAGGTCACCAGTGCATCCCTGGGTTTCTCATGCCCTCTTCTCAGGCTTTGCTATGCGAAATGAACAGTGCTTTTCTTGCTTAGACTAAGAATACCTTCCAGGCCAAGTTCCAAGGTCAAGCCATCCATCTGGCCTTCTCCATCTATGTGAATTAACTGTCTTCAGCACAAATTTGAAACAGTGCAAATGCAGCACTGTTAGAGCATGATTTGAAAACAGCTTCAGGAGAACTGAACATATCATTACTTCTAATGAGGCAGGGTTCCCAGTTCATTTCACTGAAATCACTCCTTGGACTCAGTTACCGCAGTGGCTTCCCAAATCTCTCTTTCGTTTCCAGGTCTCTACTTTGCCATAGAACAATTTTTTAAATTTTCTCCAGCCACACTTGTTCCATTTTCCTTGGATTCCCTTGAGTGTGGTCAATGAAAGAAAAGTTCACAATGAATCTGACTGCTCTGTGTTGTCACAGCTACTTTTTCATAGTTTGGTTTCTCAGGCTCCTGAGTTAGGGATGGGCTTTCATTCAGGGGCACTGGAGTTCACGTCCAGTGGGTTTTGTTTCATTTATTTTTTTTGCCTTTAGCGAAAGGCCCTTCTCTGCATTTCCGCTGAATTGTTCCTGTTTTCATCTTTGCCTTTTGCTCTCCTTTGATCCTCATTTTTTGTTCAAAGAGACTTTGAACCAAGGTAACTTCTTCATACCTGATGCAACTGACTCCTGGGGAAAGAATGGGCAGTTTGTACATTCCTGTTCTGTGAAGGAAAATAGCTCAGGGTTTCTGAAGCTTCCTTCTCCCACAAAAAATTAGTCTTTAGGCAGATGTACAATTAGCACATCTCTATTTATCTTGGCCATGAGCCCTCCACAATCCTGTCTTCTTTGGGAATCCAGCAAATTGCTTTGCACTGCCCTCTGCTTCTCCACACTGCCATTATCTGCTGTGCAGGACCCTGTATGCTTAGAGCAACCCAGGCGTGAATTAAGTCCTTTCCTTTTTAGCAGAGTCTTTTCTGGCCCCACTTTGTTGGTTGCTGTTTCCCACACTTGTAGCTAACTAAAGGCCTGCTTATGGACCTGTATGATTCATGCAGGCTGCTTCTCACCTGAGAAGTGGGCATGATGATTCTTCCATGCCTCCTAGGGGCACTCTGGAGAAAAACACGTTAAATTGTCCCGACCTCTGATCTTTGTGATTATTGTGGGTGATCTCTGCATGTAAACCCGACAGATGTATGTAGCAAGGCCATGTAGGATGTCAAGGTGGTTCTTCTACCTATGTGACAGCTTCTCATTAACAAATGCTTAGTGGTCACTTTGACCTGTGTAATACCTGATTGCCCAGGAAATACCATACCTCTTGAGCACAGGAAAATCTCTGCCAGGGAGCAGTTGGACTCCATCCAGTGCATCTACGTAGCAGTCACTTGTAATCATTGCTAATCCAATGAGAGTAATAAGAAGGTATGGACTCCAGCATAGATTTATTGGTCTGAGGGGATACCACTTACAGAGACAAAATAAGGGACAATATTTACCAGAAATAAATGTTGATGTTTATGGAACCATAGAGTGTATGTCCACATCTAATTTGAGTTTCTGCATGAGAGCTACCTGGGAAGCCTCCATTATGGATATATTTCCTAATGAGTAATAAGTTTTTCTCTTAAGCTAATATTCTAAAGGGACAGATTAAATTAAACGTTCATTTAAAAACTATTTCTTTTCTCCTGGGAGGTAGATAATAGTTTCCACTTGCACTTCTGCAGCCCAACATAACATATTTATTTGCATATATAATTTAGTTAGCAGGCTTTACTTCTGACTCACTATTATTCATTTTTGGTGAATAAAGAACAATTTGGGCCCTGAAACCTTAAAATGAATGTCATAAATTAATCCCAGTGGATAAAATTTTGTCCCCATTGATGCTGATAGCAAAGTTGCTACGGATGTCACTTCGGCTATGGTTTCACCTGCTATTCATAAACACAGATGTGAGTGTGGATTCCCTGTTTTACTGACCTGTTGTGTGCTTGAGCTCTCCCTGTTTTCAGCCAGCAGCTCCTATCCTCCTATAGTGATGCAAGACCCCAGCAGGAAGATGATCTGTTGAAAAACTGAAGTCCTGATGCAAAAATACTGAGCTGTTTTTCACCTTGCAGGAGCTGAACAGGTTAAAGGAGTGAAATGCAGGCTGTCCACACCGCTTGCACGTGATGGTTACTCAGGGTCAGTGTTTCCGTGTGCAGTCAGGCAGGGATTGATTTTCTTTTTTTTTTTGTTGTTTGTATAGGTCTATCTCTCAGCAACAGAGAGGACATTATAAACATGGGAAAATATGATGTGGGAAAGCTGGCATGGGCAACTGTTCATTTTTTTAGGACTAAAGTATATGCATGTACCTAATCAATGATATATGTCTCATAAAATCTGTATTAAAACATTATCAGGAGTGTGAAGTGAAATATTGGTCTATGGATGGATGGTGTTCCCTGACTGAAAAAACATCCTTCATGGTTGGCTTGGGTTTATTTTATCTCTTTATTTTTCACTTTCACTGTTCAGTAGGGAACTTCAGGTTTTTGCTCTCTGTGGAGGATCAGTCATTTTCTCCCTGTGGTATTCTCGGCAGACCATCTTCATCCTGCGCATATTCACAGCCGACTAGGTGCTCTGAAGTGCTCTTATTCTTTTTGTTTCCTGGAAAGCTGAGTTGTAGAGAGAAAAATCAAAAAAGAGGATCAACTAACAGGGCAGGTCCCTGTGGGAAACTTGAGGTCCTTGTTTTTCTTGACATTGCTTGGTAATTCATGATGTTAATCTTTTTCACCTGAGAAGTAAGCTGTATACAAGAGAACATGGCTAGTTTTTATTGAAAAGAAATTCTTTTTTTTGATGCATACAAATTCTGAGCACCCGCAGAACCAAAGAGCAAGTGAGTGTCTTTGCACCTAGTTTTCTGCTAGCAGTAACACAAAATATTTTTTTTTAATCTTTTTTTTGCTGTGTCCTGGGCATAAATTCCCTGTTCTTATTTTCCTTTTTTATGTTTTCTTCTTCGCTGGACCACTGCTGTTCTGCTGCAGACACAAAGCAATAACCAAATAAGCTTTCCTCTTTACACCTGCATTTATGTGCCTGCAGTTAGGATGGAAGCTGGGATGAGTCCTTCCCGAAGGCTATGCGTGAGGGGCAGCGGCTGCATCCAAATTGCAGGAGTGGCTGCACTCAGAGCAGAGATCAACTTCCCTGCACCACCTGCAAATTAATCTTTGGATGCCTGAAGATGGGAACACAGAGAATGAGATACAGGCAGTGGCAGTGTGTGACAAATTCAGATTAGGAGCAATCTGTCACAGCCAGGGATGGTATCCACTTCTGAACTTGCTGGCAAAAAATATTCATTGACATTAGTGGGAGCACAATGGGGGCCCAGCTTACCCATAGCCACTATATTAAATGACCTGTACCTCAAAAGCTCTTGAATGAAATTTATTATTCTGCACCCAGCACATCAGTTTGCAGTGACATTTAGCTGAAGACAAACTCTGAAGTGGTGATAAGCTAGTGGAAAGCAGGCAAAAAAAAAAAAAAAGGTTTAAAACAATAAATTATATCCAGTTAGTTTTATTAATGACTTTTATTTTAAACAGCTGTGCATAATAATCTTCTGATTCTGCAGAAATAGCCCCCTTTGCAGAAAGATTTGCAGATCACACAGAATTTCCAGTTGCAAGGAAGAGTTTATTACAGAAACTATTTTCACTGTTAAGTAAAGAGAAATTCCTCTTATTTCACACCACTGATACAAGTCCTTTGCCAACATGCCTTCCCTGTGGCCTGTTGTTCTGGTGACGGTGCTAGTGAAGAATATCTCCCCGCACCTCTGCCTCCAGGTACATGTATGTGCTGACTTGTAAAATGGCTTCTTCAAACACTGCTCTACTGCTTTTTCAGTTTGGGAATTAAAATGGAAAGCACATTCACTCCTTAATATAGAAAGAAAAATGGAAATGTTATTTTAAAATATTTAAAGTGCTTAAAATAGCAATCAGCACAAAGAGAGCTTGGTCCATTTTTAAAAAGCAGTCCCCCAGTGGCAGGTGAATTGCAGGCCTTCGCACTTGGATCTGGTCTCTTTTTGCATTTTGATGAGATTTCATGGCTCTTTCACTCATTTATGGTAATGCATCAAATTATGCTTTAAGAAAGTTAGAAATGAAGACAAGAGATGCTGCCTGTTTAAAAGTATTTTGCATAAATGCAGTGCCTTTTAATTTTGCGTAATGCCAGAGATTGATAATGCAGTCTAAAAGCAAATAAAACGCTGGCGTGTCCTCTGCAAGCTTTTCTCCTACTGATAAATATCCTTGCTGCCACAGATATGCACATCTTTGTCCAGTTTTGTCCAGCTGTGTGCTGTAGTACAGAGCAATCCTTTTATTATTTGGGCAGATAGAAGTCCTGAACGCATAGACCAGCTATTTATAATTCTTAACGGCTGGGTATAGATCTCTGAATGTTGCATAGGCATATCGAGACAGAGCAAAGAGATCTGCATAGTCTGATGATGAAAATCAGCATGTATGGGAGCACTTCTTGTGCTGCATTTTAGAGTATTTTTTTCTAGCCTGAATCTACCTAATGTTTCAGAAGCGTGTGTAAGTAATAGCTAAGATACTCCTTCATAACTGCAACTGGCATTCATGTAAGGATTGTACTGAACATTTGACAAATTATTTTTCCTCCAAAAATTTTGTTTAGAGAAATCATGAATTATTTAACTTGTCCAATCAAAAGACAGTGAAATTAGTATTTTCTTTTTGCTTTTTGGTGGTGTTTTGTTTGAAAGCCCGTTGTTTGTGATAGTCTTCCTTCTAATTTGGTTTTGTAGGTGTTTTACAATACCCTTCAAAGAAACAATGGCTAAAAGAAGACTGGGGAAGCAGTCAGGGTTGTGGGGAGTGCTTTTGTTATTTGCTGGGCCGGCTGCCCATGAGGAGTCGGCATAACAAGGCCAATTTCCCTTCCCTATTCCTGTCTCCACATGGATATTTTGCAAGTACAAGCAGATGTGTTTGAATCCGAAACTGAGGAGTGTGTCCACCAGGTGTGAAAACATGGCTATTGATTGGGTGCTCATTTTGGTCTCTCGAACCCAAAAGCCATGGGCCAGCTTCCTGGGGGGAGTTAGCCACCAAATCAGTGGGAGTGGCAGTGACCTCACAGGGAGTCGACTGGGGCCTCAAGATCCCCAAACTGCGGTCTGGGAAGAATGAACCCCCTAGGCTCCAAAAATAATAGAGGCAGCACATCTAAAGAGGCCTAAGGAGGCTCGGTGATCAACACTCAAGCGCTGCTGGCAGGGCAATGCTGCAGTGTCTCGAGGCCAGCCAGCCACCTATTAACTAAGAGAAAGCTGAAAGTCTGGTGTGCTGCTATGGCAAGGGGCCAGAGTGCACGTCCCTGGTTATAAAGCAGATGTTGCTTGTGGTAGCCCACAAATACAACACTTGGCATCTCACGCTCTCCTGGTAGACAGATACTGGGAAATTTTAACTCCATCTTAATACTGTTATATGTATGATGGAAATCATAATATTTATGCAGGGTGGTTTTTCAGGAGACTTACTAGATGTGAAAACAAGTTCCTCGCTTTTCCCCTTTCATGGAAGCAAGCTGAAGGTCAGATTTACAGCATTTCAAGCTGCATTCTGTGCTCATTTACACAGCTGTAATCTTGAGTTATGCCACCAAGAGCAAGGAATTGCTCCAGACTTACGGGGATATAGCTGACAGGAGAATTTAGCTAAGGGTTGACAAAGCTAGATAGAGAAGGAACTGTGAGGGTGGAATTTGGTGTTCTTGAAGCAGCTTATGTGTATGTTCAAGGAATGCGTGAGCCCTAAGATTTATTAGTAGTGTTGCAGAGCATTATTGAAATTAGGCTTAATTATCTGTGTAATTTGCTGGAACCAGCATTTTAGCATTTTTGATCAAGTATATGCCATTAATTTTAAAAAGAGATGTCCTGAGCTGCTCTAAAAACTGAACTAAAAAGATTAAAAAAGAAAGCCTGTAATTTCTAAATGGCTTATTTCAAAAGCTTTGAAGGTTGTTGGTGGTGGAGTCCTTCTCCCCCTTTTGCAAACAAACAGCCTGATTGCAGCTTGTTCATATGGAAGAAAGCTTGCATCACCCCAGAGGGTTATCCCAGCATTCAGGGAAAGGAAACTCCTCCTCATTCCAAGGCTTGTGGAGTCCAGCCATCCCGTTCCTGCCTGTGCCTGCCCCTGCCCCACTGACACCACCTGGGAGTGGGAGAGCACAGGACCAGGACAGACACCGCTCCCATTGGACACACCAGCTCCGTGCCCAAACCCGTTTCCTCTCTGTCTTCTCACAACCCTCTGGCAAGGTGTGGTCCACAGTCTCAACAAAGAGGGTTGGACTGATAAACATCCATCCCACCGAGGTGCTGCAAACTGTACTTTTCTGCTGATTTCTGTAGAAATTTCAGACAAGACCCTTAGCAACCCTGTTTGCCATGCATTAAATAGCAATAATGTTGCTTTCCTCTTTTAAAAGAGGGCTTTAAGGTTACAGTCATTAATATGTAGGAATAGTTTGAAGCCCACTGTAATGTTGAGGACTAGTGAAGTACTAGCACAGCCATGTTATTAGCTGACATCTTGCCAAACCTCTGCTCAAGCAAGCTTTTGTTTTTGGGACAGCTGCTGTGTGGTGGTTGGCTGTTTTCAGTAGTTCTCTTGTTCAGATTTTCTCTTAGTTTCCCTTAAGCCTTCTCACCCCCTTCTTCAGTCAGCACTGAGGTGGCCAGCATGTCACTTTGGGAGGCAAGAAGGGAACTGGGAGGGGGCTGCCATCACTGAGGTGTTCTGCACCCTGGCTGGGATGGCAGAGAAGCACCAGCTCAGGCTTTCCCAATAAATAATTAACTTCTGTTTGAGCAGAGTGGAGCTGCGGTAAGAATGCAATTAATTACACCAGCGGCCCAGCTAGGCCAACAGTCAGTAGTGCTCTCACTTGCAGCTTTTGGCTCTGCAGGTCTGGTTGGGGAGTAACTAATTAAACGCAGGTGCAGGCTGGAAGACTTGTTGAATTAATGTACAGTGTCTTCTTTTCTGTGTTCCCAGGCATTTGTAGCTTGCAAGAAAAGAGAAAGCACTTGATGCTACAAATAATAATAGAGTGGTGATGATGGAGGTAATTAATCCTTTATTATTCTAGTGTGATAGGCTGCTGCTAGGGCTGTCATCCAAGTATTTCTCATGCAAAAACGTGTCTCAAAGGTGAAAGAACAGTGAGTAGGTGAAAGGCTGAATAACATTTTAATGGTTTCTCTGATGTTATGGGCACAGATACATCTTCAGGATTTTGGCAACGCAGTCTGGACCTGGTAGTTAAAACTGAAGACCGCATTCACTGTGCTATGATCTGGGCTCCATCTTGGACTCACTAAGGCCGTTTTAGCAGGCAGCAGCTCAAAATGAAAATCCAGACAGGTTCAAATAGCAGACAGACGCGGAAGGGAAATGCAAAGATGTAACTGTGTCTCACTGTGGGCGTTCTTTGCTCTTTTACTGCTTCCTGAGCAACCCCAGTCAGCCGCTGTCAGTAACAGGCCAGCGGCTTCGAGGGGCCTGGCATTAATCCCAGTACTGTTCCTCCAGGTGGTGCAAAAGCTGATGGCCTTGCTGTACGGGTGGCTGATTTCAGGTGGTGGTAACAGGTCTAAGAAGCTGCAACAATGACAAATACTGTTTGGAATTATTATTTATTACTACTAATAAATGCTGTAAAATAGTGGGTTTTGCTGGTATCTTCCCAAGGTTAATAAGTTTTGCTCAGATAATTAACGTTTCTGGTTCAAATCAAACTCCGGGACTCAAATACTTTTTCCAGCTATAATTAAATGAAACTTCTGAGTATGATGGCCTTCTGCTACCTCTGTTATTCTTTGCTTACAATATCTTTTTGTGCCAGGCACAAGAATTGTATCATTTTAAGAGATGGCAAGAAGGATGTAAGTTTTTGTAGTAGAAACCATGTGGAGTACAAAGCAGTAAGAGACTTCAGTCTCAACATATAAGGCAAAAAGGGTCAAAACATAGTGTATGCGTTTATTTTAAAGACCGTAGTGACATCATGCTCTTCTTGTTACTTCACGATGAGACTGGTTCAAAGCTATTAGGAATATTTATAGCAAGAAAATAACTCCAAGTCAAATAAGTAGATTGGGTAGAACAGACCATGTTTTATTCAGTGTGGGAACCGAACACTACCATATTGTACAGATTTGCTGATCTGGAAGAATTGTACTTGCCTTACGGAATGCAGCTCAAAAGCTGTGCCTATGAATATGACAGGGTTTGTTTTTGTTTTTGTTTTTAATGCAGAGAATTTTAAGACAAACATTGTTTGGAGAATTTTCTAAAGGATTCTGATCAACTTACGTAAGTTCAGGAAATCAGCAATAATTTATTATCCTGTCATATCTTCTGGTGGCTTTTGTTTCCCTTGTGTTACAATTCTTAATTCACAAGGGGCAAATTGTATTCAAGTATCTAGATGAGGGCTGTGCCTTGCTGCGGACTTCCGTGGTTATTCTGTGTTAGGAGAATAGCTGAGGGCAGGTCTTAGGGTGAGGAAGGTTTTTTCTTCTTCTTTTTCTCTTTGATTGTTACCCGCAGCCCTGGGAGAAATTTTGTGTGTTGGAGTGCTTGCCATCACTGGGTGTGGAAAAAATTGCAAAAATGCAATTTTATCGCTATTTGTATTTTATAACAACAAGAATCCTCACCGACCAACTCCTGGCTGTGGGTCCTGTTAAGAGAGAGACTGGAAGGCAGACAGCGAAGCTCTAAATTACTGCTCAGCTCGTAGGCAGTCTCATTGCGGTATATATGTGCATAACCACGTGCTGTACTGGTAACAAGTATGATTTTGTTTTCCAAATGTCATGCTTCCAAAATTTCCAGGAAACTGCTCTTTGCTGCTGACAATTGCTACAGAGGTGACTGCAGCAGTGAGGTGGGTTTTGTTCACATCTTCTTGTCTTCATTAATTTCCAATGTGTCATTTCAGCTGCAAATGTGCAGTATGCCATTAACGTGTCTAAAAGCGTGATGTTGGCTGGATGGCTATTTATGTCACAGTAAATATTTGATGAGGAGGTGTGTTAATTTTAGCCATAATCACAAGACGATATTGGGATTTATAGGCCTGAAATATAATGTTGCACACAACCATTTGTTACCTTTACTGTTTCCAGAGGGTTTTTTTACATTTTACTTGGTAATTTGAAGTGAAGAGGTGGTGACTCAGAATGTGTTGGTATCCACACAAGCTACATAGTAAGGGAAAACGCTGATCCTCAAATGCCAGGCCCCGTCCTAATAGGAGACGCTGCAGCCACTGAAGCAATAAACCCAGACAGGCTATACAAATATGTGAATGTACAAACGGATCTCAAAGCTGTGATTTTCATATTTCAGCAATCGCTGCTAAAGAAGTACGTGACTGACAGCACAAAGGACTTAGATTTACTGTAGAGAGATGTAAAGTGATAAGCCGGTAGACAGCCATCATTCTTCCTTTATTCTCTCTCTGTATCCCATGTCTTTCTCTGCTGGCATAATCAAAGCTGACATAGCGCGTGCTATACCAGGTTATATTTTTTTGTAATTATAAGACAGTACATGAGATCCAAAGGTGTTATTCAGGAAAAGGCACAAAGCTCACTGAAACAGGGTTTTTCAAAGTGATCCTCTGATAATATTGTTTTTCTCATAGATTCTTGATACTCAGTCTTTTAAGCTTCTGGGTGCTTTAAGAAGGGATAAAGACAGAGGAAAGGAAGGAGTGTTTTTTTTTTTTTTTTTTTTTTTTTTTTTTTTTTTTTAATGAAGAAGACAGTTTTCAAAGTGTGAGCTACTAGTTTTCTTCCTCTGCACCTTCAGCTGAGACTGAAGCATTTTGCTGCACTGCATGTGTTGCTGCATGTGCAGCAAAAAAGAAGAGCATGTAGGAGCCTGACCTGAGGGGAGGTCAGTACATAAGGATCATCTAGAAAGACCTAAAAAAGCAATCTTCCTTCCCCTTAGCACTGACCAGTGGGTGCACCTCTGGTGTCACATGAGGAGGAGAGGTTGAAGTGTCCTCTCCCACTGATCTATCCCACTGATCTATCCTATCAGGCTTGGACTTTAACTGCAAAGTTATTAGGTCTACACAGAATGGATTGTAAGATACAACAGACTTCTTATGATGCAGTTATGCTTGGAAATCTTTTCTTCAGGTCTGAAAATGCGTAGTAAAATCTGAATGCTTATAATGCAGCTTTTTTACCTAAAATGTATACATGTTGAGATCCCATCTGAATTCAGTCGAGCTGAAATTTTGAAGGAGGCAAAAAAATCAAGTTTACCTCACTCTGGAGCTCCAGCAAGGAGGTGATGCAGACCTTCTAGACAAATCCCACAGCCACGTGTAATATTTTAAATTATTTAACTTAGCAATTTTCTTGTATTTTTATTGAACTTATCAAAAGAATAAAGAGGCAGAAAAATGACTTTTGGATTTTTGATTTTAATTATGTTAGATTAAAATGTAGTAAGGGATACAGGATTATCTCCTCCTTTATAAGGAAGAAATTTTTACTTTTCAGCCATTGTCTCTTTCCTTGTCAGCTGCCGTCAGAGTTATTTGTAAATCCAGGAACAAACTGAGAAATGTATTGCTGTACTTCATGGACATCTAAATGAAGGCCTTGTCTTCTCACGGGTCCATGAGGTTGCAGCAGAGCCATGAAACCACATTTCTACACAGTACAGGTGAGTGGGCTACAGTCCCATAAATATGGAGTAACTGGGATGAGCTGTATGCTTGGCATATGAAATTTGGTAGCGTAGTCTCATATTTGTCCATAATGCAGTTCAGACTCCCTCCTTCTTTTGCTAAACCTGAGTTGCCTTCTGCATGCTTGTCTCAGTCCCTCTACCAACACAGGCAAAACCTCACTGTGTGGCGGTGTAGGTTAATTTATTTATTGTCATGAAGGGTGCCTTAGAACCATGATACTTATCTTGACCTACAGCTTCCTACTCCCTTGCCTAACTGCGTTCCCACAGACTACACCACTGGCTTTGCTTCTTGGGGTCCAGGCTTATGATCAAGGCCATAAAAATATTGTTGCCTTTAAAATCTAAAATCTCAGAACCAAAGTTCCCCAAATACCATGCTTTGCCTTACCTATTCACAAGCACAGTGACCATATGGAAAAAGACAATTCATTTCTCTCCCTCTCATCTTCAGAACAGGGATTTTTCACATCCTGTAGCTCTTCTGCTTAAATATAGAAAAATAGGCAGTTTCAAAGATGCAGAACTGATTATTTTTTATTTTTCTTTAAGTGATTAACTGAGGTGCCAGAGTTAAGAGCCTGTTTGTGCTAAATAGCCTCTGTAGTTTATTGAGAAAGAAAAGCACATCTGAGGGGAGATTCAGATCTTTGGTGCCCTTTGGAAGTGCCTCTTTCTTGATGTCAGTAGTTCCTGATTTCAGCATCTCAATTTTAAATGCTTCCAATTAAGCAGGATGAACTTAGTGCTCTGAGGCAAGAGTTGCATTTGATGATCCTTTTGGTTCCCTGCTACCTAGGGATATTCTATGATCAACTGAGGTTACTCCCTGCAGTACTAGTGCTGTTTAAATCTTTCATCTGCATGCACTGATGTATTATTGCTCCTGTCATTGCAGGACTTTTCACCAGATACCAGCTTCTTGAGAGATTATAAGGATTATTTTGGAATAGAACAGAAATTCCCCTGTAATTCTTGCAGTCCACACACAACTCCATAAGAGCTGCCCAAATGGACACTGCCAAGTGATTTTTGTATAGGTGACATAAGAACTCTTTGGAATAGCCATGCTGACTTGCTATGAGCACAGATTAGTTTCAGTCAGAAAGAAAGACTGCAAAATCTTACTAGCAATTTCCTAGACCATCCAATTCACAGGATGTTCATGCCAAAAATGTGTCTACTGGACTATTTTCTTAATAGGGTCATTATGTTTCCTTCAAGGTAATTCTTAAAGTAAGGGTTTATTTATTCCCACCTTTTCTAGTCTGTTTCTCAGGCAGGAATAGAACTTTGAGAACTTCTTATGAATAAAAAATGCAAGAAAACCACCTTCTGGAATGTATGCTGTATGGTTGCTGCATATTCCTCCAGAAATTGCTTTTAAAATGCCTATTGGTTATGAAATAAACCTGAATGAGCCATTATTCTCTGGTGTGTAATTATGTATGTAGGACACATACTACATGTAGCTTTAAAGGAAATCTGTATGGAAACAAATTGCTTTACATTTGCAATAGCTGAGTGTAGTTAACAGCAACACCTCAAGCCTTTCAAAATACTGAAGTCATTTAGACCATTTTCTGGAGTAATTATCTCCCAAGCCTCAGATTCTCATTTTAATGTCTTTGCTGTACAGGAGCTGTAGAGGCCTCAATACTGCATAGCAAACTGGGACTTGGCTGTATGAAAACCCTGATGTGTATTTAGTCCTTTCCCTGATATACTAGCCCAGAGCAGGACAGATGATGTTTGGGAAGGAGCATTACCTGTGCTGAGTGTGAAGATGTCCCGCAAGGAGAGAGGCTCCTCCAGCAGTGAGGGCGGAAGCCAACTTCCATCTCTCTGAGGGTTTAGTGAGGAGCAGAGATTTAAGTTTTGGATGAATGGCTGTGGGATTTACCAGAGAGAAGGGTATGCCTGTGTGGCTGGCCAAGAAGATGGAAAGGATTCTGGCTCCATTGCTGAGTGATTCAGACTGCCACTAAAGCAGTGTTGTTCATCTCTTTAGCTCTTACTGATGTCTTACAGTGTAGTACTACATATACTTCCTCTTTTAACTGGCGCTTGGCAAAATACCTGCATCTCAGGGGACTGATCTTTGGCATAGCCATGTGTAACATAAATGGCAGTAGACACCTGTAAGGAAGCTGTGTGCCTGCCTGGGTGGATAGCATGGAGCAAGATCAGTGTGCTTCCCTATTGGAGACAGTGCACTAAATCTGCAAAATGCCGTTCTCTTCACAGTACAGTTGGCAGTGTTAAGAGCTGCACGTATTAGCACTGGCACGTATAAAACAGGGCTGCATTTAAGTATTTTGAGGATGTGACGGTGTCATTTTTCCCTTTCTGGTGATGAACGCTCAGGAGACTTGTGTTAAACTTGGCACTTGGCAGATCCTCACACTGATTCTGCCACTTATTTACCGTTTGGCCTCAGGCTAGTCACTTAACCTCTTCCTGTCCTGATTTCTCCATCTGGAAAATTATATTTACTTACTTCTCCTGGGGATTGTATAGGGCTTAATGAACGCCTGTAAGGGATTTAGAGAGCCTCACATCTGAGATGATACAGGACTACAAAATATTTGCCACATGTGCATGAGGAGGGAGTGCATGCATGCCTCTGTGGAAGAACCTGCGTGCAACCCCAGCTGGTGACGCAGTCTGAAAGCATGATCAGCAGGGGTTGCACTGCATGTTTGGAGATGATCACCTCTTCCTTCTGGCCCTTTCAGATTCGCTGGAAGATAGAGGGAGGCAAGTGACTGAATGGAGAGCAGGGCAGCAAAGGTTAACAGCTTTCTGCTCTTGGTCTCCTGGATCTTCTTGTCAGTGCAGTAACAGCTGGATCTCCCAGGAAGGTAATGATCTTCCCGGCTGCTCTGTCTTGCTGCAGGCTATTAGAAAAGACACGCAGCCCCTTTGCTGCCCATTTCTTTAGCAGGGAAGAATGAATCTCTGACCAAAAAAAAAAAAATGTTCCTCTATATAATTAAGCAGCATTAGAATGAGGCCTGTGCCTTTGCTGATGAACTTCAGTGAAAGCAGATGGTCACAATGGTATTAAAAACTAAAGACTTCAGTCAAGCTTTTAATTGAAAACAATTGGACCCTGCTGGATGGTAATTACCTTGGCTGCTTGCAAATAATATCACAGCACTGCTACCTATGAAGGAAGGATTGAAACTGAGTTAATAAGAATTGCTTGATCTGCATATAATAAACAAAGAGCATTCAAAAGTATTTTGGCTGGTATCTCCCCCTCTGCAAGACGCTTTCAAGCAGATAGCAGTGTGAAAAGGAACACACACTGGCAGAAATTGAAACAGGTGAAATGTTAGCTGGGCTCATAAAAATAACTTGAAGAGCCTGTCTTCCCCCACCTCCCTCTTTTTTAACAGCTGAAGTCCTAGGCAGGTATGAAAAAAGCAGCAAAACAAAATAAAGTGAAAAAGCTCTGGATTATCTAGCATTCTTCCTTTTGTGAATGGCAATGACAGCAGCTGCTTGCCTTGATCTCATGTTATTTTCTTTCTCCTTCCCCTGATCTACTGGAAGGTAGAGGCCTTCTGAGCACCTATAGCATTCTCCCCACCTTTCCCCTTACTGGATTTTAATGATCTTTACCTCAACATGCTGCAATCTCTAAAAAGGACATGTATGTTGCATTTTTGCAGAGCTTCTATAAGTGACGCACCAGTTTTCTCACTCTCCCATTTCAGTGCCAGGATCGGGTGAGGGTTTGAAGGTTGGCCCACCTAAAGTGCTCCTAAATCCCAGCGGTTGCTGTCTGCTGTATCTTTCTTGACTTAATGTGACATTAATACCACTTCACAGAACCTTTCTTGCTGGGAAAACAGCCTGCATTTCTGTGCGCGTGTGACTGGAAAAAACAATCTTAACATCCCATCTTTCAAACTCATGTCCCAGCTGTGTATAGAATGAACCAAATCTTGTCACCTTCCACATAAACACTATTTCTCATTCGGGGGTGCTCTTGGGCACAGCTTTTTGTCCCCTTATGAACAAGAAAGAAACTGCTGTTCTTGAAGACCTCAGAGAGCCAGAGCTGCTGCAGTTTTGCAAAATTAATGAGTAGCTGCGAACTGCTAGTAAAAGTGATGCAATAATTTTCCATAACATATCATTTTAGAAGCAATGACTTTATCCTCTCTTTCTTTTCCTATCTAAATATTTGTCTTTTCAAGGCACCAGCCAAGAGTTTGTCTTGTCTTGTCTGGCAGCACAATGAAATGGACTGTTCCAATATGTTTCATCTGGATTTGATGATTTCATGCCTGGAGTTCAACTTCCATTCATTTAATTTACCATGATTAACATGGAGAGGGATGTTCTGGATTCACGTATGTCAGTAGAAGCTTTCACACTATCTTCAGTAGGATGTAATTAAAATATGCTCTAAGCTTTTTTGTTGTAAGATCTCTGAAACTGCTGGCTTAACTCAGTTACAAGACATACGTGTGTCTTGTATTATGAGTAAAATAGATATTTGTAGTCATTACCCATTTGTATGGGAACTGTTATGTCACAGCCTGAACCAGTGATTGAGCACCTGGTGAAGGGGTGTAGCCAGCCCTAGGAGCACAGGTGCAAGCAATTCACCCTAGCCTCATTTAAGTGCTGGCAGCCAAAAGGGAAGCATCTTTACTTAGAGATCATCTCTTTTGGGAGTTTCTGATGAGCCCTGATCCTTGGAAAGGGAGTAAGTTAGTCCTTCTTTATTACTGAATTGTGATCTCTGCCTTTCATGGGTGATCTGAAACTGGTTAAAGGCAACTGTATCAACTGCCTTCTGTCCTTACACCATTCCAACCCAAGTTGAGGTATTCTAGTTAGTGTTTGGGATTTCATGCAACCTTGTCCTTGGATTTTCTTCTTTTACTGGGCTCTTGGAGGAGAGATCTGCAATTGATGGAGTAGGTGCTTTGCTCTGTCTAGTAGTTTGTGTGTTCAAGCTGATGCTAGGGCTGAGCACGTTTGGCCCAAAGCCCTTCCTTTCCTTTTTTTCTTTTTTTTTACTAAGAAGTTGGGAGAAATTTGCAACTAGGAAGGCTGTTTTTTGAAAGTGTCATGCTACTGGCTGTGGTGATTCTATCAACTTACAGTATCTACTTTCTAGTTCTACGGAGTGTGATCACTTATTATAATTGCTACTTGCAGTTTCAAGGGAGCTGGTACAGGGCATGCTATTTTAAAGGTGTATGTAAGGTATAAGCTCTACTGATCTAAGTATTCTGAGTGATAAACAGCTGCTGGGTTTGATTAAAGCTAAATGGAAGCTGAAGCATTTAATCAATTTCCAAAGCGGCTCTGAGTATATTACAAAGCAATTGTGATTATTGCTATTATATGACAAGCTACAGCATGGGAAAGAGGGATCATTTTTCTCAAAAACGTATCATGATGTTGTGGTGCTTCTTCTCAGCTGGCTTGATGCTGTCACCTCTGAAGCCTGGCTAAGTGACAAAGTGTGCCAGCTGAAGTGGTCTAATCCTGAAGGGAGAACACAGGAGCAAGGCCTTTTAGCTCTCCTGTGCCTTCTCCTTCTTGTGTCTAGCTGGCTGACAGCAAGCACTTAATGAAGGAAAATAACAAACAGGGCAAACATACAATAGCACCAGCCAAATCATAGCCTTCTCTGATTCTTTCAGTCTGCACTTTCAGGGTGTTCTCAGTGGTGGGATATATTTATGCCCATCTACAACTAACAGCCCTTAAGGCACCTTTCTTCCGTTACTTCGTTTAATCACTTCTTGGACACTTTCTTGGACACTTGGGACATCTTAAGCTTCAAAAGATCCTGTGCTAGTATGTTACACAGGGCTGCTGTTACAGCCCCTGTAGAATAGTACTATTTGTTTTTAAATGTTCTCCTGCTGATTTCTTTTAGCACTTTCTTGCTCTGATGTTAAGAAAAGCAACAAATAATTGTTCACTTTTCCTGCTTCATAAAGATCTTTGCCTCATCTTGCTTTGCTGTCTCTTTTTCCAAGGCTTATTTAGTCTGACCTTTTCTGAAGCTGACCCACTCCTCTGACCACCCTAGTCACCTCTGTATCTGGCCTCTTCCTCATTTTACTGCACGTTTTCTGGAATGATCAGAATTGCACGCGCTACCTTAAGATGTGGGCTTCTTTGAGTCTATTATTCCTTCCTTTTTCAGGTGTTCAGTGATCTGTACTTATGACATGGCTTATAAGAAATACACGCCATGTAATTCTGAAGACATGTGTATAAGAAGGATTTCTAAAAACCAAGGAGCCGCATGAATGCTGGGTCTAAAATGTATCTTTCACTGCATTTAAAATAAGAGAATGGAAAGTCTAGTAGAAAGTCTAGTACTTTTTTCCCTAGGAAATGTAATATGAAAATAAATTAATAGACATGTTTATTAAGCAAAGAAAACTTCCTTCTGCCATACTCGCAGCATGAAAGAGCACTTAAGACTGGAGAGGACGGCATTTGCAAAGGTGAACTTTTCTGTGTGTGGCCAGTGTCAGTTACTTCAAGGGCTTCTTCAGTCTTTCTCTGCTGAATATAGAGAAGTATGAACTTCTGTGGGCCATAGTTGACTTATCTCTCAAAACGGGAAAGTAAAACTTAAATGACTCATATACTTTATTCTTCACTTGAGGAGAAACACTAGAAGTAAATGGAGGCTACAAAAGGATAAATGAGTTAGGGAATTTGGCATAGATAAAGTTGAGTGGCTTTAACAGGATACAATATACACTTTTTTTTTACATATATTAATTTAAAATTAACATTGCTCTGCTCTATTTAATTTCTCTTTTGAGAGAAAGGGGCTTGAACTGAATTTCTCCCTTAGACTGAGGTTTACTAGTCAGCCCAGATTGTCAGCTGTTGGTGGTGATGAACTCTTTTGAGTTAATGCTTTGAACTAACTTTGGGAAAACAAAGGTGGAAGGGAAGGTGTCGTGCCACCTTCTTGTTTTCCAGTCTGTCTTGCTTTCATCCCTATCTTCAACGTGATCCATGCTGTGTGGAGGAACCTCCAAATTTATGCTGTTGCAAACTTAGCTTTTGTTTAATGAATCTTATGAACAAGTCAGATTCCTTCAGTTTAGCAGACAAATGCAAGATATCCCTGCTTTTGTTTCTCTGTTTTGGAATGTCATTTTAAACGTGAAGCTTCCCATGACCTTCATGTGAAACCCCATCTGTGACCCTGGGAAACTAATCTGTTGGCAGAGTCTGGTGCAGTTATCTTTGTTGCTTAAGATTCCTATTGCAACAACCATTAAATTTTCTTTATAGTGGTTTCATGTGAGAGTCACAAGTCTTCAGGGAAATTTATCCTGTCTTTCACTTTATAATGGCATGAGAGTCTTGTGAGTCTTGTGAATGCAGTTTTATAAGTGAGAATTTAGACCAGAAAACAAAATTTCAATTGGGAAATCTTGAGGTCCTCCATAGATGGTTGGAGCTGGGACATCTGTGCTGGGAGAGGAGACTGAGGGACCTGGGTTTGTTCAACTTGGAGAAGATATCATCGTTGGGGAACCTAGCAGCAACCAGATGCTCAAGTCCTTGACCTAGCTTCAGTATCATTAATTTTAGTGAGCTAAATGGATTAGATGGTCAAAACTAGCGGAACTAGCTGATATTTCCCATCAGGAAGTATACCATAGCCTACTGAAAAGAGAGCCTCACTTCCCTGTATGCAGTTTGAGGAGCACTTTTGCAGCAGTGATAGCCCTGCATTCCTGCATTGTTTCCTCAGTGATGATAGCAAAGGTAGGTGTAGCTACATGACAAATAAAAAAAAAAAAAAGTAACCTTCTTTTCATTTGTTTGGTCTTTTTTTTCCTGGTTTTAAATTGATTCCTTTCATGGTTCCAAGAAAATTCCTTGGTGCAACTGAGGTGTAGTGCAGTAGTAGGAACAAAAAGCAGGGAGTACTTCAGCTGTTGCTGGGCTTCAAAGATGTGCTTTTCAGGCTTTAGTTTTTGTAGTTGGTTTTTACAAGCCACGTGGAAATAACAAGAAAACTGAACTGGACTCTGAAGCACTCCGCTAATGCCATTTTGATATTTTTGGGTTGCAGACTAGCCATTTGTTAATTGGCCTTATCTCACAACGTTCCTAGGCACAGAGATTCATTGTAAGCCTACAAGATGATTGGTGTCTCCTGAGCCATTCTGAATGGGACCTTGCAGTTCTTCAGATACATCAACTCATTTAGACTGGCTAGCCTGGCTGACGTTCTCTGATTCTTTCAACCTTGTTGTTATTTTACAACCAGAGATTGCTTCTGAGCCAGGAGGATGGGATTATATCAACCACTTTCAAGCAAGTCTATCTGTAACAGAGAGGACAGTATTTTGAAGAGTTGCAACTGGCACTTAACCTCATCTGGAAGCAAAACGTGATGCCTTGTGTGAGGTGGACCCAGTCTGGCACCCTAGTGCTCAGCCTTGGCATGGATTCTGCTGGGATCAGTGAATCTTGACCAAAACAAAATCCACTTCTGTTGGTGTTCCTTTCTGAAACTGATTGCTCTCCACTATGCATATTTCCACCTTTGTGCTAATGAAAACACTGGATTGTTCTGGAGGCAGTATGGAAAGTATGTGTGAGCTTTGGGTATCTCTCTGAAATACTACAGATGATTTGGTGTTTACTTTGGCATGTTGCTGTGAAAGATTGTAGAATGTGTGTGTATAGACAGAGAGAAACAGGGTTACTGCTCGTTGTACCTTTTGTGAGTCTGACAGACTGTCTGGCCTGCTCTGTGCTGCTGTACGGGAGAAGGCCTTGCAAGCACTTGTGGTGAGCTTATACTAGGCAGTAAGCTTGAAAGCAGTTCTGTCAGCCTGGGGGGGGGGAAAGAAAAAAAAACAAATAACTTACTGCCTGAGTTTTTTTTTTTTTATCCCCATTGTTATGAGTAGCACTTAAGACTTCTTGTCAGTAGAGAAACTGGTTTGCTCTATGTACTGGGCAACATCTCATATAGTGCGTTTGCATGGCCCAGCCATACCAGGCTGTCAGTTCCCCTTTGGGGTCTAAGAGACGCCCCTGCAAACAGAGGAATGAGAAATAATGTGTTTAAAAAAAAAAAAAAAATCAGTAAGATTCAGCCCCAGGTGAACGACCTGGATGTTACTCTTAACAAAAGATGTATTCCTTGTTCCTCCCGTAGCCCTTTGCATTTTAAAGAATGATGAGATAAGGATTTCCAGGTGGAAAGTGTTTCTGTCCAAACTAAGATTTCTCTCCTATGTGCGCCAATACTGTCCAGCTGAAAGCTCTCACAGCACTCTTTGAGAAGATAAAGGATAGCTCCAGGAGCCCTTTCATGAGTTTTGCTGTCAGTGAGAAACCTCATTCTAACAGCTAACTATTTCTGACTGCTCCAGCTGAAAGCGCATGGGCAGCAGGACCTGTGCTTGACTAATTATTGTGAAGTATTTTGATACTGAGCTTGGAGTCCAAACAGCAATTTGAAGAACTCGAATCTCCTCTTCTCTTTCTAGTGGCAGCAAGTTTTTATCTAAGAATCCCTCTTCTGGAAGGAACAGCTGGAAGACAAAAATGCATTGATAGGTATTGCCAAGTAACTAGATCCAACCTGTGGCCCATCTGGCCTTGAGTCCTGTCTATAACAGCAACAAGTATTTGGAGGAAGATGCAAATATTGCTGGAAGGGGTGATTACAAATGGCTGACAGATGTGTCCGATGCTTTCTTGAGAGCTATGTCTCAGCTTTTGTTTCAAGCAATGGCTCTGTTAATTTCAGAGGGGAGATACAGTGACTGACATGTAACAATTTTTTTTGTTTCACCTGTCAAGCTTTGCTGGTCAATTTTGCTTTGCAAAATCTATAAGTAGGAAACACTGGTGTTATCTTTTCTGTTGGAAACATGAAGGAATTAAAGGATTCAAGATTGTGAAGCCTTCCATGAGTAATTTAGGCTCTGTTTCCAGCAAATATTCACTCTGCCACATACGCACTGATACCGGGCTCAGACATTTGTAGTATCAGCAACAGTGCCAAGCCCCTGTAAGCCAAAAGGAAATAGGCTTTTATTCAGTGTCAGCCATCAATCTGTTTCCATCCTTCAGGACCATACACTTGTCAATTAGGGGCCTCTGCTTAAGGAACCTGGCCCTGCTCGCTTGTGACAAATATAGATGGGCCCAGGCACGTTCAAAGAATTACCTCTATGATCTCCTCTGTGAAATTTTGCGCAGTCTCACCAGCCTTGCTCTTCTGACTGCTCTGCTTCATGTTTCTCTCGTGAATAAACATTGTGGCATATACTCAGGCCAATGTACACAAACACTTGTTTCTCCTGATAAAATGATTAAACTGAGACAGAAATGACAAGAATCTTCTCAAGTAAACCAGTCAGTGAGTTTCTCTGAATCTGGTGGCTTTTAGGGATCTTCCTGGCATTATAGGGATTGATGAAAGTCTGAGAAATCTATAGCTGAGAGACTGTCTATGTTGGATTCTCTTATTACTGCTACCAATGCAGTGAGACCTTTAGGTAAGAACTTTCCTACTGTAGATTTCTAGGTTTTTCTATTTTTTTTCCTTCATGATTTGGAAATCCTGAAAACAAACACGCTGCTTTTGTGGCATAGTAAGCAAGCATACTTCATCCAGAAACCACCTTGTGAAAACTCTGCTAGCGCATGCTGATCCTCTCGCTCAAGTGCTATTTCATACTCGGTGCTTCAAGGCATTTAGCAGCAGCCAGCAAGGTGAAGGCCAACACACAGTCCCTGTGCCACTAGTACCAGGATTGCTTGGATCCTTCCCCTTCCTTAGTCCCTGTGCCTGAAGGCTAAGAATGGTGCCCTGCCTATGAGCGTCATCTGTACTGGGTCATGGGCAGCCCCTCTGTGAAGCTGGCCAGAGGTGAGCTGCTTTTGAGAGCTGCATGGCATCAAGTGCATGCTGTGCATTTGTAAAGATAGATGGGCTGGAAGGAAAAGTGCTTTTGCTGTGCTGCTGCTATTTTAATGTGAGAGTGAGACCCTGAAATGCTCTGTTCTACTTCAGTGGCTCTAAGAGAAGCCTTTCTCCAGAGGTTTCTGGTACCTTGGTTAATTGAAATAACTCCAAAAGGCTCTTTTAAATCTAATTCTCTCCCCCATGTATGCAGTCTCTTCTTCACTTTTCTTTGCTCCTGTCTACACCCTCTCTCAAACAAAAAGCTTTAAAATGCTCTTCTGGAAAGGGCTTTAATGTAATTCAGAGGAAGTTAATGTGAAGTCAAGGTTGATTGCTCTTCTCCCTGAAACCCCTGGCAGTGACTGTACTAGTGAGAGTTAGACGAGACCTCAAAGTTAACTAGGAAACTCAGGATGAACTGAACAAAGAGCAGGCTGGAAGCTGGAGGTTGCTGCTCTCTCCTTGCTGTGTGACATCCTGAGCTCATGCTGAACCCTTTGATCCCAGTCCAGGGCAGAGTGACGTGGCAGCCTGGGCCCAGGCTAGGGATGTATGCTGGGTGGAGACTGTTGTCATCTCTGTGAGTTCTTGATCCACCCTGTACCTTCATTTCCACAAACACTGCTGCACATCACCATGGGGGGCATCGCTGCTGGTGCTCCTCCAGCTGGTATGCAGAACTGTCTCCTTCAAACACAATTCCCTTTTCCAGGAAATGCTCCAATTACATTTAAAACAAGTGGGCCTGTATTTCATAATCACTATTCTATTTTTGCCAGACACATTTTGATTTGACACAGAAATCTAAGACCCTATGTGCAATAGTGCAGCTCAGGGCACAGAGCTCATGTCTCAAAGGAACAGTGGCTTTAGGAGAGCACCGTGGCCAAGCACAGCTCGCTTGGGAAGGTGCTGCTCATAGCCAGAGCACTGCCAGAATCTCACCCATGGTAGGACACCCTCTGGACCACCTGCTTTGGGGCAGTACTTCAGCTCCGTGTTTTTCTAATAGGAATTTTAGTGCTAGGCTTAGTGAATATCAGGAACTCTGGAGTCTAAAATGAGTCCTTTCAGATATACTACTACTGTCACTAATATTGACATGGTAAAGTACAAAAGGAGCTGACACTCTTGATGGCAAAAGCTAATTAGCAATAAGGTAATGTGGATGAGAATCAGTGGTGGAGGTGTGAGCTGTGGTTCCTTGTGATTCTCAGCTGCATTTGGATGTGGCCATTCTTCCAGTAGCGTGCCTCCTGGCTGCCTTTGCAGTTGTGTCTTCTGATATGTAAGCTCCAGCACAGTGGCACAAGTAGGCTTTTGTGATTGAAAACTGTCAGCATCCAACTGCATGTCAGCTGATATAAAACCCCTTGTTTTCTATTAAATTCTTCAGAGAACCTGATACAGGTTCTGATCTTTAGTATTTCCATGGGATGCTCAGAAGATACCAGAGGGATTATACTGTTCCTTATGAAAATCTCTCTGGCTAACTCCTTAGCACAGTCTTGCATTACCCTCTTATTAAATGGCACCAGTCTTTTGAGATGGTAGATCCACTATCCCTAGTAGGTCACATGAAGGATTTTGCAACCCTACAATTATTATTCTAGTGCTAATGCTGAAACTAGTTGAAGAGGATTTAGAAACTTGTGTCTTGTCTCCTCTGTTCCCCTCTGCAAATTACTTCAAGGGTTGGTGAAATAAATTCCACCCAGACAGATGACAATCAGTGTCACAGCATCTCCTCATCCCTGTGGATTTTCTACACAACAGGGCTAAAATAACACACGTGCAACTGCCTGGAGCAGAAGACTGCAAAATCACCATGAGCCTCCCAGTGCTGCAGCTTGGAGTCCAACTGGTGCCACCAAGAGGGGTCAGGATGCATTGGGGCAGTTGTCCATGGCTTGGGCACTAGCTTAGTGTTGGCTCTCATGGAACTCAGCAGTTACAGCAAAAAAAATTCCCTGCTATAGATGACACTCAACCTATAGATGACACTCAAATGATCTTTTTTTGTAGGGTAGAAGAGGAAGTTGTAGGGACCTAGGACAACTTTATGCCTATTTACCCATTACTGTATCCACACTGAGGACTGTGGTACTTCTGAGGCAACTGTAGGAGACAGGACAAACATCCAAAGCTGCTCTGTGTGGAGTTCCCAGGAACTTAATGTTACCCTTGGCTGCAGCACTAAAGTGTCAGGGGTGAATCAGCCCCCAAAATTGCACAACGACAGATTCATCAGCTACAAATCTGTGCATGAGGACAAGACCTTTATCCTCAAGCTGAACTGTAAGAATGCCCTTAGGTGAGATGCTGCAGATGGTACAGCTCGAGAGAAAAATGGATCTGGTTTAGGAGATATACCTTTCTTTAAGATGATTTTAAATGTTTGCATTTTTTATGCAGCATTTTAGAGTGTTTCAGCAGCTCCCATCTGGAATTCAATTCCTCTCCCTGTTAATCAATAACAGGTCTTAACAAAACAATATCTCACAGCAGACACAAGCATACAGTGCTGAACAAAGCAAAACAGCCATTAGCTTAGAGCAACAATTGCAGCTACACAATGTGTTTTCAAAGCTCAGTATATATTTTGTCCCTAGTGGGAAAACCATAACAAGACTGAATTAGTGGCTAGGCTTGCCAAAGGGAGAAATTAAAGTGCAACTGTTTGTCTGACACCTTGAAGTACCTTTATTTATTTCAAGGGAGAAGACAGTGTAAGGAAATAAGATGCCCATTAGGGAAAACTATTAGCTGTTACTTTCTAGAGTGTGCAGTGGTTCTGCATGCCTGCTGCAGAACCTGCTCAGTCTAGTTGGAGTACAGCAGTGCTTTCTGGTGAGAGGGCTCCTTGGCAGTGCTGGCACCCACAGGGATGCTGCCTGTGAGGCTGAGAGCTGCAGGGGGGTGGGGAGGAGCATGGTGTTTGAGGGGAGGACAGGCTGGCAGGCTTGTCTCCAATGGGGAGGCTTGGGGCTGGTGTGCAGAGGGCTGTTCAGTGAGGGAGAGAGAAAAGGGAGAGACTATGTGAAGAGAAAAGCAAATTCCCTTCCCTGCACATGGTTACCTCTGAGCTTGCAAACTTAACTGTTCATCTGTGGATCTTGACAGCTCCTTGCTTTGGCACTAATGGGCTTCAGGAGTTCCCAGTGAGCTGTAATCGCCTTGGTTCAGGGCTCAGCTTGCACCTTTACAAGCACCTTCACCCCTTGCTGTTAACCTGTGGTCTCCCTTACTTGGCAGCTAAGCTTGTAAATTCATGTAACCAAATAGCTGTGCTGTTAACTGCCTGCACCAAAGTGAACAACACATCCATCTTCCAGTGCCCAGCCAGCAGCTTAATGACACATCGCACTGTGCGGTGGTACCCTTTCAGATGTAACTAACTCTGGCACTGCAGAAACAATTGTTTTGGCATTTGCACACACCACACAGCTCGTCTGGGCAGAGGAGAGAGGCTGCCTGAGCAAGAGGCCTCCCATCACCAGCCCTATGCACTGGGTCCCCAGTGTGACCTCCCCATGCCACGGCCTGATGGCTATGAGGGAGACCTTAGCCTGGTTGGTCAACCATACCTGGTGACCTGGGGCAGGAGTGCACCTGCAGCAGATTCATCTGGGGCTGTGACTGACCTTTGACAAGCCTCTTTGAAAATCTGTGCCTCGGTTTCCTTGTCTGCAAAATGAGCATCATTTCCTGAAGTGCCACTGGGAGGACAGATGCTAACGAAACACAAAAAGGTGCTAAGGTTTTCTGGATTCTGTAGTTCCTGCCAGTGTCTGTGGTTTGAATCTTTTAGTCTTGAAATTAGCCTCAGCAGGAAGAAGGTTGACTGAGTGAGGACAAGGTTCCCTGTGAAACAAGGCTCATGCGATTGCTGTGTATATGGGCATCTGTGCCAGAAAATCTACAAGCTCTGAGGAAAGTTCCTATGAAAGTTCATCCTTTGCTAGAAACCCCACACACAGCTCAGCTGGGGACTTCATTCACGGGAACAAGGCTTGATTGCTTCTGCTGTTGCTGGTGATACCACTTGTTACTAAAGGAGAGAAAGCTCATCTTTCTGACTGCAAGTAACTTAGACTTGCCATTGGCACAGATCTGGTATGTGTTCCCCTCCTAGCCCCTAAAGCAACCGTGAGCAATCAAAGTTAAGGAGCACATGAGCTAGTGGAAGCTGGAAGAACATTGCTTTTCTTTATCTGCTGATTGCTTACCTGGTGGAACAGGCAGTCTGAGAAAATTTCTTAATTAACCAGGCTCTGTCCTGTGCAGACCATGTATGCAGATAATCGACCTTATAAAAGCATAGTTTGGCTCAGGACAGTCCCCAGCATATTTATATTGTTAAGGAAATATCTTGAAGAAAGGGAAAGAAGGAGCCTAGGCCCCAGTCTCCAGCAAGAGAAGACTGTTATTTTTCTGTTAAATATCATATTTGACCTCAGAGAAGAGTGGGTGAGGGTTAATTTGAGTTGTCTTTGAAAATACTTTTGAGCGATGCACAGCAAGATCTCAGGAAAGCAATGTTTACAATCTATATCCTGCCTCAGACTCCATAAACACCGCTCTGGTGCCCCATTGCCAAATTTAGCTGTAGTCACCAGGATACAGCTGGTGTCCCTTGTAGTCAGCCATCACTCAGTAGCTTTAATACAGATACACAGAGAGAGTTTTTCCTGGTTATTGAGCATCACCTACTCTTACTGGTGTGCATTTGCCTTTGCAGTGGCAGCAGGAAATTTCTTACGCATTGTGCCTAATCTAGCGTTCTTAATGATGCACAGTCCCTGCTGACGTGAGCAGTGGGCTTGTTTCACAGCGCAGAGGAGAAATGCGTCCTTCAAGCAGCAGACTATCTCCTGTCCTCCTGAAGGAGGGTGAGGAATCTGCTGCTCTGCCTGTAGTCTGCCTGAATGTCATCAAAGGTATATGGGCAATTATATACAATCCTAGGAATTTTGCCAAGCTAAGTAATATTAAGTCCAGAGTGTTTGTCATTTAGCCTTCCCATCCATAAGGCCCAGGTTACTTTGAGCTTTTAGTTCTACCTAGGTTAGTTCACCCTTTCCCTTAGTCCTTTGGCAGATGAGTGGCCTCTTCTCCTCCAGTCTTCACTTAGAAGGGAAGTATTTGAAAATTGGGTCAGAAATTAATTTGTGCCCCTAAGGAACTTTGGAGGAGAAATAGCTCTTTAAGTAGTTCAGTTGCCACAGTACATTTGAAAGAGTTGTTGTCAGGGCTTTTTGTAATTGTTTAAAATATTAAATAATGCAAGCTAACAGAGACCAGGCAAAATACATAATTTATGGAGGGCATCCCTCTGCTCTTGCAGGTTTTTACTCTGATAGACCAGGACCATTCTGCATTCCCTGTGGCAGAGACTTGCATCCTGCCTATGTGACTGTCTTATTCCTTCTTTCTCCAGGGGCAGGAAGGGGAGGAAATGAATAATTTCTGCCTTCCTTCTGTTTCTTCATCTCTGGTGACTTCTGCACCAGGAAAGAGGAGATGAACAATGTCAGAACTCTATTCATTCTTTACTGCTTTTCCTTTTTTTCTCTCATCACCCAAAGATGGATGAGGGAAATGACTGAAGGCATTCAATATCCACTCATCATTTCAATCCAGCTCTTTAACAGCTTTCACTATCCAGTGGCATGATGGTCTTTGGTTTGTTATTTACTGGCTGTTTAATTTAAATGTATCCCCATCAGGGAGCCAAAAGACCCAGCCTTAAAGCTCTTTCACATGATTTCTCTAATCACTCTCTAAATTATTTATCATGACTCTGAACTGTCTGGAGATTTTTTTTTTTTCTTTTAAGCGCTATGATTTGTTCCCAAACATCTGTAAAAAATCATGACTGACCTCCCATCTGGGCAACAGCTCAGCTCCATACCGGGGCTGGGTCGTGTCAAGTGTGTGAGCTCTGTTTCAAAAGCATAAAATTCCTGACATGGTGAAATTCTTTTCTTACATATTTGTTGACAAAAGGCGGGAAGGGAAGGCTGCTGTTAGGAATGCACGAGCACGATGCTGCATAGCTAAGCCAGAAGCGAGTAGAACACTTTGTTACGGAAATGGCCACAAAAATGCTCCTCCCTGCCTTAGAGAATGGTTATTTAAAGCAGAGTTGGTTGCCAGTCCTCCTTGCCACTGTTGTCTTTTGGATGTGGCATGTGTAAATAATATTTCCGCATGAAAGAAAACTTTCAGTGATGACAGTGCTCCCCTGGCTACTTCCTGTCCCTGAGGGGAGGCACCGGCCCTTCCCTGGAAATGACGACTCCCTCTGGAGAGAAAGCCCAGGACTGAGCATTTTTTTCCTCCAAAGTCTCAGATGAGTGAATTTTGACCTCTAGAAGCAATGAAAGTGGAAAAATGGGACACAGTTTTCATGGAAGTTTCTAAGGTGTGTACTAGAAAAGTACTTGAGTAAAAGTAAACATACAGTGAAAAAGTGAAAAAAAAGTACATGATTTAAAGCAAAGCCCACATTCCCCTAGGATCTTTATAATCAAAAGTGGCAATATGTGCTTTAAAGCTGTTTTTCAAAACAGATTGCTTTACTTTTACCAGTGTCAGTGAGCAGAAATCCTTTTATTCCTGGCTAATGACATCTCCTGGCTGTGCAGAATCAGGGGACACACCTTTGAGAGACTGCAGTTACCAGGCGCACAGAGATGGTGATGTGCTCCCACATGTCTTGTTAACTGTGTTCTGCTTGCATTTTTCCCTTTTTTTCCCCTTCATCTTCAGTTTTTTTATGGAGATTAACCCATGCCAGACTTAAACACCCTTAAATTTTAGGGAAGTTCAGGCACACATGTGGATCCCAGCTCCGCAGCTCCAGCTCACTGCTGTTTGTTATTGTTTGTGTTGCTTCAGGCCCAGCTCAGGGATTGTACAAAGTGTTCTTTCAAAAAAAAATAAATAAATACTGAAGTGTCCTTACAGCATCTGAAAGAAGCACACCCCTTCTGCAAGGTGTTGTAGCCTGATCACTGCAGAAACACATGGAAGAAACTTTGGGGGTGCATGGGGCACTGGGGCTTCAGAAAACAAGGTTCTGATGGTCTTCGGGGCTCAGAGTTTCTTGCCTGTTAGTCCCTGTATGAGGTGAAGGGAGAGTGCTGGGGCTTTGAGGAGCATCCAGGTGCCCTAATTCGGGGAACTTAAAGACTTTGCTGGGCACAGGGACTGGGGTAAGATTTAGGCCATCTGAGCCTAGCTGTTGGAGGCAGGGAGCACCTCTCTTTCTGACTAATGGGTTCTAGCAGAAAAGGAGGAGTTGAGCAACCCTAGTCACTGAAGGCTGCAGAGACATGGCAGAGCTGCTGGCTATGCCAGAGGTATGTCTCATCCTCCTGTCTCTCCAGTATTTATCCCCCTGGCCCTGATAATCTGAATTCCTCACTTTATTTTTCTTGGGTTTTTCTTTGGATAAACCCTACTAAATGCATCGCTAGTGCTGAAATTTGCCTATGCCAATAAGGCCATCTGTTTTATTAACTGAAGAAGGTCTCTGGAGTATTTCTTGCAGGCTTGCAGCCCTTTCTGCCGCCCCCAGCACTTTACATCAGCCCTGGGAACAATGGGAGGGGACCCAGGAGGTCGCAGGCAGGAAGTGCCTCTTCCCGTGCATAATGAACTGGCTGGGAGACTGAGGGATGGAGATAGCACACGAGACACACAGCACAAACTGCTGAAACAATAAACAAACAAACGGATGGCCAGCACTTCCTCTTCTTATATTGTTAACGCTGCTTCCTAAACCCACCCCTCAAAAGCCAGCCTTCTAGGCTTGCTGATGCTTAACCTCTTTGTTGCCAGTGATGGCTGAAGGCCCCAGCTGTTGCTTGACAATGTGATGACTGCTGCAATAGCTGGAGATCCATTCTTCTGAAAGATATAACAGCACTTCTACAAAAAATTGAATGGACGGGGACATAATTCGTCCATAAGGCTCTATGGGTGTAGCGCCTTGGTACCAGGACCGTGCCCCAGGTGGGTACAAACATCCAGACTCTTTGGGCAGGATGTCATTTCACTGTTTCTCATCCATTAGCAAGAGAATTATGACAGCAGAAACTGAGTGGTGGCAAAGCTATCTCCATCCATGTAGGCTTTGCAGATGCCTGCTTGAAGAGCAGTCGGGGATGATCTTTGGTTTGGTGCACAGAAGTATTTCATCCCATGGCAGCTGAAGTTCATGGCACACAGGAGCTTTGGGGACAGCAGCGAGGTAGTGGTCCTGCACCTGCCACAGCCTGGCACTGGCTGGTCGGAGGATCCTGCTCTATGTCACCCTCCATAAAATGCTGCCAGGAAGCGGTAAAAGACTGTTTGGGAGAGCTAGGCTGGTCTTGCTGGAGCTGGGAAGCCACTTTTCAGAAGGCATGCTGATATTTCTCCCCATCAACCATCAGGTCCAGAGCTAGGTGGGGATGGGCTGGAGGGGCCATGACCCTCCCCGGGACACCCCCCAGCGGCAGGGTAAGGGCTGTCACAGGGCAGGCCCTACCTTCTGCTGAGTGCTCCCAGCTGACAGCTGATTTGTTATTACTTTAAATACCCACTGTTTGTGTTAAGCACAGCAAGAAGTCTAGTAAACCGAAATGGTGACATTTAAAAATGAAGTATCTCAAATAGATGTTTAGTCCTTCAAATAAGGAAGCTATCTGCTAAATACCAAGTTTAACAGTTATGTAATAAGTTCATATCAAAACACTGATAATGACTGGTTGGCTATGGTTTAGCAATTGTTATTTAATTAACCTATAAAGACTTTCCTACTTAATCTAAATTGTACTTCTATCCCAAGGACCATTTAATGTGCAGTTCTGGAAGTACTGTTAGTGTTGCTTTAAGTGCTGAGGTGCTGGCTCAAAGAAATTACCTAAGGCTACATGTCTATGGCTATGGGCATGGGGGTGCTACTCCAGATTCATCAAGCCAGATCACAAGCTGGTGGAGGTGAAGGGACCTCTTGAGGCCACTTGGTCCACCCCCCCCTGCTCAGGCCACCCAGAACAGGGTGTCCAGGACCACATCCAGGTCAGGGCCTCCCTTTTCCCTTTAGAGATGGCCTTTCCTAGAGCAACTGCACCTGCTGTCCTCCTGCCTGTCACCTCCCCTGAAGTCCCCTCTGGTGGCTCATCCCCTAACTTGTGTTTAGTTACAAAATGTGCAGCCTCAGGAAAGGAGCAACTGTCCCAGGCAGTGCATGCCTCTCACCAGCTCCAACACACTTGGTGCCCATCCCTGAGCCCCAAAGCATTGCCCAACTTTGGCATATTGATTGTCAGTAAGTTTTTTAAACAGATGAGCCTCAAGGGCCCCGCAACACCTCAGCTCAGGTTCTGGGCGCCCAAGAGGGAGGAGAGCTGGGTGGTGGCACAGATCCCGTGGCTCTTCCTGGCTGCGTTCCCCTGTGTGGGTTTGGATGAGTGGGTGGGAGCAGGTCCTTGGTGCATAGCTTGCCTGGCCCCTTGTGGGGAGATCAGCCTCCTCCCATGTGGAAACTGGCAGATTCTCGTGCCTGGTGTGTTTTGGCACATTTTGAGGCTCAGTGAAGTGGTCTTAAAGCTTTTTCTTTTCTACTACTAACATCCCCTTGCATCACAGTGTCTGTCTTCCACAGTGTGAGTCAAGTGAAAATAAGATGGATTTGCACTTCCAGCCTTCAGCGAGAAGGAAGAAATGTGGAGTGAATTCCTTCTGAGCGCAAGTCCTTTGATTTCAAGGGACTTCCAACCAACCACCAATGTCACTTGCGATGCAACTCCTCTGCAGTCTGCAAAGAGATGATGTGTTCAACCCACTGCTGAAGTCCGAGATGGAAGAGTAGTGCTGTGGGAACAGCTTCCAAAGGTGCTGGGAAGGGCAGGTACACTGGCAAATTAGGGAGGCAAAGGAAAGGACCCAGTTCCCCTTTTCATGTCATGAATCAATCTTTTCACCAGTTTCCTTGCTAACTGATTCATTACTGTATGTCATGCGGACAGCAGGCTCCTGCTGTCTGTGGTTTTTCACTGTGTTAAACAAAAACCCTGGCTTTACAGTTTTAAAAAAATGTATCTGTTGGCTGGCGCTGGGAAAGATAGGATGTGTGCTGTTTAGGACTTTGTGTAGCATGGATGAGTTGTGCAGTAGGTAATGGAAACTGCGTTTAAGGCAGTAGCAGTCCCCCTTTGTAAAGCTTTCTTTGTAAATGCTCAGTGATTTTCTGTTGCAAAGTTGCTCTGAGAGTTTTAAAGAAGAGCAGAAGTAGACATGATAACCAGCTCCCTATTCTCAGAAGACCAAAACATAATCCCAGCCTGGCTGTGGCACTGAAAATAACAGCACAGCACTTTCATCAGGAGCCCCTGACTTCTCCAAACCCTGTGTATGCTGTGCTTGAGAGACTTCTAAAAGTCGAGGAACTTTATTTGCAGTCACTGAATTGGAAATGCAGATGTTTTCCTTCCTTCCTCTCTCTGCTGTCTAGTCCTTGTCAGTTAAGTTAACATCCTGAGTCCGTGTGAGACAGTAAATGCAGTTGCAAGGGGAATTGCTGGGATAAGGGGAACATACATGCTCTACTGCCAGTTTTTCCAGCTGTTGCACCTCTTACTGAAGAGTGAAAAATGCACTGAACTTTGTGCATCGAAGGGCATAATGACATAAGCTGGGCCAGGCGGGAGTTCAGATGCATGCCAGTTCTGATGCAAATCTGATGGCATGGCTGAATGGGAGGGAAGAATGAAAACCGAGCCAGGAGTTGTACAAGGTGACTTGCCTCCTTTCTGGCTTTAGGCAGTGAGACAGTCTTGAGTCTTGTGCTTTGTCTTGTGCTGAACGAAAACCACATAGGTGCTCAGATCACATTTCCTAATAGATCAGGTCTCTAGATGGGCACGTTGCAGAACACTGGATCCTACTAGAAAGTATTCCAGAGCCACTATCCAGTCCCAGCAACTTTAAAGTTGAAAGTGAATATCAGCTCATGTGTGGCATGCCAGAGTATTTTGGGACAGGCAGAACATCTTAATACACTTCTTGATTTACCTACTCTGTGTAGGTCAATCTAGTCTCTTACTTACGTGTAAAAGGAAAAATTCATTCATAAGTGGGAAAAGATACTGACATGGATAGCAATAAGCCTGGTGGAGACGTGGTGGACTTAAACCAAAAAAATTCTTTCTCAACTGAAGTGACTATCAAAGAATCATAGAATGGTTTGGATTGGAAGAGACCTTTAAGATCTAGTTCCAACTGCCCTGCTATAGGCAGAGACACCTCCCTCTAGACCAGGTTGCTCAAAGCCCCATCCAGCCTGCCCTTGAATGCTTCCCAGGAGGGGGCATCCATAGCCTCACTGGGCAACCTGTTCTCACCTGTCTCACCACCCTCACAGTAAAGAATTTCTTCCTAATATATAGTCTAAATCTACCCTCTTCCAGTTTAAAGCCATTTCCCCTTGTGCTGGTGCTACCTGCACTTATAAAAAGTCCCTCCTCAGCTTTCCTCTTGGTCCCTTTCAGGTACTGGAAGGCCACTATAAGGTCTCTCCAGCGCCTTCTCTTCTCCAGGCTGAAGAGCCCCAACTCTCTCACCCTGTCTCTGTAGGGGAGGTGCCCCAGCACTCTGATCATCTTCATGGCCCTCCTCTGGACCTGCTCCAACAGCTCCATGTCTTTCTTGTGTTGGGGGCTCCAGAACTGGATGCAGACCCCAGGTGGGCTCTCACGAGAGCAGAAGCGATGGGTAGAATCACCTCCCTTGTCCTGCTGGTCACACTTCTTTTGATGCAACCCAGGATACAGTTGGCCTTCTGGGCTGCAAGTGCACGCTGCCAGCTCATGTTGAATCTTTCATCAACCAACACCCCCAAATCCTTCTTGGGGCTGCTCTCAAGCCATTCCTTGTCCAGAAAAAAATTCACCTCCTTTCATGCAGCATCTGGAATAAAAAAGACATTGCCAGTAAAGCAGTCTCAGTCTACATTTTACTATTATGCCTTGCACAGCTGTATTTTCTCTTTTCTAAAACCGCACATAAAAGCCCTGGTTTTACAGCCACTGATATAGAGAAACCTTCAGGAACACTGCTAAGCATTATATGTAGGCCTGTAATAAGAATTAGTCTTATATCAGAATGCAAAACAGTTGGCAAAACAGCAAGGGAAAGGAAACTGTGCTGCAGTTGTACTGGTGGTGGATGGAGGTCGTGGTGCCCCCATTCTTCCCAGTACCTGCACAACAGTGATGCATGGGATGCATAAGGGATTTCAAAGCTCTCGGACCCTGGGGCTTTCCTTTTTTTTCCTTGTGGTGGGGCTTGCAGTCTGGGATGGGCAAAGGGAGTTGTTCTTTATTCATAAGAAATGCGACATTGCTGACGGAAATAGCTCTCTTGGTGCCTCTGATATCTGTGAGCTGATAAAGCGGAGGAGTATATGGTGATCCTGGCCACTCATCGTTTGTGAAGCTATTGCTAATAGCTGCTGTTCCAAAGGCAGAGGCCAAAGGTGACACAATAGTGTTAAGTGTCTTGGTGATATCGCTGCTGGAATTAGAAGCACTTCAGTGGCCTGATGCAGTTAGTCCTTAAAACACATCTGAGATAGAAATTTTATCGTTCTTGTTTTCCTGGTGAGGATATTAGCCAAGGCTGCTAAAGCAGATTTTAGGTTTTGATGTGGGATTTTTTGCCAATTAATCACTTGCTCATGTTGCTAGTTCCTTACCTGAACAAGCACTAATGCACCCGGAGCTGAAATGAGACCGTGTTAGGGCTCTTCACCTCTTCTGCCACCTGTCTCTGATCCTGACCAGTTCACACCAGCCACATCAAATGAGAAGGATACAGATGTTAGCAGGTGGCTGCTCAGTGTCGTCTTCCGGGGTATTGTCCTTGCAACCTGAAAACTCATGAATTTCCTAAACTTAAGGTTAGATCCACACGTTCACGTTTAGCCTCGATTTGTGGCTCTCTTCTGTGAATTTTTATAATTAGCACCTAAATTTGCTCATGCCTGTAGTCTTTGCAAGATCCATTGACAATGAGTTCCACAGTTCAACTTTGTGTTCTGTAAAAAAAATATACAGAAGGACATTTTCTTTTACTTCTCTTTACTTTCAGCCTGTTTTACCCTGCAGCCTGATGATTTCTGTGACAACCCCCACCTTTTGCATTGCAAAGAACAGTGAGTAATAGTCCCCGCTGAGTTTTTAAAAAGCACTTCTAATAATCATTCTTGACAACCTTCATGATTTTCTTCAATCACACATCTCCTTTTTCACGCTAAGGAGCGAGCCCTACACTGTTTAATCTTTTGTTATACACCAGCTCTACCTTTCACAGTAATTTCATACCTAGTGAAAAATCCAGGTACCATCAAGAATTTACGAGTTGCTCAAACAAACTGAGATAAGAATGCTAGTTTCTAGCCTGGTCCCACAGAAGTCACATTAAAGACAGGAGGAGATGCACTGCAAAACGTAACTGAAGATTCTCTGGAAAATGAGAGACTTTGTGCAGCATAATGCACTGCACTCTTTAGTTACCAATATTTTTACTACCAATTCCTCAGCATAGAAATCTAAGCAACTGCCCTAAAATTATTATCCAAATTAATATTTTTCAATATTGTCCCTTTAGTAGTAAGATCTGGAATGAGAATTAGTATTTTTCAAGTGTTCCGTATGATACGTGGTCATGATAATAAACTACATGTGTTACACCTACAAACACCCATAGCTATGTATTTTTAATTTAACTCAGATACCAATGCCGGTAGCCAGAAAGGCAACACAGATGCTTTGGGTCTCAGACCCAGACGTTTCAGTTGCGGTGACGACACCTGTGCTGACTCCATTGGGATCTCTGGCAGCCCCAACACTATGGCTGCCAGAGCCCTTCCTGGAGCAAACCAGTTTGTACCTCCTGCACTGGGGGCCTGGGCAGCAGTCTGAATGAGGCTCAGGGACTGCTCTCCATTGCAAAGTTACCTCAGATCCTCAAAGGAAAGCACGAATGAAACTGCTAATATTTTACTCCCTTTGTCCTCTGAAAAGGAGGGGAGGGAGAAGCATACAGCTTGTTGCAACAAAGCATGTATATTTTTTTGCTTTGGACTTTTTCTCCATATACATTAGAATGTGCAGCATGAGGAGGATCAGAGATGGGAACATCTCAGTGGGGTACCTTCCCAATGTGGAGAAGAAACAGCAACAGGTCAGAAGTTTTGGCAACCAGAGATATGTGGAATTCATCTAAATTGAAACTTAGCAAGCAGGCTCCCCTGTGCAACCAAATCTTTCATCAAGTCATTGAAGGGATTTCATCTCACTGTTTTCATTTCACGTTTGTTAATCCAGACCAGGTAGTCTTCCTCTTAACTACTTTGCGACTATACCTTAAGAAAGACAGGATGAAGGTGGAGAAAGACTTGAAATATACAACAATAATAGACCACTTCTTTTTAATTGCATTAGTAAATGTTTTATTTCAGGCTCAATGCATTCAGGAGGCTCAATGATTCAGCAAGGCATCAGTGCTTTATTACAATTCTCCAGGTAAAATGTGGGACTTTTCTGTAATCAGTGAGTAGACAGAGGTTTTGTTTTCAATTTTTTTTTCTTTTTTTCCTTTTTGTTTTTTTTCTTCCCCAAAGCAAGGTGGTTATTACTGCTTAGAAGAGGGACAAATGGCAAAACCTGGATGAAGGCTGTATTACCAAGAAGCAGGGAATAAAATGAAGTAAAAAAAAAAGAAATGATAGGACAAGTTCCTCGACAAGGTCAAACTGCATGCCAAAGAACTGCATGTCCAGTATGATGCAACAAACCCAGCCCAATTAACCAGGATATTTAGATTTGAAAAATTCTTGATTCAGTCAAATGCTGAAAGTATTTGAAGAAAGCTGGCCATTAAGGATTAGCAATGGAGAGCAGGAAGAAATATGTAAATATATTTTCCTTGTCAGTATTTTCCAGTCATAAGAGTGTCTTGTGCCACATGCTGATCTCACAGATGGTGCAGTAAATCAGGGCTAACTCTGAAGGCGTCAGTGGAACTGTCTTTGTGTAACCGGTATCTGAATCCCTAGCTGTGAAAGACAGGGATTGCCTTTGGGTGTAAGCACAAATAGGAGAACTAAAAGGTGGTGGTGTTTTTTTTCTTCTTTTTTTATGCCTTGGAGTCTGACTCACTCTGTGGCTTTGAGCATTTTGCATAATTCTTTTGCCTTGGTTTCCTCCCTGCAAAGTCAGCTGATTCAGAGCACCACTTGAGTGGGGAACTTTGATTATGGAAATTGCCATAGAAATGCTTGCTTATTATCATCAATGGGAGTAACATATTGCATTAGAAAATTTTAGCTTAGCCAAGGGACTTGGAGGGCAAAAGGCACCCTAGATTCACCAGCAGTTGGTTTTTGAAGTAACCAGCTATTAATCCATACAATGAAGAGATGCATAGACGGAGACCGTTCAGCTTTAAGGGAAAGATACTACCCAAGAGAGAAGCAAAGAATACAATCCTGTGACTGCATGGGTCAGACTTTAAAACCTTGTACAAGCCCCTTGTGACTTGCATGTGAATTCCGTGTCAGGCAGTAGTGGCCACAAGCCCTTCTACTTTGATGTCTGTTCAGCATATATGAGATTTGGGGGTGCTCCCTCAAATCTCAGTAGATGCGGCAGCATTTGGTGGTCTTCTGATCTAAGGAGAGAAGGTGGGCTTATGCAGCCTGGCACGCTGTTCCAAAAGGCAAACCTAACTTTTGGTTAAAAATCATGAGGATTTGGATCTGTATTGTGTATTGATTGTCTGTACTGTGACAGGAATGTCTGTTAAAGCATGTGGGCATGTTACCACAATAATCTTATTTTGTGTTTGTGATAAGAGGTGCTCACATGCAAAAAATTCTACTTGTGTACTTCAATAGGGGCTGATGTGCTGCCAGAAGGGAGCAGGCTGGCAGCCTTGCAGCAGTGATAGATCAAAGCCAGAGAGTGATGTTTTCCTAATGTCTCAAATAAATAATCAAGGACTAAGTAAAGGAAAAGAATGCTGCTGAATGTACTCAGTTTCTGGAAAGAAAAATGCAGAAGCCTGCTCACCAGGAGCACATCATTCAGCTTTCTAATAGAGGAGGCTGGGATGTGCCAACAGCCGAAGATTCCTTGCTTTTACTATGACTCTGGACATTTAAGATGGAATTAATTTTGCCTAAACATAGTAATTTAAAAGCCAGATGTCTGGCCTCCTTCCGCAATCAGCGGAGGAAAAGAAGGTGATTTATCCAACCTTTCTCTGTCCCTGGGCTGTGGAGGGAGCCTTGTTAGATCAGATACTAACCTACAGACAGCTAAAGTTAGCAAGATGAATTGCTTTTTTACTGCTTCATATGTTTAATAAATTGCACGCTTTCCCCACAGATGCACATAAGATCTCTGTTTTACAGAGAGAAGGGAAAGTGAGGCTGAGACAAACCAACTTCCCCATAGATTGTTACCAATACAACCGAGGTTACAACATAACTACATCCGACTTCAGCTCCCCTCTTATACTTTCAAATTATGCTGCCTCACAAAGACAAAAAATAATTAATCTCCTTGCAGGAAACCATTTTTATTTCCCCTCATGGACATAAAGGCAGGTAAAAAAATATGGCCAGGTGGGCAAACACAACTGGCTCTATCAGGCAGGTTTGGAGATTTAGATCAGCTTGTGAGACATCCAGGGCAAGTTACCAAACCCTGCTAATTTCAGTTTCCTAAAGTTGGGAAGCAAGTTTCAGAAAATTGGACTTGCAAAGAAATATGCAGTGATTTACCTGCCCTGCCTGACAACAGCACTGCATTGTTGCTGTTGCTCTCTTTGCTGAGCATATGGAAGCTGAGTGCTTCCTGGCTAGTATCCAGACATCCAAAAGTTAAATTGATGGGTATTGCCACGAGGTTTCTAGCTAATGGGAGGCATAAAGAATGAAGCCTGTTTTATTTTTGCTTGTTTCTTTTCTTGTGAGAGTTTTCGTCACAGAACAAACCTAGATACAACTGCATGCAATGTATTTCTTCTGTGTTCCCCCCCAGGGATGACTTAGGCCAAGTTGTGGTCTGTTTTGCTGTTCCAGCCTGTTGGGCTCATCAGTTTATTCAACTGACTTTTTAAATGGGCCTATTTTTCCTGACTTTGGAAAAACTGGCAAGAATCTAATTGCACTTGTGTGCACAGGGTGTAATGTCAAGACTGTGGGATGAAGGGAGGGAATGGGAAGGCACTGCTTCTCTAAATAGGAAGAGCTGGGTGGGCAAGCCTTTTGAGGTGCCTTGGGTAATTTGCACATCAGTCACCAGCACACGGAATATGCTTTAAGTGACATAACTTGTGTCTGCACAATCCAGCACAGGATGCTTAGTGGTTTCTTATCCACGGGGACAGATGTTACAGAGAAGCTTAGCTATGCACCTGCAGTTAGATTAAACATTTGAGGACCTATCTGCTTCAAGCCATTAGAGCTTGGGGTCCCTCTTCACAGTCTGCTGTATATGCACTCTCTGGACCAAACAACAGATTAATAGCTCCACAGATGGAGAAATATTTTTTTTCCTAAATCACAGTTCTGTTTCACTTTTATGTTGCTTGCTAGATTAAATTTTAGAGCGCTCTGATTTTTTTTATGCAAAGTGAGACCAGGGATTTTTACTGTTGCAGTTTTGAAAGCTTTTCTATTTTTTGCTGTAAGCAAAACTCAGGAAATCAAAGGTGATTCATCTTTAAGCAGCCAGCGATTTAAAGCAAACAATGCTTTTTGATTTATGATAATGAAAAAGATTGCAGATTGATGATGGGGTCAGATGAAAATTCGCACTGCACAGACTTTTATGATAAGTATCATTATATTCATGCACTCAACTAATTTTGTACTATCAGTTTTATTTGTGAGCTTTATTTATTTTAGAAGTTTTTATTTAGGGAATTTATTGGCAGGGTGTGGTTGACAGCCTTGGAAACAGAAGTCTGATATTCAGAGAATGGATATAAAATGCCCTCATGCGGCCCTGCCAGTATGCCTCAGCTCTTCAGGACCACAACTTAAGAGCAAAAGAACATGAGAGTGACTTGCTGAGGTTAGACTGAAGGGCTGGCCTGGTATTCCATCTCCAACAGTGACACAGAACATCTGCTTAGGAGTAGACTGTGAAAGAAGAGGAAACACAGGACAGTGCTTTCTCCCACACATTCCCTCAGGCACCAACCAATTGTAGCTTGAATAGTTCCTGTTCTGGAGGCTCACACACATAGGCACATTCACAGCATCCCCAGGAACACACGTGAGATCCACAGTATCCTGGGGAAAGAGATACTATTTTCTTTGTTATGTTTTTTTATGATGGAAGTCATTTGGCTTTTGTCTTTTTCTGTCCCCTGCTGGTTTCATTAGGTGCCTCCAAGTTTGGACTGGAAAGAGGGCACCCATGTTCCTATCTCTATTCTTCTTAATGGGAGGGACATTTAGTTTCTGAACCTGTCATTCAGCAATACAATTTCCTTTTTTACTGATGTCAGGACTGAACTTAACATAGGCAATGACCATTAAACATATTAAGCACTAAATATGAACGCTGAAAAATGAAGTCAGTCCCAATCATAAGACTTTTTTATTTAAACAACTGCTTTTTGATTTTTAAGCTAAATAACAAATTTCACTTCTCTTGTGGATTTATAACTGCTGGAAGTACTTCTCTGTTTTATTTTATTTTATCCTGCTTCATAAATTTAGATCATTTTTTTGCTTATTTAAGCTAAGCTTTCATGAATCTGCTTGACTCCAGGAGCCAGAGCTTTTAGAAATGGGTCAAGTACAGAGAGACTAAGGAAAATGCCACAAGAGATGGAAGCATGAAGATTTTTTTTGTTATGTTTTGTCTTAAGAAAACTCATTTAGGAAACATCTAAACCATGCTGTACTTCATATAAGCTGCTCCAAAGAGACACAGCTGGATTTTATGTTTAGGACAGAGAATCAGCAAAAAGCAGGTCTGGAAAGAGCCTCTTAGTATCAGCTGGCTCATCCATTCTGAGACAGCATTTGTGTGTCATGTTTGTCCATCCTGGCCTTAGAAGTCCTCCCATGACAGAGTCTGCAATGTCTCTAGATAACCTATTCCAGTGCTCAGCTCCCCTTATCGCTAGAAAGTTTTTCTAATGTCTAAACCAAGTCTCTCTTGATGCAGCCTATGCTCATTATTTTTTATCCTACCCTCAGTGGAGATGAAGATTGTTTATTTGCTTGTTCTTTGCAGCAGCTTTTTGGAAGGGAGCTATCATGTCATCCCTCGGTCCTGTCTTCCCTTGACTAAATAGCCACTGCCCTTCTCTCTCTTACCACATGCCATAATTTCTAGACCTCTGATGATTCACTCTACCCTTTTTCCAGTTTCCTTAATTTGGCAGGTGTTCTTAGGGAGGCATGGTGTCTGGAGTTGGATCTGAGATTTCTTCTTCATGCCCAGCCAGCCATCCCCAACTACCTACTCTTGCCTAAGGGCAGCATTTCACACCAACCCCTACTGAATTACACCTTTGTGTAAATAGAGGCCAAACACCAAGGTACAGCATCTTACACCTAAACTCAGAGACCTCTGGGCTTCAGCTTGACCCCTTGGAGACATGGCAACGCAGTACAGAGGCATAGCAGAGATCTGTCTAACCACATTCTCTTTATTACTAAAAAGACTTGAATAATTTTGGAGGCTCTGACCTCTCCCTGTCTTATCTTTCTTGCAGCTGAGCAGTATTACAGGCTAAAATGTCTTTCTTCTCTTCCACAAGCCAGGATTCCAGCTAATGACCAGAGAATTGCTTTTCCTGCAACTACCTGTGTTTGGGACCTATATCTCTTTTGCCATATGCTCATGAAACCTGTAGGGTTATAGCTCTCATTTCAGCCAGGCTTGTTCCACCCCTCATTCCATCCGAGCAGTTAGATAGTTCCATCACTATCAGACTCACCCAATGGTCAAGAGCACCATATTTGATGTCTCTAGGCTGCTGTGCTGACACCATTCAAGGATCCTCCAGTCAGTTGTCAGTCACTTTTTCTGTGCTTGGCTGCCTGAAGTTCTCACAAATCCTGGACACGTGTCCAGTATACCATGTGAAATGGAGTTCATTGATGGGTACTAGCATATTTTACTCTTCAACATAACTTCAGTATGCTTGCAGATTTTTCAGTTTGTGCATAGTGGCTTTAAAAATGCATTGAAACAGCATTTACATGATCTTAATAATGCTGTCGGCAATACCATAAATGTATATTTCCTTTTCTGCACTGCTCAGATCTGCCTAGCCCACTGATGCCTGACACACTTACAAGCTCAGAAAATTAAGGCATCAAAAAGATTTATCCAGAACTCTCAATGAGAAAACAACAAAACTGAAATCTGACAACTTTGTAATCAGTTTTCACTTTCCAAAAAATACCAGGAAAAGGAAACAACTCGGCTGTGGCAGTCAGTGTTTTTTTTTTACCTTTGTCTGGCTAGTGTCTCATAACTAACTGCTCCATACTATTCTCCCATGGCGGAAAGAATACCATGCTCAGTACTTCTTGCTATGCACTAGTCTGGATCTCTCTGGAAAGTCATTAAGTCCTTTTTTCACTGCCAGAGCTCCCACTTGTCAGCAGAACCTTCTAGTAGGATGATACTGGGCATTTCTGACATATCTGAAAGAATATGTGTGGACTTTTTATTACTGTCCATTGCCAGAACAACATCAAGCTGACATGATCTCATTCCTAAACAAAAGGAGAGCCTGCAACCTAATATCAAGGATTAAAAGTACATTCTGGAAAAATTCTGTACTAGTACTGCCTTGCCATCTCCATTTTGCTGTTCATTCCAGCCTTCTCTCATCAACCCCTCCAATTCCTTTTCCAAAGAAGGCAGTACAAAAATCAGAAAGATCTGACAAAGTGTTTGAAACAACTTTTTGCAAGGCACTTGATACAATTTCTTCAGCTAAGGAGAGAAACCTGTCTTTCCTGAAAGGTGTATTAATGAGATCCACTGATAACAGGTGTGCTGTTCTTTTGGTTTAGAGACAGGAGGTGCATTGATCTGGCACATGAGTAACAGGCCAAAATGGAATGTGGAGGAAATATTTTGTCATGGATAACTGTCTGGGGAATACAGGTAACAAGTTTCATGATTTTTTTCCAAATTGAGACTGAACTGGCTGAGACAGCAGATGTATTACCTTGAACTAAAAATATCTCATTGACAGTTGTAATCTGTAGGCCTGTCAATTGCTCAGGCCTATCAAGTTATACCATCTTATTTGTATTAGCTTGATATCTGGAGAGTTATCTCTGCCATTTGGATGGATAATTAAAACGATCTCAGATAGTATGCATGTAGCATAATATTACTGTTAGGTTGGCAGTTACTAAAGAACTTTCTGATGCTGTTTCCTGTGCCTCCATTCTCACTGAGTAGTAGCTTTTAATTTAAAATAAAAGCCATTAGCAATACTGTGTTCTAAAATGTTCAGAAACTGGACTTACTCATATTTTGTTTGGTTGCCAATAGCTTTAATCAGTTACCTTTTCTGAATCATCAGTGTGACTAATACCCTTGTGAGGCCACCTAGAATAGACTTCCTCTGAAATAATTTGTCTCGTTCCTACTGAGGTACCTCTGACCTAAAAAGACATCTTTGATAAATGCTTTTGGTCTTCCATTGCTTTATAGTCCACATTGAATAAATAAGACAGGTAAGTAAAAACAGTATGTTTCCTTGGGGCATTGTTAAGAGTTCTGCTGCAAGGAGCAGTATTTGTCATCTCTAATGCAAAATAAAATTAGGTCACAGACTTGCCCAAGACACTGTTTTGAAGCACTGACAGGATTAGGATCAGTCACCTGAATCCCAGTACCAAGGTTTACTCACTAAACATAAATAATCCTAACTTCTGTAATTCCATCAAATTGGATTTTCAGATTCTTCTCATTTGGAATATTGACGTATCATTCTAAATATTTCACTCTCTTTATTCCTCCCTCCTGGTATACCTCAATTGCCTTATTTCCAAATGCACAGACTTGTCAAAAATAGTTATTTGTCAAAAAAAAAGTTTGAATTCAGTAGAATTGCAGCTTGTTCTTAGGTGTGGAAAACAAAAGTGGTGTCCTACCAGACATGGACTTTTCCTTCAGGGCCAAAAAATCTTTCTGTTTATGGTGCAGACTGCAAGGGAAGTCTTTCCCTGTGGGGTGTTTATTTGGAGGATATTAAGGACATTTTAGGTAATGTGTTATTTGACTAGGTTCACATTCTTTGCAAAATGGGTTATATCTAATAAATACATGTAAGTCTAGTAGATCTCGCTAGAGATTTGGAAGGTGTTTGTGTACTATCAGTGGTTTGAGAATGTGTGATAGCAACCTAGTGATTCTAAGTTTTTCAACTAACAATGAAAAATTTCAGTGAACACCACAGCTTCACATGTCTGCTTTCTGTCATCTGATAGTTGCTCTCACCTATGCAGTAAAGGGTGATGAGCCTCTTAAAAAACCTGTTCTCATGCATGTAACAACACAGTTTCACAACCATTTCTTTTAGAGGAATTATGAATGTAAGCATTTCCTTCCCTCACCTTTGTGTGGGTACCAGCCAGGGAAAACAGGGGACGACTGCAACTAAAAGTCACTTTGCTCACGTACTGCTGCTAATCTAGTACACAAAGAAAATGTTTTGTGTTGGATTGGCACCTTGCCTGACGAAACCACCTGTGCAAGAAACTCTGAGCTGGGTTTTGCAGGAGGGGAACAACTAGGAGGAAGCATAATGAGGGAGAGAGGAATGCTCACTGAGGGAAGGTCTTCCATACTCATAAGAACAATAAATAAATAATTATAAATAAATAAACCCCAGGGTATGGGTGGCTGTTTGGGGTGGCTCAGATTCAACTTGCTGTCAGCAAGAACCCCAGATCCCTTTCTGCAAGGCTGCTCTCCAGCCTCTGACCCTCCAATCTGTTTATCTATCCAGCGCTGTTCCATCCCAAGTGCAGAATCTGGCACTTGCTCTGCTTAAATTTCATACAGCTGGTGATTGCCCAGCCTTCCAGCCTAAGTGAGATCTCTCTGCCCTCAAGGGTGTCTGAAAACGTGACCTAATTTATCTTGGCAACAGCTCTGGGACCACACCACTGATTACTAAGTGGATGAATATACTTTTTTATTCTTTTCCTTTCAAAATTTCAGTGTGTACTGATTAGGACAGGGAGAAGGAAAGCTCTCATGATAGTTGAAGAAAATTCCTCTAGTGGAGAGAGTCCTGGGGTGCACAAATCTCTCACTTCCTACATACATATGTTGGGCTTCAGTTCCCCAAGACCATGAAAAACACTAATTTAATTTAAGAAAAGGGAAGAGAGAGTACAAAAGGGAAAAAAAATCTACAGGAAAAACCATGCGTATGACACATTGTACTATCAGTTCAGAGGGTACAACCCTGCTCCTTGTGCAAGCTCAGATTCTCCTCTAAGGCCTCCTAAGCCCTCCAAACCATCCACGTGAGATAGTGGGATCAAGAGCTGCTGAAATTGAGTGCAAGTTTCACATTCCTCCGCTTTCAGACACGCATGTATTTGTTCAGGTTGCATTAAATTACTTTTCATTGATCTGGATGTTTCATACTCAAGCTAAACTATAAAAAGGTCTCACATAGCAATTAAAAATGTATTCTCCTCATGAAAACTGAGGGGAAATTTAAACTTTAATTAAGTCAGAACAAAATATGAAAAACATCATTTTCCTATTCAGCAGCTTTTCCTTAAATGTACTTTGCTTTAGGCAAACACACTCAAGGATACAGAAGTACATTTATTTGCTCTTTTAAAACTATTATTAAATATGGTACTTTTTTTTTATATCTGTGTGTAATCAACAGAGCTTTCAACTTGTTCATCTTTGCAAAGTTCTCATTGCTGGTAATGATAAATGAGCCAGAAGAAAATGTGATATGGTACTTCAAACTGTTGTAATTTTGTGATTTTAAAAAGGTGTGTACGTGAGTTGGAACAGTATAAAAATTTATAAATAAATATATATATATACTATATATATATATATATAACTATATGCAACTTATCTCCCAGAATGGAATGGCTTTAGTTGATATAGGGCATTTGACAAACATTCTGAAGTATTTTAAAGAAATTTTATAAAATTTGCCAGTCTCCACTTCTATTTCCCTGTCTCAGGCTGTATGTCCTACTTTCTGACGACTTCCAAAGACATGTCTTTTCTTCAAAATAGATTCCAGGCTCCTACATCCTCATTCTTCTTTCACTGTGCTTCACCAGCAAGATGCTAATGCCTATATCTGCATGTTTGTTTTAAGAAGGTCTATTCTTTTGCTTTGTCATGTTCTCGATTTCCATTATAAGATGGAAAATTTCACCTTCACTTATGAAGGAGATACTTCCCAAAATTAATCTTAGGGGAATTTCTGAAAATATCCCTTCTTTCTTGCCTGTGATCCAGGGGTAGCTGACTTGTTTTTCTTATCTGGGAATTGACTGAAGAGAATGTTACCTTTACAGCTGTCAAGTGCATCTGACAATATTTGTCCTCATATTCAAAGGCATGCTGCAGAAGGCAGATGCTTTATCCTTTTGTTTTCCCGGTCTCAGATCCCCAGGAGAATAAAGGGAATTAAATGAAATGTGGAAAAAAACTTTAGCACCGGAGGTTTCAGTATTATTAAGGGATTTAATATATCTTAATTGCTCAAGACTTTGTTATTTCTTTATGAGTCTCTTTCTCTCTCACTATAATCAAGTTCACAGTGAAACCTAGATAAATATGACATTTAATGCAGTCCTATTCTTGCTGCTCTTGAGACATGCCTCATAGATTGTAGTGTCTACATCACTTTGGCCTACCACTACATGGTAAGTTCAGCATGCATCTTCCAGACCTTCCTAGCTCCCCTGTCTTGGTTGCTAATACCTTCGTATACTTGTAAGTTTATATACTTGGCAACTGTGTGACATTTGTCATCATTAAAGTGTTTAATGGGCCTCAGTTAATGAAGTCCTGTCAATATGTTTTGAGGCAGTAAGGGCCAACTGCAATACTGAAAAATGGTGAAACTGAGGTACAGAGATTCTATGCCTCAGTTTTCTAAGGTGTTCAGGTACCTCAGAGCCTGGTTTTGTGTTATGATTTCTCCAATGGAAAACCTATTTGGAAAAGTCTTTATCCCCTTACACAGATCTGTCTGCTGTTTGTCTACTTTTCCTCAGTAACAACAATTCTGTTGTTTGTGAGGCTTTCTTGAAAGCAGGTCAGTAGCAATGTGTTGCAGAGAATATGTCCTGTCCACATCTTAAGGACTGATATCATGTGGAGTTTTTCCTCATTCAAGACAGAATTAAAACCAGGACTTTGCTCACAGAGACAGGGTGACAGTCCCTTCAAAAGAAGTATGGGCTTCTTGCTGTGCACTCAGAGGAGGAGACAGACAACCTTTTGACTGTGTAAGGTGAATAAATGTTTTGTAAGGGTAAAACAAACAAAGCAAACAGCCCTTTCCAAATTTCTTTCTTCTCTCTCTCTCTTTTTTTTTTTTAATTTGAATTTCTTCAGTGACCTCCTTAAGCCATGACTTGAGTAACAGGGGATGGGGAGAAGTAAAAGTTATTGCCTGAGATTGAAAAGAGCACAAGAAATTTATTAACCAGCTTTGCCAGAAAAGAAATTATATCTTGGAATAATTTCAGTGGAGATTAATGGGAGTTCAGTATAGAAGAAAACAGGAGGCTCTCAACCTAGGCAGCATGAATGCAGATCTGTCCATATTAGGTCAACATGAATACTAAAACCGCTTTGTTCTCTAGCTGGTTACAGCTCCCTGCTTAGCAACTCAGCAGGCGGTGATACGAGGTACTGCACTTGACCTGTTGCTTAAGGTTGGAAATCCTGACTCCCCTAGTAAAGCAAGGGCAAACTCCCATGCAGCCAGCATGTCACACTATGTACACCATGGTGTTAATGTGGGCAGTTGGCTTGATGCACTATATCTGTTAATTTTTATTTCTGCCTTCCCCGTATAGCTTTTAATAAAGAACAAGGTAATGAGGACTGAATGGTATTTATTATCCAGTGTATCATGGCCAGTTACCCTGACGGATTGGTAAGAACATGTCTCGGCTCCATACCATTATACAGTCCTTATTTAGGGAATTTTTCTTAAGTAAGGGCTGAAATGTGACACCGTGCAAGGCTTTCAGACTTGCCTCATAAGGAACGTGTGCTCTTTGTGCGCACTCCAGAGGAGACTGTCTTCCACTAAAACCCCTTTGCTCAGATTTCACATGCAGCAGGTATCAGAGCATGAGGGCTGAGTTTGCATATAGGAAAAGACCCATGCAGATATAGATGTGCTAGTTCTCTAATTTCTTTACTTTTAAAATGTTTTAGAGTTACTTTATTTCACTGAGCAGGGAAATCGGGGTATGTATGTATTGCTATTTAAGCCTTAGGACATATGCAGGACTTACCTCTAGATAGGTTCATCTACTTTATATTCCAAGTCCTAGTCATTTGGTTTTCTTTCTTTTTATTGGACTTGTCAAACTGGTGTAAGAACTGAGCTCTCTCTTTTAATGGGGTCTGAACAAGATGCTTGTCCTCTCTCAGAAATGCCGCAGGCGTCTCTGGCCAAAATAAAGCTGTGGTGGCATGGTCAGTTACTGCATCAGGAAAAACCTCAAAGAATGTTTATTTCTGTGAGCGGGTGATGCAAAAGGATTGTAAGAGCAAACTGATAGCAACAACTCAGTGCCTTCTGTCAAGTGAAAGAAAAATGTACTTTGATCCTTTGGGAAATGCATTTGGACATAGCCAGTCATGGAATATTTAAAGAAGCCTTGGGGAGAACTTCTGGTGAGAGAGTTTAGTTTGCAGCCACTACCAATGGTAGCTGTGAACTGTCACATTTATTCTTCCTCTCCTGGGGGGAAAAAAAACAATGCCTGTTTTCAGTGACGGTGGGGGCTTGCCCTGTAAAGCAACTTTATCTGTGACCGTTGTGTGATATCTGTGGGGATGCAAAACAGAGCAAATCAGATTTGTTTACAACAAATAGGATTTGCTCCTTGGAGGCTGTCATGATGCAGCTTTCCCAGTTTAAAATGAAGCTAATTGGCTCCCACCTAGTCACCAAAGGGAGGCTCTGTGATTTCGGATATGTCACCTGCTGGAAGTGACTAGAAGCCCACGGATGTATTCAATTCCTCGGGTAGTGTTTTTTATCCTTTTAAAAGAGTTTTTGTGTGAGGAGGTATTTGACAGAATATACCTAGTGTAAGATAAATAGTTTCCCTGTGTTCAGGACTAATTATCCTGAGGGACACAACAGACCGAACAGCTAGATGAGCCAGAAATAAAATGGTATCTTGTGGCTATAGTGGGAAGTAGGCAGTTACACTCCTACCATACACGATTAGATGGCTATTGAGCTTGTTACTGTAGGAGAGGAAATGACCAGCTTTTTCATGCAGAGCCTCCACAAATAAGTACACGTGCACTGCAGAAGCACTCTCTCTCTCTCTTGCATAGGTAGATGTAGAGCACCAGCAGCTGTTGCTGGTCATACATATTTCAGACCAAATGTGTGTATAGGGCACAGCCAAAGAGAGAACTTTCTGTGAACGTGGTGGTGCACGTGACTGTCATGTTTACATAACATCCATATTTAAAATATGCATATCTTACTGGATTATAAGACGGCATGCTTTAGTTCTGCTCTACAAATCCTGGAAGAAAATCATTTTTAGTCACATTTGTCCAGTGCACAGATCTTTTTCTGTTTTTTTCTCTCACTTCAGTTTTCCTCAGTTATTTTTCACTGACACTCAGTACAATGGTTGAGGATCCAGGTTGTGACTGGAGGCTGAATGGTGAATGCGTGTTTAAATTGCTTTTGTAGTTTGAACAAAACCAACCAGAAATCTCAAGAGAATCCTAGGGAAAAGTTACATCTTGAAGGTGTTTTTCTTTTTTTTCTTTTTTCATTTTTTTTTTCCTCCCCAGCCAAAGCTTCTGTTAAAGCCAGCTATAGTTTTGCCTGAATAAGGACTGCAGGACCTAGACAAATCTTGCAGGATAAAAGGTTTGTCTACTCTTTAAACTCTGGCTAAGCATCTGAACTGTCTGCCACATTCCTAACTTAGATCATCCCCAGTGTGAGCCCTGCTCCAGGAGAAACCTTGTCAAGCCATGCTGATGGGCTTCCTCAGGGCCTGTGGGCACAAGGCTGTGCTGAGGCCCCTAGCCAGGTCCTGGAGACACTGCCATCTTGCAATTGCGGAACAATAGAAGGACAGAGGCAGGTGGAGAGGGCAAATTGCACAGCTCGTGTCTGAGGCCTGTGTTTGAACACATTGACCTGGATTTGCTGTGCGTCACGTGGACCACAGGCATTGTGGTGTCTTCCCCAGGCAACGTGTTTTACAGTGCAGGCTGGAGGTGAGGAAAGCACAGATTGTTGTGGCTTGGGAGGAAGGGGAGCAAGCTATTGGCTGGCTGAAGGCATGCCTGGCTGACACTACTATTTATATCCGGGGGGAGATGGTGTGTAACAGCACACAGCACCTGTGTGTAGCCAGCCATGGCTGTTTGGAAGGCACGTGCCTTCTGAGGGCAGTTTATCTCCTACCTCTTCCTGGTGCAGCTCTGAAATTCTCCCTTTTCCAATGACACCTCTCTTGTCTGCTAAAGCTGGGGCTCAATGGAGGGCACAGTGGTGTACCTGGTTATCCACCCCCCTTCTCCCAGGGCAGAATGAGTAAATCAGCAACACATTTCTCTAAAAGACTACTTGGACATGTTTACTGCTGAAGCTGCCGAAGAAAGAAACAGAAAAAGGAGAGAGGACCCAGTGGCTTCCTGCTCAGAACGGCATTTTAGCCAACTGTTGCTTCTGAGTGCTTGGAGTGTGTGAAAGCAGGTCCTGTGCTACAGAAAGAGCCACCCTTGCTGCATGGTCCCTGCAGGCTCTCGAGGCTGTGCCGTAATGAGAGTAGAGGAGCTGTCTCCCAGCATCCCAAGAATCCCTAAATTTTAAGCGAGCGTTGCAAATGCAGAGGTGGCATTCATAAATTACAATTCTCTAAACAGTGTATCTGCAACTTGTGCATTCACATACTGCAGTCACAAAGCTATGAATTTTCTGATTTTTGTCACACTCTGATAAGATTAAAAAAACACAGTTATATTCGATCCTGCTGACTGGTTGCAGAAGTAATTTCTCATTCAATTGAAATCTAAAACTTCGGAGATTTCATGTCCACTGGGATGGAAAGTAATTTATCAATTCCCATTAGCTTCAGCCACCAATCACGGAAGTTTTTATTTTCATTTTAGCAAAAAGGATAATGTATGCCACATACATTTCATACATTGATGGGGATTTCAGAAAGCAAGCAGCTAAAGCTGGCCCTCTGCCTGTTTGGAAAAAAATGCCCTTTTTCTAAGGAAACAGAACTTTGTATTTGTTCTGCAAGTTTTACGAGGAGGAGGATTCAAAAGTCAATACCTGGATGTTTTGAAATGTGCCCTTTTTCATTTAGTTTGAGCAGCTTTGTGGGAGCTTGTAGCCTTTCAAGCCTCACATTTTTTCTATGTGCGCATCTGTATTTCTTTTGGGAGTTGCTCTTCTAATACACAAACATTTACTAATGGCCTTACAATGACTACAGATTACATTTTTTCCAAGGACTACAGGCAGAACACGGGAGGCTGCCAATCCCTTATAAAAACAAGAACAGTGACATGAACTGCCTTTGGTTCTTGTAAAGATAAATAAAATACAAGAAATGCAAAGAAGACGCATTCTGACAGTTGCTTTAGTTCCCTGAAATTCCTATGGCAGAACATTTGGAGGAAAGAGAGACTCGCTATTAGTCAACTGTATTGATTTCTGCCACTAAGGAAAGTGGGAGAAAAAAATATTTACTGTGCTAAACTGCTGGAGATTTCAACCAGTTCATACTGAAAATTGTCTCCTATGGACTTCCGCCCCTGGCTTTTCCTCTGCAGAAGGGAAGACTGGAAGAGGCATCAGTTGAGAACCATGAGAGGCACTTCTGTTGCCCGCAAGCAGTTGCAAGGGAGGTACACTCTCTGCAATAAGAGTTGCCTTCTTGCAGTGAGCACTAAATCACAAAGCGATTTTCAGAATCGCAGCAGATCAAATATTACTATGATTTCAAAGTGATCATTGTTTTTAGATCTAGTTCATCTCAATGCCCTTCACGATTGCTGTGATTTGTTGCAGGCATAGTAGTCAAAAGAGACAAAATCTCAGTTCTATTGTTTCAAGTTTCTGAATTTTATAACAAATCACATGGTTTTGTGTTTGGAAATCTGGAACAAGTGTTGCTTTTTGGGTTATTTTCAGTGATGCTTTTTCTGTTTCATATGCAAAGGTATTATTTAAACATTCGTTATTTGTCTCCTTAACAAAATGTAAACCAAAAGCAAGCTCACCCATTTCAATAAACTCTTAAATGTGGAGGTTGATAAATGGATAGATGTATTTTATAGTGTAGCTCTACTCACAAGAGTGGCTTTGCAATAAAGGTATCTTCTTCCTCAGCATGACTGCTACTTGTGTTCATTCAGTCAGATCTTCAACTTTATGACAGAAATAAGTCTTGACTGCTTTTTATTCTTGTTAGCCCTGCAGATAATACATAGCTAAGCATCAAAAATAGCTAAGAGCTAATGAGCTAGATTTTTTAGAGTTGAGACTTACAGCCTCAGTAGCTGAGATTCCAGTAGACTATCGACTACTCCTTACAACGTGTTAGTAATTTCAGATCAATTGTACCTATACAAGCCTCATGAAAACAAGGCACATGGACAGGTATAGACAAAAGCTAAATTTACTTGACAGAGTGTTGTTTGTTTCTCATTACATTTGAAATGGAAAGGGCACGGTTCATTGTCAGAGTCCATGTAGAATTTGAAGGACAGGAATTAGAAGTTTTTTTTTCTCAAGCTTGAGACTGCAAACATGAGAACTCACAGTATTATTTCATATGTACTTTTCATGGAAGAAGACACAATGTAAGTACATTGCCAAACAGCAAAAAAACTCAATAAGAGATGAAGGATCTTTAACAATCATATCTAGTAGGAAATGATTTATTCTAGAAGAAAATAAAGATATTAGGGATATTAGTGTGGGGAGTAGCTAAATTCTGGCAAATACGGAGGACTCCAAAATATTCAAAGGGTAGAATAGCCATGTAAACATAATAAATAAGAAAGCTTTTTTTTTTTCTCTTATTTTCTTTTTTTAAATACAAAATTTGCCAATTGTATTTGAAGATATATATTTTCCCAGGGAAAATAAATTCTCCTGGGTAGCTGCCAGGAACCATGTTTTTCTGTTCTGAAAGAAAAATTAACTTTGCTCTATTACAATAATACAAATTATTATAATTAATATTTCCTCTAATGCAAATTGGATTTCACATTGAATCTAAGTGTATGCTGTATTATATACAACAGTTCTTAGACTTGATTCTTAAGGTTTTGGCTATGCTGAATCATTAGTGTTTGAAAGTACAGGACATACAATAGATTTTCTGTGATATGCTTGAAATTAGCCAATAAATTTGTAAACTCCTTTTGAATAGCTGAAAGTAACTGCTGTGATTCTGGAAATCTGAGGCAGAGATGGGAAAGTAGATGTGATATTTTGTATTTTTTGAGAATTTTGAATAGTAAAAATAAGAAAGCCTGTGGAGCTGTAATAGGAACTGTACCAGTTAAGTCAATTTTTCACTAATAAAGGAATGAAGCAAATGTTAAGGGAAAAATATCTGCAGTTGCCTGACAGCTGACAAACAATAACAACTTCATAAATATATATAAAATAATTTCTGACATACTGAATTTATTTATTTATTTATTTTTACATGACAGATTTTGTAGCCAGTGGTAATGATGGCAAGACTGAAATACAGCATGTTATTAAGGATTTGGATACAATGCCTCTGATTGTGAATAATTATTTCTTAGCAGTTTGAGTATAAGCATTGTCTTAATGCATGGAAAGATTGTGAATAAATAGTGGTGATTAGCAGGAAAATATTGAATCCTGGGAGGTGCACAAGTGAGGTGGTGCTGGGCAGTCTTATGTTAGATTTTGTTTATGGTGTTTATTACTGTTTTGTGAAAGAAGTGTAAACTGCACATTAATTATGTTCCACAGCAGCTAAACTGGGAGGTGTAGCAGAGGATGCACTAATCACTTTATCACTTGCTGGGCACTCTGAGCTGGTATAATTTAGCATACCCCAATTAAAAGTAGGAATAAATTCTCCCTGATAGGAAATTTATTTCTTAGGTTTATCTGTGGATCTATGTTTTATTTCCTTCAGACACTATATATCTATTCTTATATGCCAAGGCTGCTGCCTTTTCTGTTATTCTGGGTGCCAGGAACACTGAAAGGTTCTTGAATTGCTTATAGATGATGAAAAGTGCAAGTAAAACAATTTTATTAAAGGAGAAAAAAAGAAGGATAAATGTTGACAATCAAGAAGTGACACAAAAGGACTGAAAATGGCTGGCAGGTGGCTGATGAACCAAACATGATTTTATTCTCTGTCCGTCATATATTTACATGCTGTGCTCACTGCTGTCCTGGGGAGAAAGGGGAAGATATAGCTATCCACAGAAGAGCCTCACACAAAGGATGCAATATGATGCTGTGCTGATTTTTGTAGGAAAATTTCTCAAATTCTCCTAATTCTGTTTTCCAGCATTGTAAGGATCCTACTACTGGGGGGAAGACAGAGAACAGTGTTCCTGCATGGGCCTTGGGAAGACATTTGAGTTATTGGTCTTGAGAGTGGACATGTTTTTCAGAAGGAACCCTCCAAAGAGGAGCTATTTTCCTGTCCAAATGGATATTAAGAAAGTTTAATGTCTGTGCAAGGCCTCAGCAGTCTCTGGGTATGCCTTCATGATGGCAGAGTCATGAGGGTGACTGTGATACAGGCAGCCTACTTGAGCTGGCTGTCTTCACAGTGGCTAAGGTGTCAAGCGAACTGAAGTTTCAATGTACAAACTTCAGCTTTTCTCAGTTTGGTCAAGCTAAAACCATCTCAGTGATTGCTACTTGTGCTCTGACTGAACTGAAGCTGACTCTCAGGGCAGATGAGGAACAATGTGAGCTTCCTTGTTCCAGATCATGTTTTCTGTGAGGAAGGAGTTTAAGAGGGCAAGTTCAAAGGGAGCTCAGGCAAGCAAAGCCAGTGTGTTTGAGGTTGCTGAGAACAGTGCCTGTAATTGCAGTAGTATTTAGCTCATTGGAATAGAAATGAAAACCCTCCTGCTCATAGACAAGAGAGTTTTGGTGTAAACCATTGGCTTAAGTTACTTTAATCAAAAAGTATGCCTTAATGCAGCTTAGGTATGGGTATGTGTTTTGTTCTCTTGCATCTAGTGTCAGTGTGAAAACTTTTAGGAGAGTAGGAGATTGGGTAGTTGGGGTGGTCATGCAGTAAACTTCCAGAGGAAGATCTTGGTAGACAACATCTAAAAGTCTCTGTGAGTCAGTGGTTTGAGCTAATGAGATGTCTTATTTATTCCTCAAGTGTTTTCCATATTGATTGGGCTTAAATAAGCTTCTTCTACAAAAATGTCCATCAGGGTGATTAAGTCTCACGTAAAAAGTGCACTAAATACTTCCTGGCTCCAAGAGATTCTTTTGCAGCCATTCTGCTCTGATGTTCCTTTCACAGCACCCTGTAAATCACGTACCATCTGTCAGTTTTGAGTTAGTTTCTCTAACTTGTCTTATTTGAGAAAGTGAAGGAAACAACTGCATTTAGGTATGTGCACAATTGTCTGGGATTTTCTCTCTAACTCAAGGCTGGAAAACTTGAAAAAATGTAAGGCACTGGGATGGGGATTGAAAGCCCTCCTCCTGCTGCGTCCAGGCTCATGTCCAATCTAATGGAGAGGTAGCTGCATGAACAAACAATAATAGGGTCCCTCCTCTTTTCATTTATTGAGAACCATAATCAACCAAGCTGACTATAGAGGAAATGCCACCAGATTCATCTAACCATACCTAAGGTGCACTTGACAAGATGTCCGTGTGCCACCAGCATCCATTTGGTTTTCTTCAGTTTCTTTGCTGTTCTAGCACAAATTTATGTGGCTGAAAGCCTCTCATGGTTCTTGGACTCAGGTCTGTCTTGCAAATGTTCAAAGGAGTCTAATTATTAAATCCTGCTGTACAGTTTGAATTAGCTTGCCTTTGTTGGGCAAACCTCTTGGTGACAATAAATGACTCTAAAGTGAAGAAAAGTGGATTTTAGAGGACAAATTACTCAAAAGCATTTATCAGGAAGCTAGTTTGAAAAGAATAACAAATGGAAACCATTTCTTTCTAGGAGACATTGAATTAATGTCTAAAGCATATAGGAATTTTCATTAAAGCCTTTTTGTATATGTATTTCAAATATGCAAATATATATATTCCTGTCAAAGAGAACAGTTGGGGATTTCAGGCTTTTGAAACAGTTCTCTCTGTCAAGGGCACTAGTCCATAAACTGTGATTTTTGGATCACTATTTCTGCTAAGCTAGTCTAACTTGGGAAGGTGGTAAAGGTTTCAAACTGGCAGAGATATGCCTGAAGCAAGCTTCAGGCGTATTGGCACCACAGCTGCCTTTCTGCTTTGCCAGCAGAAAAGTGGTTCCATATAGACTGATTAGAGGAACATGAATAAGGGAGGAGTGGAGGACGACAGATAAAATAAATAATAATAATAAAAAGAAACATTCAAGAAGAAGCAAGTTATTTAAGAGCTTTACTTTGCTGTTAAATTTATTTATTTATTTTTAGGAAAGGTGTTCTTAATGCTCTCTTTTGTGTTCATTGCCAGTCTAGTCTGCAATATGGTGACTTGGAAAGGTTCAAACTGGGCTACTCCTAGCTTACTCCAGTCTGAATGAGATGTGTTGCATGTGAAATCAAAGGTATTTCCATTTTAAACCATAGTTTTATATCAAGTTCTTAATTGGACATCTCTAGCTGGGTGGGAGCACATTTTGTACCTAGTTCTTGATGTCACATGTCGAAGAAGACATTTATATAAGTTATATCCACATTATAGTTTCTAAAATTTGATGATCTTTTAAACTTCACAATCAACCTAAACTTTAAACACTGACATATAATTATTAGAATACATGGAAACTACTTCTTACTTTTCATTTTCTGTGACTATGGGGAAGCTATTAATAGGATAGAGCTAGGTTACTCGCAGTGTTACATGCAGAATGGATAAAAGAAAACAGTCATTAATTGAAATGACAGGTTTAGACCTTATATAGCCAAGCAATGGAGCCAGTGCAGCCTCCATCCTTGAAGTTTTACAAGACCCAGCTTGGGAAAGCCCTGAACAGTCTCACATTGTAGCTGACCTTGCTTTGAGCTAGAGTTTGGACTGGAAACGTTCTGGGGTCCCTTCCAGCTTGAATTATCCTAGGATCTTATGATTATTAGTTGCTAGTCCTGTCTAGTTCAAAATATTATTATGAGCAGTATTAGATGGAGGTGGAGCCCTTTCCCAAACTGGAAATCATTTATAACATGAAAGATCATGTAGGACACTGCCATTGCTGACATAAGATTGATGTTCAGGAAGACATGTTTATAAATCATCAGGATGGGAACTGAACTCCCTCTGGCACTCTTTGAAATGTGATTTATACATATTTTTTAAATAGTTCTTTGGTAAATTTGGCCAGGCCCTAGGAAGAAGATGAGTAGTTCAGCTCCATTCCTATTCACTTCCTAGTTTCTCTAGAGCAGCAGTGGAAAGATTAATCAATTGGAGCAATTTCATTGAGTTTACATGTTTAGTAAAAGCAAGGGCAAATCGGGTCAGCTGAGGTTTATGCTGGCAAAGCCTGCTGTGTTACAGTTGCTGTCTTAGGAGCTTTTTCTTTGAAGTCGTGCAGCTTTCTGAAGAAATTTCTTGTCTGCCTTTTGCTCTTCGTTGCCACTTAAAAGGACATTCAGATCCCATTCTCAAGTTTTTCTCCTCTTCCAATTCACTTCTGCGAGTTGGGTGATGACTACCAATTCTCTTAGCAACAGCTCACAGTTCTACACCTCCTTCCTCCAGCTCCACAGGCAACGCTAATGAACCGTTCACTGAGAACAGCTTTTGCAGCATCCCAAATGATATCTTCAGGGAACCCTCTGGGAACAGTGCTCCTCCACTTCTTCTCTGGGTTTTCTTGATTAATTAGAAATCCCTGTTCTGAACTCCAACCCAGGACTCACATGCTTATTTTTTTCTCCAAAGGGCAAATTAATTTCAGCTCTTATCCCAGTGACTTCAGTGGATTTACCACTGGAACATGAATATCTTATTGTCTTTCACTTCTGAGTACCACTAGTTCTAAGATAACTGCAGTTTTATGAGCTCTGTGTTTAGTGACTGCCATTAAAAAGCAGCGCTTTAGTGCCCTCTGATATTTGAGCTTTACTGTGGTATTTGTAGTATCTTCTATGGTGAGAACAAGAAGTACTGCAGTAAAGACAAAATTTGAGGTGCCATAAATGTTAAATTTATTTTAAACGACCCACTGCAAGCTGACAGGAAAGATATACTTAATACTTTAGTCTATAAATATAAAAATTGATCCAAGACTATGTCCCAGCAAAGTGAGAAAGAAGTAATGTTTTTCTCTCAGAGAAGTTGCCTCTTGTGTGAATCAGTTACTTCTAAACATTCCCGTTTTTAGGTTGTTCCATGATTAGTGACCTTCAGAGGCAGTACTTCAGCTCTTCAGCCCAGTCTGCTGTTAGAGGAAGACCGTCTTTGCAATGACCTGACCTTGTCATGTGTAGGGGATCACTCACCTCTTAACTGTGATTGCTCTAAGGCTGCAGGAAAATTACATTTTTTGAGAATTTCATCCCAAAGGCCTGAGCAACGTTGAGGTCTGCTGATTTCATTCTGAATATACTTCAGGGCAGCTTCTGATGTCTAAAATTGGCAATCAGCAGAGAGGGCCTAAAGCTGCTGGTATAGGTGGAAACTTACGGGAAAATGTTCAATTCCTTACAAAAACTTTTGCAGGGAATTTTGCAGATGTTCTTCGCAAAAGGATTTTTTCATGTATTTCTTCTCTGGAATAAAGACAAACCTGTTGGTTAAATAATGACAAACAATATTGTTTAGGAAAATATTGCTGCCATACAGCCCAAACCCTCTCTTTGCTGATGCAAGAGCACAGCTGCTTTGGTCACAGAGTCTAGAAGAGTTTTGGCATTTTCCTATATGTGATGAATGTGTGAGGAGAGAAGGGAGCTGATAGAACTGTAGCCCTCCTTCCCCTTTCTGCTAGTGCCCTTGAGTGCCACAAAGGCCACTGTACCCTGCAGTGCAGCTGTGAGTGCAGCTGTGTTTGTCCCCATTTAGACCTTTGTTTTCTGCTTTAGCCTTCTATCACACTGACATTGCCTGGACGTGTTGGCCTCTGAGGATCAATGTGCTGCCACTTGCCCACCTCCTCAGCGACATTCCATGTCCAGATCAGCATTCAGACAGCCATAACAGCACGTGTTAGCAGCTGGGCAAGTTTAGTAGTGTATATAGAGAACCCTGTTAAATGTGTTTGGGTTCCTCCTGAGGTGTAAGCGTTTTTTACCTCTGTTTTTACCCAGTACTAAAACACTGTGAGACAGGGTCTGAACAGAGATGCAAAAAAGACTGTTGCAGTGCCTCACTGCTTCATGTATCGAGGCATGTCATTAGCAGCCCCCTGGTGCTAAGAGAGTCTATGAGAAGAAAATTAAAATAAAATTTGGCTGCAGATGAACATATTAAATGGAGTACTGATTTTCATTTAGGTATACTTTTAGTCTCAGGGCTAGATAAAAGGATGTCTCCTTGTTCAAGCTTGCAAGGCTGCTTCTCTTGTGACAACTTTAATCAAAGATTGTCAAAGGTTACTATAAAGTTTTGGTGTTCAAATGAAAACATTTTCAGAAGAGTGGTACAGAGAATGTCTTGGAAAACACACAGGGGTGTCTCAGAGGATGCTGTGTGAATCTGATACCCTTTCACGAAAAACTAGACCATAGCCTTTTGAGAGAACTATCTACATTTCATTTGTTTACATTATTCATGTTAGCTGGTCAAATTAACCACAAAATCTCTCTGGGATACTTCTATAAGGATTGTAGACACTGTCTATTCAAAAAAACAACTTTGAGTAGTGACAATGAGCATAATTGGAGCCCAGAGAGAACAATCAGATACCTCAATTGGCCGTGTTAGGTGGATGGGCAGTGCAAACACATCCGAGGACGTTTTTGGGTGCATGGGTCCAGGGTAGCAGCGCTATTGCTGTATATAATTAATTATACAGTTATATCCAGAACTATCTAAATATAGTTATGTATCCTAAAATTAAGAAACACGGTACGTGGAAATGGAGGTATTTGAATCATGCTCATGTTTCTGTATTTGAATGTTAGTGTGCTTAATCTTCAGTCATTAAGATATTTCAGGTGTGAGTGTGACTGTGGGCATGCGTGTGCATTTAGCTCTTTCTAGAACCCATCTGGGTGACTCTATTTCTTCTTCAAAGAGTATCTAGTGTCTTTTAAATCTTTGTTATGCCATGTTAATTAATTTTTTTAAAGGGAAACAGTCTTCTTTAAAACACACACACAAACTTTTAGAAGTGCCTTTTCATCAAGCTCAGGGTTCCTTTGTCATGTTTTAAATGTTCAAAACAACTGCCACAACAAAAGCAAACCCAGCAATTGTTTTCAGAATTATAATATGGAAAAACGTATTTTCATTGCAGGCACAGATCTCAGCTATATCATGTTCCCAACCCTCTCTCTTTGGAAGCCTGAAGAAATAAAGGTGCTTGCAGCATGACAGACAGAAAAACTGGTTCAGGTTAGTTTTAGCCAAATGTAAGAAGAGAGGTAGGCAGTGATTTCTGTAGTCTGAAATACTTTGTGGAAAGGAGCGTGACAACTTCTTTGTCGTCAGCAAACGGAAGACATTTTAGCCCTCTGCTTCTTCTGACCAAACACTGCAGTAGCAGGGTTTGAGGCTCTCCTTTGTCCAAATGTAGTGAATGTATAGTTTGGGTATCAATTTCACGTGGCTGTTCTGTCAAGACCTTCACAGGTTCCTGTAATTAGAGGTAACAAAGGCCTCTGGTGACCTCCTAAATAAAAAAAAACAGTTCAGTGAAATCTGCGTAAAGTCCCTAGCTTCAATTTGAGCACAGGCTCAAACAGTTATGTTTTAAACACATCAAATAATGAGAAATATACTGTATCCCACAGGAAGCTGTTCAAATAGTTATTTCTTCTCAAAAGCATGAATTTCATGTTGCATTTGAATATTTCTAATTTCAGGTCCCTGGTGTTTCATATCTCATTATCCAAAGTTGTTAACACGCATTTAGCATTGTGCTTAGGTGAGGTCTTGGAGCAACTGCTGCCCCAGCTGCTTACCCACCCACCTCCCCAGAGGCAGCTTCCCACTTGAGCAGGGATGGCTGAATGGCTCCTGAACTGTCGCAGTTTACAATCATAAGCTGATCCTGGGCAGAAGCTTGCAAGAAGCAAAGACTGAGCTGGTACTTGCTGCAACCATACAGTTTGATCTGCTGTAGCACGTGTATCAATATTTTAATGCACTAGACTGAGTTACTTGTCTCCATGGACACAGTTATCATAGAATCATAGAATCATTAAGGTTGGAAAAGACCTCCAAGATCATTTAGTTCAACCTGTCACCACTATGCCTACTAACCATGTCCCTCAGAGCTACATCTACCCTTTTCTTGAACACCTCCAGGGACAGCGACTCCACCACCTCCCTGGGCAACCTGTTCCAATGACTAGCCACTCTTTCTGAGAATAGTTTTTTCCAAATATCCAACCTGAACCTCCCCTGGCACAACTTAAGGCCATTCCCTCTTTTCCTATTACTGTTACCTGGGAGAAGAGGTTGACCCCCACTGTGCTACAACCTCCTTTCAGGTTGTTGTAGAGAGCGATAAGGTATCACTTGAACCTCCTCTTCTCCAGGGCAAACAATCTCAATTCCCTCAGCCACTCCTCATAAGACTTGTGCTCCAGACCCTTCAGCAGCTTTGTTGTCCTTCTTTGGATGTTATGATCACATCTCTTTGAAACTTCCTGTTTGAATAGACTGACCTCTGAATCTTTTACTGTAAAATGTGAATCAAATCAGCTTTGTAACTCTTTTTTGAGCTGTATTTCAACATGTGGATGTGAGACTTGGATAACCTTTCTTGGATAATGATTCTGTAAACTCTGTTAATCTACATAGACCCCTCTTTAGAGTAAAAAGATGAGCCCTCTGCACAGACGCTTCTTTCCAGATAAAGCTCCCAATCTTGCAAGCATGATTAGATGCCAGACTCCTCTAGAAAAATATGGATAATTGAGCCTTGAAATTTTAAGGCTCACTTAAAAACCTTAGAGAAACAAGAAGTAAATGGCAAAACTAGGGCTATTTGAACTACCTGTTTTACTTTGTTTTCACTTTGTTGTGGAAAAAAGTTAACAGAAGACAAAAATTTAACACTGAAAACACCCTTTTATTTGTTTTTAAAAGAGACATATATTATTCTTACAAGGAAGTAGCAGTTTTAAGCAGCTTATTAGGCCTGTTCATTTCCATGCAGAAGTTCACTGGAGTAGCTGTAATACATTGTGTGACCATATTAATATGTATGAGAACGTCCAACATATGCATGCAGAAACCTCCTTGTTTTTATTGCAGCCAGGTATGCAGTAATTCAAAGAAGACAACAGAGTAGACTGAAATCAAGTTACTTCGCAGTGAATTGGAAATTAGGAGAAGTATGAGCTACCTTGTGTTGTTGGAGTAGGTGAAGTTCATTAATGTTCATTTTGGAAATGATTTAATGATGAGCAGTTGATAGATTGCCAGCTCATAAAGTCAGCTCAATATAAACTTATTAGCAAGAATCTGAACTTTATCTGAGTTGTTCTGAGACTTGTACTTTAAATAATGCTTAAGGGAGAATCATAATCTTGTTAAAAAGTCTCCAATTTAAGAAACAATTTTTTTAAAAATAGGGTGAGAGTCTATAGAGGTAATGTTGGAACTCCCTTGAAACCTCACGCTTAAAAAATAAAGCATGAATAACAAGGTATGTCAATGTCTTTCTCATGCTAACACAAAACCACTATTCTTTATATCTGCTAGAAGTGACTTAGATAGATCTGCTATCTTTTATTTTTAAATCAAGAGAAACATGACTGAATTTAATTTAAACCGAGTATACAAAAACAAATCAGTAACACCATATCAAAAGCACAGACTACATCTGGTCTCAATCAGTTTTTGTACAACATTCAATGCACTTGAAAGCACACCACCCACAGCATCTCCCAGTGTGCTGAGAGTTTCTAGCTCTACCTTCCTTGCTTTTTTCCCCCTCATTTAGAGTGCGTCCTATAAAAGCAGACAAATAAACAGACTTAATTTCCTGATTCACATTTTCCATAACCTTGAATTTGCATTTCTAACTCCACCTTTTCTAAAGCTATGCATGCGTTCCTTCATTTATTATCCAAAGTACCAAACGATTTGATCTATGAGTCTCATTGATTTGACATGTACTTTGCAACTCCTGAGACATTTTGGGCCCACAAACCCACATCTCTTTCTAAGCCAGTTATTTGGGGATCCCAAATACCTAAGATTATCTTTTAATTGTTTGTTTAACTAAAGCACTAATGTATTGACTTGTGTCTATTCTTATTTATCTGCTTAAACAAGCAACAAATACTAAAAGATAACAGCACTGTTGATTGACTGTGTGACATTTGATGCAATCCGTGTCAGCCACAAAGTCAGAATTAGGTTTGCAATCAGAAGTAATCTCCAAAATATCAAGCAACAGGAAAGCTGTTGATGTTAGGAAGAAATTCAATTCCTGTACTAAAGAATCGTTTGTTTTGGTTTATTAATTCCAGCAACATATATGAAGGAATGTCAGTAAATCAGTTGACACTCAAAAATTTAGCTTCTGAATAATAATTGCAAACTAGGATCTGACAGTTTCGTGCCTTCTCGTTCAAAAATTCTAAAAAAAAATCAACACTGTGATAGTAAATGTATATACAAAAAAGAGCAAACTTCTGTTATTTGTAGTGTGCAGTTTTCCACCTCTTAGAAACAGACCCTCAAATAAGTTCAGACTGAGAAATCTCATTATCCTTTGAAAGTTTCAAGTTCTCTGTGCCTATTCTGGACTTTGGGAATGGACCCTATTTTTGTCAGCTGAATCAAAACAGTGGATTCTTTGTTTGTTTTCACCTCTCTCACATGCCCAGCCAGCTTCTGCTGCTTAAGAGGAGGAACAGAAGTAGATCACAGTTCTGATACAAGTTTCTTTCCCTTTGTAGGCAAGTCAGAAGCTGTGGAAGAAACAGAAAGAGAGAAGTGGAGCCAGAAAGTCTCAAAAAAGGACATTTTTCACGGATTTTTTTGGATGACTGTATCAGTTTTGAGCACCTTGGAAAAAGCAATTTTTTTCACTCCTGGCATATCGTGTTTGTTCAAATGGAGCCATTAAAAGCGTGGGCATAATAGTTCGTGAGGCAGCTTGTGACCCATACTACTTTCTCTTGCCTTCTTCACCCTAGTTAAACTTTAAAAGCTTCCCACATTATTCTCAAATGCTTCTTGCAGGTAAGATGATAAATGCAGCAAATTGCCTCCTGTTAGCAGGTGAATTACAGGATCTCCCTCCTGAAAGAAATAACAAGCATTTTCTGTACAGGGCAACAGTTTGTTTTCGTTGAACTTGAAATGGAAAATGTGGACAAATTCTGCAAACTCTTTTGAGAAAATGAAGAACTGAGTGTTTCTCTCTGTATGAAGAAAAGCTGTCACACTATGCCAAGCACACAAGTGAAAAAATTAGTGATAAACAGTTAGGACTATATCTTCAAGAGAATTGTAACCAACGTACATGTAGAAAATAAAGTATGAAAATATATAGTGTTACATCCAAACCAGTCAGGCTGTGCAGGAAAAGAAGGGTATGCATTTCTGTCCTATAAGCCACTGTGCTTTCATTTGTAAATTTTTCCCTGCTTTTCCCTATTTTTTTAATAGCCTCATTGAGACAAATGGGTCTCTTTTACGTGATAGAAACTACCTAAATATCAAGAACATGTTTCATAATAAGGAGATTTATGCTTACAACTGTCTCTTCCATATCTAGTGTGCTATTTTTCTAGGGTTCCGACAGTAGAGGTATTATGGTTTCTTGTTGGATCAACATGTTTGATATTGATGTTAGATGCTGTGGCGCTAGGAGCTGCTAGCTTAGCTATAAACAGTACCCCGCCAGGTGAGTTAGTGAGCCATAAGGTCAGAGGCCATAGTATTACCTTGTCTGCCCTGCTACTATTTTGTCTATTAGCCATTGTACAATGCAGCCTAGCTTAGCCACATCATCGACCTCAGCTTCATTAAACGGCATTGTTTTCTTGTCTGCTGTAGAAGGCTCTCATAACAAAGTTAAAAACTGCTGTTGTTAGTTTCCTGAGTTACTCTTTTTATTCAGGGCTAAGCAAGTAGAATCTCCTGCAATTACTCTGCAATTTTCCCTTCTTGTGTTATGTTTTAACATTCTCACTATCCTCTGCTGACTTGAGCTGGTTAGGGAATCAGAGCTTCATGCTTGCTAATGTAATGAATGCACGTTTGACACTGTGTTGCAGCCTTTCTCTTGAATTTGATTCTGACATAAGCTGGTGGGACAAGCTGTCATTTGTCACTCTTACGATGTTTTCCTTGTGAATGAGTTCTTTGGTATCCTTTTGCCCAAAGGACAGTCAGACACTCTTCTCTCACCTGCTCTGTTTTCTTCCAGTGCTTATCGTTCCACTTGTGCTAATGCAGAGAGACAGTCGCTATCCTTTAGAAATTTGCAATAGGCATTAACCTAAGGCACTGACACAAGTATTTTTGTGATTCAAAGTAGACATTAAACAGCTGAAGTAGGAGGAGGGTGGCCATACCTATGAATGAAGCTGGTGCACTGTGGAAACCTTAGCTAATTACTTCTGGATGAAGAAACCTTCAAGGTCCGCTGGCTAAGACATTGGAGGCTGTTACCTGAGCAGTTCCCTGGCCCCAGGCAATGAGCTAGCACAACTTCCAGCCTGTGCCAGACCATTAGCTGCAAGCTACTAATATGACACATCCCTCACGACTTGTCCTCTAAAGCCAGCTCTGGATTCAGTCCCAGATCCAAGCTCCTACATCATGTGGCTTTTTCAGATTTTCGTGTTTTTTTTTTTTTTATTAGAAACAAACCAGCACATCCCAAAGCCTAACCATTCTTGTTGCTTAAAAAAAAAGCCGCAGCTGATACAGCAGTGCCTGCTTTGGTATACAGCAGTACTGGTGAGATGCATGACCAAACCGGAAACCTCACTGTGGTGCTGACGCTATGGCCCAAAGATCTGTGAAACTCTTCCAAAATTACTCCTTGAGAAGGCTGTATGAGAAAGATACAACAGGCCCAAGCGCAAGCTTTTGTACAAATACCTCCACAGGCCTAGAAAAGTGTTGCCACAAATAAAGAGCATAAATAGTTTGTTTGGCTGGAATGGGAGAGTGACTACTGACATTACTACTTTACCTGGGGATGGTGAACACGTGATTAAGATTTTCTGTCTCCTAATCATGGCCTTTCCTGTCCTATTACCATTTGCCCAAGATGAACAACTTGAGCTGCAATTTGGGGTCCAGATCCCAGCCCCATCACAGCATCTCTTAGCACCACAAGCTGTAGGACTTGTAGTTTAAAGATCAGCGCCATGGGCTCCTGGCTGGTATAGCTAACACTTATACCTCTCTGTTCATTTAAGGTAGCACAAAGCTATTTTAAGCAGGCAGAAGCCTTGTGCAAGAAAGCTCTCACAACACTGACAACTCCAAAGCAGGGGAAGAGCAGCTGAGATAAGTGAATGCAAAGGATCAACATCCCAACCAGTGCTAAACCACCACGGCTGTTAATCCCATGGTGTAATGAGAGTGTCAGTTGGCTCCTTCCTCTAAGCGGAGTGCCATTGGGAGCACCATGCTGGATCAGGCTACTAACTATGCACATCTGCTGAAAGCAGGCTCACGCGTCCCTTGGGCTGTGCTGGAGCAGGTCAGTGGAGGAGGAGAGGAGGCACTCACTGGGCTGCAGGACAGGTTGAGGTGAGCCTGGTCAATACAGCCCACAGCCACCTTGACTGCTGCTGAGTGCCACAGCTGCCCTTGGGATTTGCTGTTTGACTGCTGACCCCTTTTAAAAAAATAAAAATGTAAATTTCAGAAAGAATATCTGCCCCAGTCTGTAGGGTTCACCCAGTTTTTCCTCTTTGGAAACTGTGGCTTGATACACTTCCCATGGAACCATTTGTGTACGCTGGCTTCGGTTGAAGACCTGTCACACGCATTGTGTTTCTAACAGTCCAACAATTTCAGCAAACAGTGCTTTTTTTTTTTTTTTTTTTTTTTAACCAGTCTTTGTGAACCAGTAAAACCCATTCTACAGACTTCTTCATACCATATAAAGATGCCTCCCACAGAGGTAGTACTTAGCACCCCCTCTTCCATGGAGAGGCATTCCCACCTGGCCATGCTACACCCCCTTAACTCTGGGAGAGCCCATAACCTTCTGTATGGGTAGCAGGTGGCAACAGGTCTCTCACCTGCAGTAACTCAGTTATTAAGTATGGAAACAGCTGGGCCTACTTGTGATCTTTCTGTTCTTAGCTGTTTGTTGCCATTTCCCAGCAACCATCTGCAATCTGTGGCTGAGCTCATGGAGGAGCCTAGAAGAGCTGTTTGGTGATTCTTTGCTCACTAGAGTACTTTTGATGCTTTCCTCTGGTAAGTGACACTAACTTGGTTGAGTTGGGATGGAAAATAGCTTCTGTAATTTATCTTACCAACTCTGTTGTGTTATGGAGTTCAGCAGAGGTGTAATAGCTGATGGTGGGCATGCAGTGTTTAACCTTGTACAGCTGTTTCTGCAATAAGGGATTGTGAGCTACAGAGGGAAGGAATTTGATCCAGATGTTGTTCTAGCCTTTTCTGAATGTACCTATGTTGCTATTTAGTCTTTCTTTGGATTTTCTGGTGTCTGGGATCCTTTAAACTTTGATTATATTGGCTTATAGTCAGGAACAGATGGACTGTACTAGTTCTTCCAGCACCACCATGGTTTTCAGCCCAGGATGGTGGTAACAAATGCTGGCACCATTTTGATTTAACTTTAGTAGATTTTTCTACAAACTTGGACAGCTTGGTAAAAATTGTCCTATTTAACTGTCATGTTGTCAGCATCCCCTGAAGGAGGGAGTAGACTGCCACTAGGTTTGCTTTCAGCCTCTGTAGGCCCCAGAGCTGGCTGCTGGGCCAGTGCTGTAGGGTAGAGAGTACTATAAGGAAATAACCCCCTCGTGAGCCCCTCTGTGTCAGCGGGAGACCTCGTTGCTTCCAGTTGCCCATTGGTCAGAGTAAGCATCCCTGCAGCATGCTTAGTGGAAGCTCTCTACTTGGCTGAAGAGTGTGTCTGAGCTCCATGTTCATGCTGTTCAAGACATGAATAACTTTGAGCTGCAGGAGTTCAGGAAGTTGCTTGGTGAGCCCCAGGACAAGAGGGTGTGATAGACTCTCAGCCTTTGGATACAGTGCTGTAGTGGAGAAATGACAGCCCAGTCCCAATAGCTGAGCATCTACTGCTGCACTGCTTTAAATTATATTTCAGAAAATAATATCAACCCGTGAAAAGTTAATCTTCAGATTATGTCTACAGTCTACTAAGTGCTTTGGTGTTTAGATATCCAGGAGGAGAAAACTTGCATCTTCTCATGAATATATATTTTGGAGTGCTACTTTACGTGTATATATATATATATGTATTGTTTTCTTTGCTGTTTATATCTAGATACAAGAAAAATAATAATATTACAAGAAGCTTGTAAAAACAGTCTTTCTTTTTTTTGTGGCAGTTTTCACAATTTTTACAGCTGCTACTTTGTTTGGGTCAGGCTGTAATCTTTCTTTAGAAACACAGTGTCTCAGAAGTTATGAGCCTATCAAAAAGCAGCAGTTTAATTTTATAGACACACCTGTGAATTTAATTCTCTGCCTGAAACTTCTTTTAAGTCCTTAAAGGGTCATTCCAAACTCAAGAGGGAAAGCTATGATTGCGTTGTCTCACTAAATGGCGTGCTATATTGACATACTGAACCTGGCAGCTGAATGTTCATTAATCCTGAAACCTTGCCAAGTCACTTGTAATTCCAAAAGGCACTGCATTTAAAAGAAAAGTTCCCTTTATGATAAAGTTCCACTTCCTTAAAATGTATTTTATTTCTTATTGCTGTCATCTATTTGTAACTGCCAACACCTGCCAGTAAGATCAAGGGCAGTTAAGTTTTCCTAATTGAAAGAAACTTCAGTGAACTGTAAATTTAAATTCTAGCACCTGGATATTTTTTCCCCTCCTGTACTCCCTCACTTTATTTTTATTATTGCTATTTTAAATTTAAACCAAAACATGAAGCCTAAACTGAAGTAAGAAAAACTTAGGCTACACTGAATTAGCTCTACTCTCCTGATGGCTATGCCAAAGGGAGAAGGATTTTTGAACTGGAGCAAACTTGACATCTAGTGCAGCCTCACAGCTCTGCTTTTAAGGATGTTGCATTTGGGACTATGATTATTACGTGTTGCACGTAAGATCAGTATTTATTCCTGCGGTTTAACCCCAAAAACTTTTCTAGTTCATTCAGTAAGGTGAGTGAGATCACCTGTTGTCTTGAAATATACAAGGTAGCTATAAAACCCACACCCTTTACATATTGTATCCTAAGTCAAGTCAAACTTCAAATTTATCAAAGTTTGCAAGCAGGATGTAAAAGAACAAAACACAAAGTATATTTGTCAACACAGGCAGCTCCTAATGTAGCATGGTACAGTAAGTCATTTGATTGTTGTTTAAATTGTTACTAAAGCAGTTTTGTTTTACAATAGAGTGAAATACTGTAGGTCTCTTACTGTGTGCTCCTTTTAACCAAAGGCAAAAGTATTTACAAGCTGTGGCCAAGTCTATTTGAAGAACTGATAGCTTGACTAAATAAAAATACCTGAAATCTCTAGACTCTCTATTCTTTTGGATATTCACCACAATTTTGTAATTTTTAGCAATTTTGGAAAGGTAAAATTGCTACTCTATTGAAGCCAATGTGAGTTCTGACATTTATTGCAGTAAGGCCAGTATTTCTGAGGGAGTACATTACCAGAGATGCGCTGTTCTTATGGACGGCAGATAGTCTGCATTCTTATCAGAACCTGTTACATGCTCATCCAAATGTGCTGAAGTCTTTCTTTCACTTAACATGATGCATATCTATTCTGCTCTTTGGTGATTTGGTGGAAAGTAGTTTTTTTTTTTTTTTTTTTTTCTTCAGAGTGTTAGAAAAAGCTGAAAAGCCAAAGGGAGAGAGTTGACTTGATTAGATGTGCAGTTTGGAAAGCCTGAGTGCCAATTTGCCTAAACACTTAGGTTTGCTTATGATGGGAGGATGTGAGTGACCATCAGAAGGGCAGTTGTCTACAGCATGCTAAGCTCTGCACTTACGGAGCTTAGCTAGATAGGAACTATTTAGAGACATTACTAGGCAGAGCAAGTCTTGTCTTTAGGGACAAGGAAGCAGCTTTTAACATAGGACAACTTGTGTACCATGGCTGTCATGCAGTGGATGTGTAACCCAGGCACTTTGGTTTTACCGGAAGGTAAATTAGCCCAGGTCAAATCACCAGTGCTGAATTAGCCTAGTTGTTAGTGAAACCTGCCAGTGGTTGTGGCACGTTGCGCTTTGTAGCAAGATAACAATGCCATTTATTTTTTGCTTAAATAAAAACCTAACATCAGCTTCCAAATCTGTGCCTTTGTGGTAGAGAGTAACCTCAGTCCTGAGAGCCAGGGAGACTGGTTATTCTGGTGGCCTCAATAAATAACCCTCTTTATATTCTCTGTAATTGAATCTTGTCTCTGAGCCTCATGTTGTGAGGAGAGAAAGACAACATGAGGCTAGGGGGAAAAAAAAAAAGAAATGCAAAGGGATAGAGGAGAGACACAGAAAGCTTGACTAAGATAAAATACCCTGAAAAGCACTGAAGTGTTCGGGTTTCCACTCTGTCTTATTTATATCTCTTAGTATTGTTTTCCATTTATTCTTTAGCTCTACAGAATAATTGTTCAATAAATACTTTCCAAATATTAATGGCTTTAATAGGTTAAATCTGTGGCTACATCTGTGTAACCTAAAAAAGCTGTGTCGTGTGTAATCCAGAGCATTAGGATTTCTATTCTTACTGTGTTGGCAAGAGAGAATATGACAACAAGGGAAACAATTCTAAGAGCATGAATACAAAATCCAGGAAAGACTCGTGAGTCTTCTGACTCAGAATAAAATGAATTTATAATGAAACAGCCTTTACAAAAGGGAGCCTTTGATTCGTCACTGAATGTTATTTTCTAGAGGTATTTGACAGTGTTGCTCATATCTTGGAATCTCGAGAACAAAGAGAAATGATTTTCATTTATTTCCCACTAAAACATTCCCTTGATGTTTGAGTTCAGTTTTGGTAATACTCTAATAGGTTGCATTTATATACAGTTTCCCATTTTAAAGCTAGAGTTTCATATGCCTGCTGCACTAAACCTCACATACCCTCATGGTGTTGAGCAACAGCCTTGAATCACAGGAATGAAAACGGAGGCACTGAATGTGATTTTTTTTTTTTTTCTTGATATCTCACAGTACATGCAGTTGAGAAGATAGTCTAATAGATTTCATGCTGGCTTTTTTCTTTTTCTTTCCTTGTTACTGTAAAGCTGGATATCCACTTGATTTACTGTGATCCCCTCTGCCTGGGTAGATTTTATTCTTTCCCAGGATACTACAGAAGAAAATGTTGGTGAAGAGTAGCAATGCAAAAATACGAATGTATCTGGACAGAATATGGCACAGAGATCAGGGTTTTGACAGGGATGCATGGGGGATGTTGCTATAGGAGTTCAGGGAGGTACTTGAGCTGAAAAACATTAGAATTTGATATTTGTAGGGAAGTGTTACGTGCTTGTTTTTGTTCTGCTGCTGCTCTCTAGGCATCCTCCTTTAGACTTCCAGAGGTGGTATACAGCCCTAGCTGGACCTCTAGTCAGAAGTAGCGTGATGGCTTTTGCTGCCTTTCCTTCCCCTCTAGAAGTGGGAGGACTTACCCTTGCCTCAGCTATTCCTGTGCAAACCATGTGGAACAAGAGCAACACTGCCATTTTAAGGCCTGGTGGATAAGGCAAATGCAAGTGGCTGTATCAGTAGACTGCTACAGAGAAGCCAGCTTCTGGCAGAGAGAGTAGTTAGCTGGAATAATAACACCTGGAAAAAATAAAATGCTGTGTATGTAACTAAGGAACTTACAGAGTTGAAAAAAGCTAAGTTTTTAAAAATATGAATTTCTGGGTGAATTGTTTCATTTTACATCTGCAAACACAAAGCCCCAAAAATAAGATTTTTCACTTTTCCTTTGTACAATCCTGAAAAGTTTCAGGAGTTTCTAAGTGTACTTGTTACTGTATGTTTGCATGCTTGTCAGCGGTTTATGGGTGTTCAGCCCAGTTCTGTGACGAATGGGACGGGGGACCCACAGGCCCACGCCCCGGGAAAAGGGAAAAAGGGTAAGGACATGGCCCTGAGAGCAAAGAACAGCAGCAACAATCTGAGGAGAAACAAACTAATTTACTAAATAAGATATCGGAATGTGAAACAACACGCTATAATATAATATAATTACAATTTAAGCTGATAAATCCAATACAGAGAGAGAGAGAATGTCCCAAAATCAAGGTAGGCCTTACTCTACTACCGATGATAAGTCGGCTGGAGAGCAAGGTGCTGCCAGGATGAGAGACAGGCGGAAAAAGGGACGAGGTCTCGTGATCTGCAAGCTTTTATCTTTTCCCTCTGCCCGGAAATGGTAACAGAGGAGAAAAGTACCCTGGGAAATGTAGAAGTCCTTCTCTTCTGAGAACCAGGTACATTCACTACATGATGTTATGATGTGGAATACCAATAACTGAAAATCACAAAACCATGACAATGCTGTAAGCTGCATTTCCTTCTAGTTAAAATCAAGGTGATTGACTTATGAAGGCGGCTTCTGAGAACTCTGGCACTGAGCTGAGGACAGGAACATAGTTCTGTAAACTTTGCTTCAATTACCTGTTATACAGACATTTAAAGATGCTTTCTGAATTGCTGCCTTCTTGCCTATAGAACTGCCCATCAAGTCCCTATTATGTGCGCCCATTATTAGGCACTAAATGAATACTGTGTAACTACTATGCTCCTTGCTTTCTCTTTTGTATACCTATTAATGCCTACCAACTGTATTTCTGAAAAGACAATAAATTGTTTTGTGTAAAGTCCAATGCAGGCAAAGGAAAGATAAAACCATGCAGTCTCTTGCCGTTTCCTTCTGTATCGTTGACCATGTTTATCTTGGCAGGAGGAATCATTTTAGTCTTTTGTGTACAGATAAATGTGGTAGGACTGAAAGACGAGGCTTTATCCACAGTGTCTTGAAGGTATTGTTCTAGAATATTGCACTAGATTTAATAACATATAGGATAGGACAGACAAATGCCTATCTAATCTTCTTTTTGGTAGCTTTACTCTTAATGATATCTAACGCAGAGTTATCCTTTTCTCAGGCTTTGAGGGACTGCTTCCGTGTTTTTACACTGATGCTCTGCTTCAGCACAAATGGACAGCTGAGTTGAAGGATCAACAAGAAGGGAAGGGTTGCTAGTTAGGTCTTATCAGGTGTTTTTTTCCTCTCAGGGTAACCATGAACTTTTATGGGAACATATTGGTTCCAGCAAATAACATTTATATGGTAGAAGATAGAAGAAAGGATTGTCTATTAGTCAGTGAGGCTGACAGAGATTCATTTACCAATTACTGTTTCTGTTTTACTCCTTCAAAATAATGTGGGGGGCGAGGGTGGGGATACACAAAGCTCCTCATAGGAAACACAGAAGTACTAACTCTAGCTATTTCTCTTTGGCTGTCTTCAAGGCAGACCCTGTTCATCTCTGTCTTCATAATGCCTGCAGAGTTGTAATGTGGTGGCTGCCTCCTAGCTGAACTAGGGTGTTATTGAGTCATGGACTAAGAAGGGATTTCACTGCAGATGCAAGACAGCAATGTTGATTCAATGAGGAAAAAAATGTGTACTTTTAGTAGACACAGTTTACCTGTGCTTCACCTGAACTCTGGAAGCACTCTTGCTCCTCCACTTGCTGTCTTTAGTTTCTTGAAGACTTGAATTCAATCAAATTCCCTTCAGCAGTTTCTACTGTCTTCTTCCCATCTTGTACAGTTTTGATTCTCTTGTTAGTGAGAAAGAAGTCACTTAAGTCACTTTGCATTGTTAATTCCTTCATTTTTTTGTGACTCTTCAATTGACTGAATAATGAGAACCCATTGTGCTCTTTACAGTGATTCTGATTAATAATAGTCCTAATAGTTATTTGTAAAATATTTTTTGTCATAAATCTTCACCTCCATTGCTCCCTCCCCTCCCACTCCCTACTTCTCCCCAGCTTTTTTTTTTTTTCCCTTTTGTTTTTAATGCTGGGATGGCAGGGGAAGAAATGTGTCACTATTGTCCTGGTAATGCAGTTCCTAATAACTTAGCAAGAGCTTATGAACTTCAGCTTTAATTACTTTGCGGCAGGACACACATGCATATCCTATATCTATACTTAAGTTTTCCACTTTTTTCACTGCTTTTACTCATAATGAGACCCCACAGGCACCACAGCTGTTTGTGGGTCTAATATAAACCTGGGTAGTGTGCACAATGATATACAGCTTTTTATTTTATCATATATTACAGATATGTATGCAGTATGCTAGTCTGGTTGCATCATCTTTGATGGTATCATAGAAGACTCAAAGCTTGGTATAGGGAACTGTGTGGCTATTGGACCAGAATAGGATCATGCAAGTGCCAGAAGATGCAGAACTAACTAGAATACAGCGGATAGGTAGGTGGGGACTACAGCTGATTTCTCCTCTCATTCTGTTCACACCTCATAGTTGTGTTCAGAAGTGTATATGCATGATCTTAAGGAAATGGCAGGTAATGTCTCATTATGGAAGTGAAATCATGGTCAAGCACCAAGTCAATACCACATAGGCTTGATCAAAATTCGTATCTTAGCCTTCAGGTTTGTCAGAAATACGTACAATTTATCTAAGTAATAGTTTATATGCTATTTGGCCTGCTTTCTTGGAAAGCTTTGCGAATGTTGTCCATAACTTGAAATAGCTAGTTTTCTCTTGCTTTGAGATTTTTGCTTTGGTAGTTTCATGCTATGGTCATGTCTTCTGTTCTGATTTTTGTCCTGCCAGACAAGTCTGAAGTGCAAAGAAGATTAATAGCTTTTGTCGTCCTCCATGTAACTGTTTGATCTTTCTCTTACGGTTAGCAAGCCAGAAAAATCCTGGCATGGTCTCTCTTCCCACTTCCTTCTTTTGGCAACAGTATGTGATAGAAAGGAGTGTATCAGGTTTGTTTCCCTTTTCCCGTTATGCTCTGCATCTCAAAGTCTAAATGTTATGATGAAACTTGTTCTATCTCTGCCATTCTTTTATTTACACTATTTCCTCAGGAAAAACTACCTAACAGTTGCTTTCATTTCATTGTGCTAGACTTCTGTCTTGTCTGAATACTGGCATCCTACTCTTCAAAAGTCACTAATAAAGGAAGAGCTATTGCCTTCATGTTACATTTCATTGCCATCAGATTTGTATTTTCCAGCAGTCTCATCAGGACCCTAAGAGTACTACTAATCCCATGTAGGATTCTGTTCTTGCAACTGCTGTCTAGAGCAAGCTACTTAAGGATGACTTACAAAACAATGCAGTCTTTACTAATTTTGCACTATATTTAGATGTGAAATTAAGCCTTCACATTCCCATCCTTGGGGACATCTGGGAAAGGGAAAAAATATGTTCTGGTCACAAGTGGATGTCTTGAATTATCTGTGGAAGGTTGAGGGGGAAATAAAATATTAAAACCTGTTTCAGCAGAGCATCCAACTAAAGTTTGCTTCAGCCAAGGTTTCTGGGCAGCAATCTTCATGATGAGCAGGATGGAAATCCAAAGCTTGAGGGACTCATGTCTCTCTGCTAAGGACTACTGGCTCAATCTGGGACATCATGTCTCTGCATAAGGGAGTCTGGAAGAGATCTTATCTTGCCTTCAGGGATATTTGGCTAAATAGTCTGTCATCGGTTCTGCGCAGGCAATTTGGTGTTGGATCTGGCAAGTTCCTCCTCTTCCATTGATGCATGGCTAAAATTGTTGCATTCTCACATATGTTTTGATTTGAAATGAGTTGCTGGTTTTCAGCAACAATAAAATAGTTCATTTATATAAGTCTTCCTTCATTATGTCCAAAACCACAGAAATAGAAGCCACATACTAAACCACTGTTGTGTTCTAAGTCTTTCCTTTTTTTCTTAAAGGAGCTTCTACTAATTGCCTTATTGTTTTCTGCTCTGTTTTCTTTTTACCACTGTAATAAATACAGTGTACTCAAACATGTCTTTAGCAGCTCCTCCTGAAAGGAGAGGTAATTACTGAAAGCTAGTTCTCCCATACTTGCAAAACTTTAACACCATATAGATCTATAAGACCTCAACGTCTCTCTTGTCTCAGGTGAAAAATGAATGCTATTTGATGATTGACCTTCCTAGGAACAGGAACCTCTCCAGAAAGACAGCAGATCTATTGGTTCCTAGCTGTTGCTAGGTAAAAATCATTATTAGAGCACACAAGGGAAAACCAGCTGCACTGCTGAGGCTTAGTTCAATGGACATTTTTCTTAGAAAAAAAAGTTTCATGAAATAATGTGAACAAATCTGTATATAATATGTGATTGCGTCTGTGGGTCTTTGAAGGGAGAGGGCTGTGGCTCAGAATTGATAGAACTTGTGGGGAAAAAAAAAGCCTAAACTGAGTGGTGGTTTTTAATTTACTCTGCTTAGTTTGGAAAGGGGAATATATGGTACAGAGTCAGAAGGTTTCTCCTGTGGTTGGTAAGCTGCTTGCTTTCTCAATTCTTTCCTCATGTGCAAATAGAGACAAATGGAGACAGTGTGTGTTCAGTTTGCATAATGTATTAATTCAATTAATTACTTAATTCCTTCTTTAAAGAGTAGCTTATTATTCTTACCTGCTCTCAAGCTGCAGACAGATTTTGCAGGGATGGGACTGTTGGAGCTGGGGCAGAAGTGGTGTGTGATGGCATGAATCTCATTGAGTATATACAGCTGAAGTAATGGGATCTCAGTCTAGACCTTTAAGCAGTTCATTTTGATGACATGTATTGCTTGACTTTCCAGCTGCTCCTGGCAGTAGATTGAGGGGAAACTTCTGAGCCTTGGCACCCTATCCCTTGCACTGTCTTTGAGTGGGGCAGCCTTTGGAATAGGAAGATGACTTCTCCCAACTTTCTCACCAAAAAAGGGCCTAATGGGTATGCCCATATCTGTTGCAGCACTGGTGAGGCTGCACCTTGAGCACTGTGTCCAGTTTTGGGCCCCTCACTGCAAGAAAGACATTGAGGCCCTGAAGCGTGTTCAGAGGAGGGCGACAAAGCTGGTGAGGGATCTGGAGCACAGGCCTTATGAGGAGCGGCTGAGGGAGCTGGGATTGTTCAGTCTGGAGAAGAGGAGGCTCAGGGAAGACCTCATCGCTCTCATCCCTACCTGAAGGGAGGTTGTAGTGAGCTGGGGGTCGGCCTCTTCTCTCTTGTAACTAGTGACAGGACGAAGGGGAATGGCCTCAAGCTGCGCCAGGGGAGATTTAGGCTGGACATCAGGAAATTCTACTTTTCTGAAAGAGTGGTCAGGCGCTGGAATGGGCTGCCCAGGGAGGTGGTTGAGTCACCATCCCTGGAGGTATTGAAGGAACGTTTAGATGTTGTGTTGAGAGACATGGTTTAGTGGGGTTATTGGTGGTAAGTGGATGATTGGACTGGATGATCTTGTAGGTCTCTTCCAACCTAGCTAATTCTATGATTCTATCTTCAAAGCACTAATGAAGTCTTCAGAAGACAGTAGATAATCATATTCTGTTATCACTGTCCATGCCTATTTCCTGCTCCTGGAAAAACAACTGAAAAGAACAATACTTCTCCACACTTTTTAAAGCTATTGCAGTTAATAGCATTTCTGAGAAATAAGAAATAGTCATTCAATAAATGTTTGTTATTAATGAGGAGAGAACAAGTGAGAATTAATATTGTACTCCCACCTGTGTTAACACTGAAATAAACACGTAACCCTCCTTTCTCAGCTTGTACTAAATTCTGTCCTCTTGTGAAATGCAATATAAAGCAGGAATCTAGTAAGAAACTGTAGTTGGTAATCCGTCTGTGGTTTGCTTATTTCTTTATTGCTCCTTTTTGGTCCTTATTGAGACTTGAACATGTCGTCTGTATTATTTTATATTTCCCAAGTTTGCTCTCTGGCGTGCCCAGCAGTTACTGAATCTTAGTCTTGTTCCTTTCCTTCCGAACAAAAGTTGAGGCTTTTAGGTTAGCTAAGAAAGCTGCATCATTTATAGTCATCTGACACCATGGATGCCGTGATCACCTGCTGGATGACTTTGCTCTCATGCAATTCCTTATGTTGCATTCTATGAGAGGAGCAGGCAGAAATTATTTACTTACATTCCAGTTGGAAAAATTCCTCAAGTTATTATCATACAGAAGAGTGAATGTAAATGTCTGTTGTTCACTGGATAGTGAGTCCTTAAAATAAATTTTCTATCGCTTTTCCTTCTGTATTTTGTACTCTTCTTTTTTTTTTTCTTCTTCCTAAAGACCATTCAGGTGGTGATCAAGATTTACAGTATTATTCTGCTGCAAAGTTAGAGCAAATAATTTTGAGAATTCAGCGATGAGACTGCTGGTACATGGACAATAAACCTTTGTAGATAAGAGTAGGGAGGAAAAACTATTTTTAATGAAAACCAATTAACATGAATTTGGAGTTTTTGATCAGTAATTGTCCACAATTACTTCAGTTCTTGAGAGTTTGTGTTTTGGAGGAAAAGGCTCTGTCCACTGGCATTCAATAGGCATGTCTCCATGAATTACTTGAGTTAAGATTTTGTTTTACTCCCTGGATTTATGCTCCATGAGATCAGTAAATGTGGAAAAGAATCAGTGGATAAATGCTGAAGGTGTGCCTTTATTGCAAAGTTGAGGTAATATGTCTTTAAGTCAATACAGCTTAAGAGATAGAGGATGCACCAGAACTGCACTCAGGTGGCTGCATCCATATCAGTGCTGTGCTTGCTCATGTACGTGCGTACTACTGCTGTTGCAATAAGCTGAGCTCTGCTGTGGTGGCTGCTGTCTATGGTCCCATTGGAGGGTTAGGGGAGGAACTGGAGATGGAAATGAGTCTCACTGCAGGGTTACTTTCCATTCTGAAGTGTGAATGTGCAAATGAGTAATTTTTTTGAGCTGGCCAGTGTAAATTAAACGTGCAACAAAACAAAAGAAGAACTGTTAATTTTAAATAGCAGCCAAGTCCTTGTGGACAAGCTACTCATCAGTTTGCTCAGAACAATGCAGACCAGGGCTGCATTTGTGCTCAGCAGAAGCATCAATAGAGATACTGGAAATTCATCTTCAGAAACCAGGTTCAGCTTGACTCAGCCTTTGTATCTAGATCATTCTTTTTTAAAACTTTCTTAAGACCTGTGATTTTTAGTGTTGCTCCCCTAGAAGTTTTGTTGTCACTGCCTGTGACTAATTACTGTTCCCTTACAGTCACTGACATGTGAAGTTTTCTAGATCACATGAAAGATGCTTGCATGAGTCCTCAGTTGTAACAGTGATTAGAATATTAGGTCAGTGATAAAACTGTTGGTTGTGCCACAAAAGTATAAGCATGTTCATTCAACAGGCCTAGTCTGGAGATTAGAGGAAGAGTCTTCCATTTCTCTGGGTTAATAGAGAATTCCTCCAAAGCTGTCTTTGTTGTTCAGCAGCTTATGCTCTGACGACAGAATTCAAGACCTGGAGATCCCTGAACAAGGATTTGAAAGCCACTGTGGGATCTCTGCATTCATCTGTTTCTTGATGCAGCCTATGGGAGCGTGCTGGCAATAATTTCCATTTGAACAGTCGGTTTCTAGAGCACTGAAGTGTTGGAAATAGATAATGGAGAGAGGATGCAGTGAAATATCAGGGAATAGGAAAGTTCCTGGAGTTTTGAGTGCTTTGAGAAGCTTCATGGTTGCTGCTTACTTAGATACAAAGTGGTTGGGTTATTACTCACTGCACAGTGCTGAACTATGCAGCTAAATGGTGACTTGCTACAGCTCTTTTTTTTTTAATGCTTGTGTTGACAATGTGTTAATATTAGTTACTAAGAAGAGTAGGAATAGCAAAAATCACCAAGTTTAGTTCCTTCTGACTGCAGGCAGCCAGGAAAAAAAGATTTTGGTTCACAGCGCACCTGCTTATCTGGCTTCCCGAACACCATGTCAGAAATAGGGCACCTTCCAGTAATGAGGGTTAAGATTAAACTCTGTCCAGAACACAGCAGTTCATAAGGATTTCACAGTCTGTTAATTTAAATGTTAGTAAAATTGCAATGTTGAATTCTGATACTATATATATAGTATCAGAATATATATATATAAATGTATAAAGGACATTGTTCTTTACCCTTCAGTTCACTTTGTCCTGTTATTTACAATTTTGCTTTAGAAGTTCAGTGCAGTTTTGCAGATAAGAAACACTTCTTATCCAGATCAGAGCGGGAGATTCTTCTGTATGTGCTTTTTAGAGGAGCACATCCTGAATGAGAGCAGCTCAGCAAGGGGCAGCAGACCTCTCTGGATGTGCTCTATCGAGGACATCAGCCTTTGTTTTGCTTTCTGAGCTCCAGTCCTGAGAACAAAGCAGGCTCTCACTGAGACAGAAGATGTACCTTTGGGATCACCACAAGTGGCCACTCGGGACTTGCTGCTCAGAGAGTTTGAGTTCAAGATAGCAGCGTACTTTCTCTGGGAGCCTGATACCACTTAGAGGATGGTGCTTTCCCCAAGATGTCAAGCTGGTACCAGAAATAGAAGCAGTCTTCAGTTTGCCTCTGTGTACCACGGGGTTTTAATTACTTCATAACAATGACATGAGTAACTGTGTGAGTGCTCTGTAATGCTGACAAGAAGCTGGAGATAGCAGTGTACATGGTTTTCTCATTATGTACGCTAGGTACTGAAGGGCAATGAAACATGAATACAAAAGTATATGGTTTGAATAAAACACAACCTATTCTACAACAGTCTGGCACCTCTCTTTAGAACATGTAGGTCACTCTGAAAGTAATGCCTCCTATTTATTTCCCTGGAAACTGCAACAGATATGAAGACCAGAATAACACCGTATGACAGAACAAATTCTCAGCTACAAAACAGTTTTTCAACATAGTCACTACCATTAGCTATGTATTTTCACCAGAGTTGAATAAGCACCTGTGAATCCTCCTCTGGAAACAGCAGAAATAGTTTAACCCTTTGGGGCATCATGGTGCTTTTCTGGCAGTGATGCAGATGCATGGTAGTGCCTGAGTTGTGGGTAATGTCCTGGACCCTTCAGATATCCACAGCACTTCCACATAAGAACTTCACAGACTTGGAAATGATACAGCAGAAATTCCCAGATGAAAACTTTGGACCCAGATAACTTGTGTAGCACTGAAAGGCCAGGAAAGGGAGAGAGGTTTTTTTAAATTGTATGCTGGTAAGAAGATGCAAATGAAGTCATCTCCTGTCGTGTGACACCTAGCAAGCAGGACTTGATGTTCCTTGTCAGGGAGCAGGATTTCTGTAACAGATACTAGGCTCCACTGCCAATTTCTTTCTCCTGATTGAACAATTTGCAAGATCCTAAATTTTTGGGAACTATTGAGTTCAGAGAGAGTAGCAACACAGCTGAAAGTGTTACATAAACAACATATGCTAGATGTCTGTGCAGAGCTGGTTAGCTCCACACAGAGCAGTAAAAACTGCACAGAGTGTAGTAGCTCAATCTCTAACTTCAACAATGAGGAAGAGCATTAAAAGGAAAAAAGTGTCCCTCTGTTTAATTTTATATTGAAGTTATAGGTTTTTTCCTCGTGTTCTGCTGAATGTTTGTATTAAGGGAAACTTATACGTGAGTCAGATTTCAGTGAAATGGCCCAGTCAGAGCACAGGGTCAAGAATTAGTCTTGGATTCATCTAACATCTTAACATGTAAAATGTAGCCATCCACTTTCAGACAGCTGTCTAGACATAATCTGGAGCACAAAGAGATGCTACCTGACTGCAGCTCAACAATTTGTAGACAGATGAGGAAGTCTGGCCATGCGAAGCCTACTGCAGCCTGCGCTGAGTCCTTCATTTTCATGACGCGCAAGTTACTGTAACTGCATAAATAGCCCTCTGCGAAGTGTTATTTTTCTCAGTCTTGACTTGCGTGTTCTCAATTGATTGCAGTTTCTGCTTTGTCTCCAGATTCATATTCAAGTGCTGTCATATTTGCTGGTTTTCTCATGAATTGTGCGGGTGGTGTTCTGACAAGTGAGTGCTGCCTTGGTGGTGGCATTACTGCAGGGCATTTGTGCTGTGCCTGCGATGACAGGGCCTGACATTCAAAGCTTGGCTTCATCCAGTTGCTTGAGGGGGGTCGAGAGCGAATTCTTGCCTGGGAGCTGCAGCCTTGATGCCAAATCTTTTAAGGAAGCCTGTATCTCAGAGGCGAGAGCTCCCCTTCTTCCTGCTCATTAGGTGGTAGGATCTGCTACAGTGCTCCGACTTCTACAATGCCACAGGCAAAAGCTACCGCTGCGTTTTGCATTTTTACCTGAATCATTGGCATTCTACTTCTCTGCATTTGAGACTTGGATTAGGTATGAGATTCAAGAAGAGGCTGGGAGACACAGAAACATGCTGGCTGCTTTTTAAATCAAGCCTGATTAGACGTGAAAGAATTATTTCTCTTATATATTTATGAAAGCATTGTCTTTCTGCAAACATTAGCATTTTTATCAACTTATATGTCATGCAAAATGGATCATTCTTTGTGTTTGTGTGGGGGAGCATTGTTAAATCTGCCTGTGTTTTTTGGATTTCTGAATGTTTTTCTCATGTATTATTTTGGTTTTTTTTCTCCTCCTGCTTGTTATGCTTGGTCTTAGTGCCTTGTTTCCAATACCTAGCCCTTGTGTTGCAGGGGAGAGACAGAAAGAGAACATCAGACTCCTGCTCGTTTGGGAAGGAATCTTCCCTTGCAGTGATGAAGAGGGTGACAGTTCCTCGAATGGTGGAGAGGGAGACAAAGAGTGAGAAAGCCTGTGAGGGGAAATGCAAGCTGCCTGTTGTGCAAAAAATGTGGTGGTAGAAACCTTATGCACTGGAACAGTATAAGGTACTAGAAAATAGACAGAAATATGCGTATATTCCCTCCACCCTGGTAACAATCCTTCATAAGCACGTGGATCAAAATGAAAACACAATCTGATCTCAGCTTTCTTGACTCCAGGTTCTTCCCACTAGACAAACTTGCTGCCCTACTTCCTCCCTTGGCTACTTCCACGTCCTTCCTTGCTCTTCTAGCAAAGGAAAAAAGATTTGTTCTCTAATAATTTTCCTGCATCCCACTTCTGCTGGCCTGTTAAGTCTCTAATAATTCCCTATCTCTACTCACTTAATTGTCCACTTCAATGGCCTGCAGAGGAATGGTTTACCTCTATGTAGGATCTAAGAAGAAAAAAATATTAGGCCATAAATAATGCTTTCATACACCTTTTCAAAAATTGTGAATAAGCAACAGTACTCTTGACTGTTTCACTCCCTCCTTTCTCATGTTTGGTATCTGTACCCTGATACGGCTATGCTCAAAGGCAGCAGGATGTTTCCAAACAATTGCATGTCCTTGTGTATTGGCATTTCGAGCATGAGTGTCCACTTTGAGTCTGCAAGTGACCCCAGAGCATACGGAAGTATCTCAAACATCTACAGATAGCAGAATCTTCCCCCATGAGCTGTAGAAGTTGTGCTGGATGAGTTCAGGGCTTATTTTGTGTAGGGTGAGTGGAAGATGCCATTCCTGGAGGGAAAACCAGCTGCTCTCAAACGTCTTCCCTACACAAATTTGTTTAGGCCTGCATCACAAAAGGAGCTTGGACACAATGGCCTGTGTGAGCCTTTGTCAGAGGAAAGCTGAATCATGGTAAAGCATACAGACAAGGAGGCATGCACAGTCGAGCCCAGTGTTTGCTGAGTGGTGCTTGCAAGGGTTTTCTTGGGCAGCATGCTTGTAAAAGGCCTGCAACCAACAGTGAGGTTTCCAAGTATTCCAGCACTATCAGAGAGGCTGCTGGTATCTTGCCTGAGTTTTTGTGCTGTGTTTATCTCCTCTTTGGTAAGTGTAAATAGATATGCGAAACTCTGCTATATTCTTGTGTTTTTCTCATGGCTCCAGTCCTGCGTACGGAGCAAAAGGTCCAACAGGCAGTTTGTCCTGCTGGCAGGTATCCAGGGAGGGCTGGCGGTGCGCAGGGGGGGTGGGAGGGGTTGAGCTTGAACTAAAACTTGAACTTGTTATGTCTAAGGACAAGCTGAAACCACTTCCCCAAGTTTTCTCAGTCAAAAAAAAAAAAAAAACAAAACAAAACAAGGAAAAGATAGATCTGGCCTTAAAACTTGTGGCTAAATGCAATTAGAAAGCATCTTGCCATGGAAGTATTTTTCACTCTTGGCACTATTTTTTTTCTCTTATTTCTATTTCTTAAAGCAATTTCATGCCTTGATAAAACACAGTCATTTTTCTGTGTTGCACGTAGTAGAGTAGCCACTCTTGAGCAGACCAAACATATTTTGTTCCCTCTCTGTCCTCACTGCAATACAAAATAGCAGAAGTAATTAGTCCACAGTATGGATGAATTGATTAGATTTTTCAGCTTGGGGAACAGATGCATCTGAAAATGGGAGCCTCTGGAGTAATATCTCCATCCCTAGTACAGGAGGTGACTGGAACTCACAACGAAACTATGTTCCTGATTTTTCTGTCTTTAATTTACTGTGCAATTTAACTGAGGCAGTTAAACTCCCTGGCCTTAATTTATCACTGGCCTTGTGCTCTCTGTTTCAGCTGGGTACAACAGAGCTACGCAGAGCAGAGGTTCAGCACACAGTGAATATGTGGTGGTCCTGGGTGTCACGGGGCACTCAGGGCTGGGCAGCGGGATTAGCAAGAGGGACCCACACAGTGCTGATGCCACATTACCCCTCTATAGTGGCTGCTGGAGCAGCTCGGTGATGCAGAGTGGCACAAGGAACCACAAGGACCTTTGGTGAGGGAGACCTGGCAGATCTTCTATGCTGCTGCTGCTCTGGGGAGACTGTAAGTAAGGGATGAGCCTTGCAGCTGTGCTGTTTTTCAAGTGATGCCTTGGTACTTGAGGATCTTTGGAGAAAAGCTGCCATTAAGTCCCAGCATTACTCTGTAACATAAGAATGATCAAAACTCCTTACGCACAGGTTTAATTAACTTTGTTTTAAACAAATATTATTATAAAAATTTTTATCTGGCTGGAGCTTTAGCTGCCAAGTTTCACTGTGGGCCAAGCATTTGCATGGCTGAGTTTTACACACTCCAGAAATTTGTGGTTTGCAATGGAAAAGCTGGCAGATGCTGTTATAGCAGCATTAACAGACATTCAGAATAATTGAAAATACTGGACCTTGCCAAAAATTGAATCGTAAGAGTTTAGAGGTGTGGATATATATATATATTTTTTTTTCCTCTTCTGTTCCTTTAACATTAGTGAGAGAGATCACTTCTAAATTTAAACCCAGGCTACAAATGCCTAAACCTTTCCCCCTCCTGTACCTTCTGCCCTTGAGCTTGGAATGACAACACAGTCTCCCAGATCAAGAATGGCAGTTTTTGCCCAGTTGCCCTGCATGGCCGTGTGTGTGATAAGCAGCCCGGATGTTTCAGAACACCCTGCTTCTCCGGTCAGGCTGTGTGATGCCCTTTGAAAAATCCCTATGTCAGGGAAGAAAGGCAGAGGAGGGCGGGAGGGATACTCAAGTTTCAAGAAGTCCACAAACTGCAGCCAGACTCAAAAGCGCTTAAACACAGCCTGACTGCAAAAGGAATTCAATATTCCATTCTCCAGAGTGAATGACTCTGATCAAAGGAGCTGCTTCTGAAAAGACAAACTCTTTCTCTTGTCCCCTTCAGTTGCAGGTTTGAAGGAAAAGTATGAAAGATTGCTGTGCTACGGGAATGACCAACCCCCTGTTTCTGTGGATAAAATTTTTTTTTGTCTGCCAACCATCCCTTCTTTATAGCAAAAATACTAGTATTTATTTTTTTAAAAAAAGGGAAACACTTTACTATGCTTGTACTGCAAAGCTGTCTTCAAAAGGGTATGACAAACCCTGGGAAGGAAAAAAAAATCCATCAGACACTGCTAAGCAGCTCTAAACAGACCTGCAAGTTTGATCTCTGAGTAGACAGCAGGAGAATACAGCATGGATGTATGGCTCTGTGCTGCCCCTGTGCTCCCAGCTGTGCTGTAATTCCTGTGCTCTTCCCTAGGCAGCTGCTCCCCCTTGTCAGAGGCAGGTCTTTGGTTTGGCAGAGGGCATGTGACATGTTGACTTGTCCTGGTAAACATGGAATAAGGCATCATTCCCTGCCCATGTGATCTGTGCACTGCAGGACTCATCTTGCACGCTTAGCTTTTGGGAACCGGTAAGACTGTTGGCACTGAGCACCTTCCCTGTGAGCACCCTGTTCTCCCTGTGGGGCAGCTGATGCCCAGGGAAGCCCAAGCTGTGGCCACCACCTGCACATCTCTGTATGAGAGCTTTGGTTCCGTGTGGGGAGCCGTGTGGTCCTCCAGGGCTCAGAAGGGCCCTGGGAGAGGTTTGCTGCATTCAAAACACCAATGCTGCAGTCACAGAAGTGTAAAACTGCATCAGATCAAATAGTCGTAATTATAGCAAGCATATGAGACAAAATCCATTGTCATTTATCTCTCTGGGGATGCCACACTTTTTGTTTGAGCCCTATTATTGGTGAAGTATGAGTTCTAAAATTATAATAATTAAAATGATGATTACAAAGTGTCAGGGATTGTAATTTTTTTTTATAGCTGGGAACAGTCTGTTCATTACTGAAGCAAAGATTTGGCTTTAAATTCACATCAGTTTTAAAGACAGCAAGAGGGGGGAGAGCATTGATGTGAATGTAGAGAGCATGCCTGAGTGGTACAGCCCCTTCTTGAGCTGCAGACTGCATCCCCCTTCTCCCCTGGGTGTGGAGATGAAGAGACCTATGAGGAGGGACAGACCTGGACAATGCGTCACTGCTTGACCTTCCCAGAGGGTGCTGGTGATCACTTTTGGTTGTAGGGCTGCTGAGATTTGGGAACTGGAAATATGTAGTTCCCATTTTTTTGAATAAAGAGCTGAGGATGAAAAAAAAAAAGCACTAGTGGCATCAACAGCTGGAGCACAAGAGGCTCTTAATCTTGAATGTGCCCTCACTTTCTCTCTGTACATTGCCTGTCTTGTGCTGGAGCTGCTTCCCATTACAAAGTCCTGACTCTCTCAGAGTTGGTCCTGGGGCCTCTGTCCGAGCTGCAGCCTCCTTGAAAGGTGGTAATACATCTAGAAGGGTTAACTGGCTTTGAGCTCTGCAGTTTGCCAGAGGTAGGCTTGAGTAACTCAAATACAAGAATGTGTTGAACCTCTGAGACTCAAAATAGTTGGTGTTTTCAGACTGACTCAACTTTGGGGATGAAACAGCCCCCAAAATGTCAGCTACGTCTGTTCCACGTCAGAAGTAAATGAAAGTTGAGATGAGTGTTAGCTTCAGGCACTCATTCAAAACTGCAGGAGAGAGAGGAGGAAATCTATACCATAGGTTTCAAAGAGTTTGTGTGTGTGATCCAGGACCTGCTGCCCATCCTTTGCTGGATGGGGCCCACCTCTGAGGAGTAGGGTAGCTGCTGGGGAATCGAGGGAAAGAGGAAGAGAAAGGAGAAGGAATCAGAGAAACATTGATAAATTCTATTTAGTGAATAACACAATGCATGTAGCAGCACAATGGCCTTTTCTGCAGGCAGATTATCCCAGCCAGAGTCTTTGCTATATTAAAAAGAGGGGGAAAAATAGAGCACCAAAGAAAAGGAAAGGCGGGCTGTACAGCAGCAATCAATGCTGCCCTTTGTGCTGCCTGACATTTGAGGGACTTGTTATCAACGATTGCTGGCTGCTTTATCTAAATGTATCTCCCCAGCTGCCAGGCACAGCGCTGATAGGCAGCAGGACGTGCCGATGGCCCCAGCTGATACTGCAGCTGCCCAATTCACCCATGTGCCTTGCTGTCAGGGCTGGACGGCCTCTGTCACTCTGCTGCTGGCATGTGTGTGCCCACCCTGAGGAGGGGAGGGAGGACAATTGTGCCCACTGCCCCCCTACCTGTCAGCTGTTTCTTTGCCTTTTGAAAGGAGAAGGAAGAAAAAAGACAGGAAAGGACAGAATTTAAAAAAACAAAAAAACTCGGGATGAGGGAGAGATGTGTTGAGGAAAGGAAAACTTGCTTTATTTAATTTTTTTGTTTGTTTGTCCTGCAACAACTCTGTCATCTGCTGTTCTGGCAGAAATTGCCTTCTGTGCTCTTGCCTTCCCTTTCCTGCTTTACTGCAAAAGGATGATAAGAATAATCTACTGCTTGGCGGCTAGGTTGTCTCTTAGCGTGGGAAATGCATCTCTCTAATATTTTCAGTTTATTTATATAACAGGTATACTTGTGTTTATGTAACGCATGGAGTTCTCCACACACACACGCATGCAATTACCAGTAAATCTGATGAGCAGATGACGAATGGGCATAAAGGTCAGTTTGTAACATCTCCTAAATCCTGGAGTGTGTGTGTGCATGTATGCAAAAGAGCATTGCAGGGCAGTTCCAGCCAGAAAGTAGCTGCTTTTAGGTGTGCAGCTGCCTAGAGGCAGCTCAGCACTTGCTAAAAAGTAGCCAGGTACTGACAGAACAAAAGCTCTGGATCGGTGTGGCCTCTCATTCCAAGAGACAGCTTAAATTATTGCCTCTGCAGCTAAAAAGGTTTTGAGGTCTGCATGGAAATGTCAGCTCATAGGCTTGCGTGTATATTTACTCTTGTTTGGTGTTAATGAATCCATTAAAAATGCAGTATGGCACAGTTCAAAGATTTCCCTAAAAATGAGCATTTTCTGCTGTCTGTGGGGAAAATAGGATCTTAGGCTTCTGAAGAAGAAGCATTTGGGGCAAAAAAAAAAAAAAAGCACAATAATACAGAGGCCACTGTGTATTAACTAATCTGCTTTTAATGATTCTTCAACAGAATCTGAAAGTAATTAGAGTTCTCAAAAAAATACATGATTCCGGGAGAATAGAATAAATTCTGCTCTGTCTCACATCCAGTTATCTTATGTTAATGTGTATATTTAGCATTTATTTATCAGTTACAGTCCTGATTTCAAAAATTGTGAAAGCTGCTACCATAACTGTAATTGAAAACCTCAAATGCATGTAATAAAAATTAACGTAGATAGTGTATTTTGAGGAAATTTGGGCCCATTTGTAGCACCATATACGTTTTCTGATCATCTCTGTCTCAGGGGAAGATTTCTTGCATCATCATGTTTGCTTTTTCTCTGTAGATATACCTCTTTGCAATGAGGTATATCTACTTCCATCAGAAAGCCCCATGATGGAGGAAAACAAACATGTGGCAGAGGTATTCCAGATACCAAATTCCCTTTGGAGAGCTAGAGCTAAAGACCAAGGTATCCATATATAGCTATTTAACAAAAGAATCACAGAATCGTAGGGGTTGGAAGGGACCTTTGGGGATCATAGAATTGTTAAGGTTGGAAAAGACCTCCAAGATCATCTAGTTCAGCTGTCTGCCTACCACCAGTATTGCCCGCTAAACCATGTCCCTAAGTACTACATGTTCCCTTTCCTTAGACAACTCCAGGGACGGTGACTCCACCACCTCCCTGGGCAGCTTGTTCCAATGACTAACCACTCTTTCTGAGACGAAATTTTTCCTGATATCCAACCTGAACCTCTGCTGACACAACTTGAGGCCATGCCCCCATGTCCTATTATGTGGCCCAGCCCTCTGCAGTTCCCTACAGCAGGTTGCTCAGGAAATCATCCAGGCAGATCTTGAATGTCTCCAGAGAAGGGGATTCCAGAACCTCTCTGGTCAGCCTGTGAGATAGTAATAAAATACAAATAAAATATTTAGAGCTTCAAGCGTCAGGGCCGAGTGTGGATGCTGATAAAGGGGTCTTTGGCAGAAACTGAAAACTAGTGTGCTAGAAGCCCAGCTGTGACCTGACACTAAGCACCCTTGCAATGCTGCAGCCCTGGGTTTGAGTTGAGCCTGGGAGCCCCTGGTGAAGCCAACACTGCTCTTTCTGATGAGGAACAGCAATGATTTCTTTGTGTGTTACAAAGGGACGTTAAATGGAGACTGTCCTGTCTGGCATCATAAGTCACCCAAAATATGACAGAGGTGCTTTTAATTATGCCATAAATGCTGGACAGCACAGAGTCCGTTTGCCTTGCTGTCTGATCATGCTTAACCAGGTCAGAAATTGCATATGCCTCCCCCTCCCCTCCTGACACTCCTCAGCCCTCAGTATGGTTCAGGAAGCATAAACTCAGACATACATAGTATAACCTTCCTGAGCATTTCACTTTCTGTGGTATTAGGAAGCCAATTCCTCCCAAGAGCATGTTTATATCAATCTAAAATTCATTTCAGCTGAAATATTTATGATGGGGGGGGGGGGGGAGGCAGACTGTCTGGGTGTTGAGTGTGGTCAGATCAAGTTAGCTTCAACTGGCAAGGTTGGCAATAGTAGTAATCTCTCTGTCCCTCCTCCCAGACCTAAATGAGAATTTATTTCGAGCCCTTTCTTAATGCTGTAACATAATTCATTAGGACAGCCTTAATGAGCTGGTAATTAGTCTGGTGGGAGGGGGTGAGGAGGGGAAATGGAAATGCTAGACAGAGAGAAAGTCGAGCAGGCTGGGGCACCTTAAAGAGCCCTGAGAGAGCCTTTTGTCAACAAAATGGATCAGGCTTGCAGGCAGTAAAACTTTCAAATGACCTTCGTGTCAAAATATTAGGCTGCTATTTTTTGCTAGATGGTGGTTTCATAAACATAAAAAGTACACATATCATTCAGAGTGCTGTAAAATTTGTATCAAATATGTGGTGTTTTCTTCCCTTCTCCTTTTCTTGCTGCAAGACTGATATCACCTCGACACGGTATGAGCAGGAATGGAGTAAGGGGACAGGCATCTGGTATTGCAAAGTTCTGCTTAGTCTGAAAGTAATATGAGTAGCAGCTCATCTTTGTTCCAATGATTCTGAGTGCTTTTTTTTCTAGAAAATAATGTCAAATATGTACATCTCTATATATGCTAGAGGCAGATGTAAAAAGATGGTGATATTTTCACTTGTAAAATTCATAATATATGGTAGATATATACGTTAATATTGCTCTATAATTTAGAAGACAGATGTGATACATCAAAAACAACTGCTCTTTTCTGGAAAACAGATGACTATTTTAACAGTTGACTATTTAAATGCTTTTTCTTTTGTGAAATCTTTATTTCCAAAGTTGAATTTTGACATGGAGTGGAAGGGAAAGGGGCAGGTATTTTCTACAAAGCAAGGAAATGATTGGTCAGAACATCCACTCGGTTTGTGTTGCACTTGTCTTTAGGCTCTTTCCCTTTCTGTCCTTATCTAACAAGCTCCAGAGCGGTGGGATGTGTAACTTGAATAAGTAGCAGAAGACTGATAAGACATTGCTGGAGTTGAACCATAAGAAAATGCAGGTAGCAATAATGTGGATAAAGTAGCTAATTTATTAAAAGCAGAAATTAAAGAGATATCATAAAGACAGTGTTTGACTTCCTGATATGCTGTGCAGTTAACTATTTCTCTGCCATCAGCTCACATCAGATCCTCCAGACATACTGAGTTGTTCGCTGTCTGCCTCTCATCTGCATTTCCCATTCAAACACCCTGACCACTGGCTGTTTATGAAAAGCCATTACAGTCATACTCCTGGTGATGCACTGACAGCCATGCAATTGCAGGGAGGGCACATCTTCCCCCAGAAATAGCTGTGACTGTTGACTGCAGAACTTGGATAAGGGAAAGCAAGGGCTTAGGTTAATAGAAAACTGCCCCTGTCCTGGCCACTGATTTGAGACTTGGTGTAATTGCTTTTTGTGTGTAGGAAAGATAGGAATCGTATACAATATTTGTGATGTGGCTGGACATACCATGAACTGTTAACCCCAGGCAATGCTACAGGGTTGGGACAGAATGGCTGGAAGACTGTGTGGAAGAAACTGACTTGGGCATGTTGGCTGATGCTTGTCTGAACATGACCCAGCAGTGTGCCCAGGTAGCCAAGAAGCCCAGTGGCATCCTGGCTTGTATCAGAAATAGTGTTGCTAGCAGGAGCAGGGAAACGATCATCCCTCTGTACTCAGCACTAGTGCGGCTGCACCTTGAGTACTGTGTTCAGTTTTGGGCCCCTCACTACAAGAAAGACGTTGAGGCCTAGAAAGTGTTCAGAGAAGTGAAGAGTTTAGGACTGTAGTTTCGCATTGTTCTGATTACCCATCATCTTGAAAGTAAATCAACCTGGAATTTCCCACCGCTCTTGAATTCGCCTCAAGTACTTTGCATTTGTGCTCTGTTAGAAGAGCTGAATATGGATCACAATGACATCTAGAAAACAAGCTGTTTTTTCTTTTTTTAGCTAACTGGAAAGTCACAGTATAGCTTACAGCATCTGTAACATACAGATCCAATCAGAAAAGCTCCAGGTATGATCAATTTAGCATGAGGTGAAACATTGGCATTGCCCTCCAGTGACATTGGATCCTGCTGGCTACTGATGAAACTCTACTTTTTAACATTTTTATTTTGTTTCTTTGCAGCTACTTAATGGAAAAAGTAACAACTTACTTCTGCCTTCTAACATGGTCTATTCAGCACATTCCAGGCAAAAAGTGCAGAAGTAAAGTATGAAAGTTCAGTAAAGAAATAGGATCTGTTCACAAGGTATAAAGTACTATTTCTGATACTTCTTATATTTAAAATTTGTCCTAAAATAAAGTGTCTTCCAAAATCTGCTTTTTACAGCACAGTTTGGACTTGGGAGGTTTTATCACATAAATAAGTAGCAAGGCTGCAAGATCTGTCTGGTTGTCCTTATTAGAATTTGTTTGTTTTTCCTCCAAACACAGATTTAGGCATAGTCTTTCCCTGCTGAATGTCTGCTGTAGACTGAAGTTTCATCATTCTCAGGAAAAACAAATCTTATCAAGGTTAAGGGAAGAGTATACGTTAAACTCTGGAGACTTTTCCTTGCAAAGTACTACTATCACTAGGCAGGACTGAAATACTGAATTTCAGGCAAGGGAATTTCTTTTGTTTTAGAGGGGTATCTTCTCCTTCTCTGTGATGATTTGAAAAGATAAGCCATATTCTCATGTCTTTGAAAATCTGCAGCATATATAAGCTAGGTAAATATTTCTCAGGTGCCAGAAAGAAGTCCTAAGGAGGGGAGGAGTAAAGGTGGGGGGGAGAGGAGCTCAGAAGGAGCAGCAGAGTGGCTGCTGGGAAGGAGGCTGAGCCAGTGCATTCAGGGTCGGGCAGAACTGAGGAATCCAGAGGGAGCAGAGCTGGGGACTTGGTTTGCCAGGCATAAATTAATTGCTTGTGTTTAAGTGCCTGAGGAACACAAGAAGGAAGTGCCCTGGTGAAGAGAGGGAGACTGTGAGGGAGAAACTGGACAGATGAGAGCAGAAATGAACAAAAGGGTCATGTGCTATGTCAGTAAATATAGAACTATCTATCTGTGTTCGTTACAGTAAATACCTCTCTCCCTGCTCCTGAGTACCTGAAATAGCATCTCAGATCTTTGAATTTTGGGGTTTGCCTTCTATCATCAAATAGCCATAATAATGATTGGCAAAGCCTTCTACCCCCTCTGAAAATTCAAACTGAGAACTGAATTAGTGGCTTCTTTTGACTTAATATCCCCATGACTTGCCACTGTGTACCGTGGATGTAAATTAACCATGAATTAGTGCCAGAACTGTAAGAAACTCACACACCAGCTAATAGTTCTGTCTTCATAGCAGGGACTGAATAATGTGCAGTAGGGTGAGAGCAAAGGAAGTACGTAGCTGAATACAAAGAGAATATTGAAGGAATGCAGTCTGTGCTGAGGCAAGGGTTCCCGAGGCAAAATATACGATTAAGTAATTAAGAGTGGTATCCTAATGCAGAGGCAGTGAGTAAAGGCTCTGCAGGCATCCTTCATTCCAGTGTGTCCTAACTCTGCTGTGCCACCTGAATAATGTTCTTTTAACTTGCACATTTTGTGAGATATATTTATCATTGCACTTTTCACCTACCTCCTGCGCAGTGTTAAGTGTCAGCAATTCACTGTACGCCATCTCTCAGTAGCAATGTTATTTTTCTTGCTCTGGAAATGCCAGAGCTGAAGTTGCCCACATAACCGCAAGTCTAGTCCCCTGTGTAAACATATTACAAGACAGTCTTTAATTACATGAATTTGTTGTATTTTTTTTTCTGCTGCATTATGCTCAGAGACATCTGGCCATATCATTCAAAGTGTGGCCCAGGCCTTATTTACCTCACACCATAACCAAACAGTGTACTGAATATGAAATTATTGATTTGCTCTTGGGTGTTTCAACTGTTCTCTCACCAAAGCATTTGAGTGCTTTAGAGACACTCATGGATTTGAATTCACAGCACCCCTGTGAGACAAGAGGGTGACGGTATTCCCATTTTACAGATGGGGAGCTGAGTCACAGGGAGATTAAGGTCAAAGGACCCACTGATTTTGGGGTCCCAGTTTGATGTTTCTGAGTACTTAGTGTTTTTATAGCTCAATCTATGTTCAAAGCGCAGCTCCCAGAGACTTCAATTACAGCTTCCAGCACTCAGCACTTTGCAAATCAGCCCCCAGGGTCTCAAGTCAGGCATCCAGAAAATGAGGAATACACAGTTAGTGACCACCTGTGGTTTATAACTTGGCCAAATGTTTGTGGATTTTCACAGTAATAGCAAAAGGCACCTCTCTTATGCGTAGGTGATTCTTTTCTCTCTCTGTCTGCCCAGTGAGCCCCTGCAGTAAAACAGGGATCACTGTTCAGGTCTCAGTCCACACCTAGGGAGTGCCAGAGGAAGGGGCCATTGCCATCACTAACTAGAGCTAACATCACCCTTGCTAAAACTTTCTACAGCATTTCAATCTGTAAGGCATGGTGACTCACCTTCAAACTCTTCTGCCTCAGCAGTGAAACTGGGCGAGGTCATGAGAGACTAAAAGCAGAGTCACAGAAGGGTAGGCAGTGGCTGCTCTGCTGCTAATGCTCTCTAACAATATACTGAAGGCAAAGTGGTGATAAACTGATGCTGATACTCTGCATAGTTTCAGTCTGGGAAAAGGAATACCTTTCAGCTGTGTTCAGCATGGGGCAAATTTTTATGGCAGAGTTATGAATCCGCTGGAAGGAATATTTTCAATGGAGAACTCCCTGGCAGATTGTAATTATAGGTATGCAAGAGACTTTCATAAAAAGCATTTAAAATGTGAGCAAAGTAGAGCTGGAATACCCAGTTATATGTTACCAGCTTTGATAGTGTTAACAATAGCAAGATAGCTGTGAGCATGGTAAGGAGGATGCAATATATAAATAAAATACTAAATGTGATTTGTTTTCATGAAATGTAGAGAGGTAGAACTGTATTAATCTTATGGTTTTATCTATATTCCACAACTTATTGTCTGTGCTGGCAGATACCTTATTGCTGAATAAGGTGAAACACATCTGGTGAAGTGAGCTGGAGATTGCTTTAATTTCACAAGCAGAGAAATGTGGGAAATAGCAGATAGTAGAATTGTGTGAAGTGGGGTGAGCTCAGGTTGGGGGAGAGCAGGAGATGCATTGCACTGAAATATGCAGATGGCTGGGACTGAGGCAGAAAAAAAAAAACAAAACTACTTTGAGAGTAGATTCCTGGGATCTGGTGAGATCCTGGGAAAACCCGAAAATAACTTCTCTTGAAGTCAGTAAAGCCAAAAGAGAGTCATGATACTAGGAATGTGATCATTAAGAACTCAGAAGAATCCAGGAAAAATACATGTGAAGAAATGGCTGCTCCTAATTTGTTGGATATCTTGTTTTCTGTGACTTCCTAGTGCTGCTGATGAACCTGTTCCTTAGCAGCAGTGTGTTTTGCTTATTAGTTTTTCTGTTGTTCCACAAGAAAACTGAGGGGGATTGAAGGTGGACAGACTCAAATCACAGGGCCATAGCACCTCACCTTGTGTTTTGACAATAATTAAAGTCCTCCTTGAATATTCACTCTTGCTGTTACCATTTCATGTCTTATAATCTTAACAGCTTCATTATAAGAGAGAAACCTTAGACCGTCAGAGAAAGCAGTGGCCTAGATTCCACCCTCATTTTTCCAATTAGTCCCTCTTCTTGTCCCTAGATTGGAAGATATGTTCTGAAGAGCAGCATTTGTGACCATGCCTTCATATGGAGGAAAAAAAAAAAGCCAAAATAACACCAACAAAAAGCAGAGAAAAGATGCCTGTTAGGAATGGAACAAGGGCATAAACATCTTCTTTGCATGATCTTTCTAAATCCTGCTCACCATTTGTGAGCAGCTACCTAATATCAATGAAATGATTTACACCAGGTAGGTGAGCAGGATTTGTTCCCTGGCAACGTTCAGAGTGCTTGGAGGAGAAGCAACAGCCTATACCCTAAGGAAATGGAAACAACAAACACAAAAGAAACTTCTCAACTTCTTTTATAAGCAATCCTTTACATGTCACCTTTTAAAAGGCTTGCATTTATGGCATCAGTATTTTAACTTCCTGTACAGTCTGTGTGTAGACTGAAGTATGGTTACAAGTGCCCAAAAAATACAGAGGCTAATTACGGCAGTGTGAAAGTAAAATAATGAGAGCTTGAGAATGTGACTGATAAGCAGTCAGATAATAGACTAACAAGCAGGATGTCTGTAGTCTGTCAAAGGGCTAATGAAGGTCTCCATGTCCTCTGTTATTGCCTGAGGAACATGTACAGATGGGAAACATACCAGAAATGGCATTTAAGGATATACACCATGTACTGTGACTGCATGGTGAAGATAATGATTAGATTCAGTGAGTACTTAACCTATGGATAAAGTAATTACTGAATTAAAAAGTGCATGCTAGACGCTGATAACAAAGTGGGATGAGCTTGAAACAAATGTTTACAAAGGAGGTGGTGCTTGGTCTCTTTGCACTGAGGCTGCTGCATGGAGTAGTACCCACCTGCCCACCAAGCTGGACGTGTGGCCTGGTGCACTGTCGTAGCTTCAGTGTCCCAGCAGTCTGGCACACCAAGGGCGCTGGCATCTGAGGTGGTGGGCTTGGGAGTGGGTGATGGAGTTGCTGGTCGTAGGCAGTGAGTGAGCAGCTGGGCGGTGGACTAGTAGTAAAGGGATTGGTACCCAGGGTGTAATGGAAGGCCAGTGGGAAAGTTACATCCTGAAAGGAGCAGGATAAATGGGAAGTGTTAAGCACTTGACGCAACAGATTCCAAATTTACCAGGATGGTGTTTTTATTGAACTCAGGGCTAAAATTTCCCCAGAGTTAAAGGGGGCATCTGGCTTACATGCTCACATGTATCTCCTTGTGTGTCAAAACAATACAACACAACAATTTTTACTGAAATAGTTCTGTGCACATAGGCATCTCTGCTGTATTTTCAACCTCTGGCAGTTGTCAGACTTTTCCCGGTACACTTGCAAATTGTGCCTCTTTGGGGTGAACTGTTCCAGACAAGGAAGCTGGGGAGTTAAGCGCTCTGTTTGGCTCAGAAAATGGCAAGAAAACAAAAGAACAAATAAGCAAACCCGTGACCAAAAAAGATTAATAAAAAAAAGACATTTTGGCCATTTGGTCATAAATAGTACCGTTCAATAGCACAAGAAATCATGCAGACTGTGCAGGGAGACATAAAACCTCTGAATTATGTATTAATATGTCATATAAAAGGAAAAAGTGCTAAAGAAATACTGTAGGAAAAATAAATAAAACCACCATTAAAAGCGAACATGTCCCATTTGGTCAGTTATGCCAAACATAAAACAACAGAAAGTGCTGTTTGGAAGTTAACAACACTTTTAATTTTACTGCTGACTTTTCCATTATAAGCCAAACAAAGGTGTGGTTAGACCATAAGCTCATGAATTGATTTTACGTCCGCATCCATCTAAATCAGTAGGTTTTTAAAATATGTATCTGTATAGGTATTTCTCTGAGTATATGAATGAAGGAAAAGAGGAAGAAAGGACTTGGAAAGCTGGGGCTGTGTGAGCAGGCTGGTAAGTTGCAGAGAGATTATGACAAATTAGAGGGTTGCGCGATCATCAACCACATGAAGTTTAATGAGAGCAAGTGCCACATTCTGCACCAGGACAACCCAGGCTATATGTACAGACTGGTGGATGAAAGGCTGGAGAACAGCCCCATAAAAAGAGATTTGGGGGTTCTGGGTTATGGCAAATTGAATCTGAACCAGCAGTGTGCCCTGACAGGCTAAAGGGCCAACAGTACTGTGGGGTGCATCGGGCTCAGTGCTACCACTGGCTGAGGGAAGGGGCTGTCCTGCTCTGTTCTTCTCTGTGTGGCCACACCTCAAGCACTGTCTGAAGCTTTGGGTGCCACAATATATGAAAGACATATTAGAGAGCCTCCAAAGGAGGGATACAAAGATGGTGAAGGGCCTAAAGAGCAAGGAGTGTGAGGGATGGCTGAGGTCCCTGGCTCTGTCCAGCCCAGAGCAGAGGAGCTGAGAGGAGGAGGCCTCATGGCTACAGCTCCTCACAGGGAGCGGAGGGGCAGCACTGAACTCTGCTCTCTGGTGACAGCGACAGAACCCAACAGAATGTTGTGGAGCTGTGTCAGGGGAGGGTCAAGCTGGCTGTTAGAGAAAGGTTCTTCAACAGAGAGTGGTAGACATGGAACGGGCTCAATGACTCTTGTGGGTCCCTTCCCCGGGATATTCAATGATTGAATTGGAGGTGATGCCCAGGGGCTCTCAGGGGCCGTTTGGGTAGAAGGATCCAGAGCTGAGTGGTAGCAGCGAGACCCAGTGCCTTTCAGCTGTTGTGTGGAAGAGGCACATGGGTGTACCTTGAAAAGCAATGTCCTGCTTGCAGCTGCCTGGTCAGTCCTGCATGGTGCAGGCTTTGCTCAGCAGCACGTGGGGAGAATGAAAGAGCCTCCCTCAGACTGCAGCTTTAGTTTCACTCCGTCCCCCAAATGTTCCCAGCTTTAATGTGCAATGACAGGTGCAGCAGCTGGCTGGCATTGCAAAGCAAGCTCTGGAAGCCTTGTAGGATAGGGAAAAGCAGCTGTCTACATTTGCACAGCTGGGCCTTTTGGGTTTGTTTATCCACTGAACTGCCCAGTGCAGGACTGGATAGGCTCTGGCTGTCCCCTTTTATGTCCAAAGCAGCTGGTGGAGCCTGAGATGTACCTGTCACACCTGGGCTGCTCAGATCCGGGTGCTGCTTCAGAACTGCTTGTTGTTGCATCTTTTCCTTGTTTTGAAAGCTGTGGCAGTGGCCAGCTCACATGCCTGGGCTCAGCCATGAGTGCCAGGAATGCTTCTCCTCTGCACAGATCTCTGGAGGGATTAAAACTGGAAAAAAAAAAAGGAGGGGGGACGGGGAAAATTTTGCTAGCAGAAAGCACAAATGACACGGAAACCGCTGTGCTGCTGCTTCATTAAATACACTGGCGTGCTGAAACTGCATTGCAGTTATCCTCGCAGTGTGTTTTGAAAAGCAAAATTCCCTTTGCTCAACTCAGCTGTGATCAGCCTGCTTTACCTAGCCTAGCCACGGCAATGCCAGTGACATCTCTGCTGCAAGGTGCAGATCAGCGAGCTCTGTAGCAACAGCTGGGGCTCAGTCAGGTGCTTTGGCACCTGCGCTTGGGCTGCTCCCATCTGCTGCTGCTTGTTCATGTCCCCCAGCAGTGTTGCCTCGTCTGCTTAGGGGCTGTAGATTAACACCCAGAGGAGGTGACCTGCCAGACCTAGTGGAGCCTATCTTCCCTCCCGGGGAATAACAGGGAGACAAAGGAGGCCCATAAAATGCGCTTTAGCCAATGTGTCTCCCCTTTAGTTTCTGCCATTGATGTGCAAGTTTTCAGTGCTGGGTCTTTGGGGCACTTTTCAGTTCAGCACTCCCCCAGCACAGGGAAATGCTGTATGTTGATACCGGTTTGCTTTAGTTTTAGGAGCCTGGAAGAGTGTTAAAGAGAATGAAAAGGGAGAGAAAGAAAGAATAGAAGGCAAACATGTAAATAATTATAATTAATCTGAAGGCCTAAAGGCCGGCCTTGTTTCCCACTGAAGTTCACCATATGTTCTAGCACTTGTGTGAGACTCCCCAGCTCACGTGCTGTTCATTTGAGTAAGCGTGCACAGACCTTCAGCATATTTGTATTTTTATTATGTAGAAGTTAACATTTAGCTTTCTTGTTGTGGGTATGTTGTAGCATATGTTAGTGTTTATGTAGCAGTGAAAATGGATCTCTTGTCTGGAAAATATCTTTGTCTAATATTCTAGCCATTTGTTATTTTGACCTTTTTTTGTAATGACGTTTTATCAATAGCGAAGGCAATGATGAGGGGGACGAGCCAGGAAAAGGCAAGTCAGTTGTGTGTGGCATCCATGGCATACTATTTTTGCTGGGCCCTTGATGAGATAACCATGTACATCCAGGTACAGTTCAGAAGGTCAGCCTTAGCTGGAGAGAAATTATTTTTTTTTAAATGGCTATGGAATGGGAAGCGGGCTTTTTTTTTTTCCTATTTTCCTATTTTGATTGGAAAACCCAATGTATGATAGCAGTGGTATATATCTGTTTTCTTAGCTTTCAGTGTATATGTGCTACTCTTTTCAGTTTTTTTTTTTTAAACAGTTGTATTTTTTAAATTTGTCATGGCAGAATCTCCAGCATTTTCAGTGGGAAATATGTTTATGTCATTGGTATCTGTTTTCTCCAGGGCCAGCAAAGAGAAGCACTCAATATGTTATTACTGGAATGAGACCAACAGATAACATGCTATGATTTTCTCTAATTAATGACAACAAAAAAAAATGTAGTTCTAGCAGCATTTTGAAGTTTCCACTGAATTTGGGGCCTGGTTTCCTTTTAAAATCCTCTATCAGAAATGTCACGACTTTTCTGTGTTCTAGGGTACATGGGAGTGGAATAAAGCCTTAGCCAGCTCCCATGGTTGGCACTGCAGCCAAATCAAGAGGAAAGCCCTTGTAGTGAATTCCTCCTGCACCCACAAACCAAAGCTTGTTCTGTGTAGTCCCTGTAGAGCAGGGACTGTGTAGTGCCTGTAGAGCAGGCATCTCTTGGGCGTCACTCCTGCCCCTGCCAGGAACTTGATGGGTGGCAGTATCTGACCTCTGGCAGTGCTGGAGATGCATCAGACCCCAGAGAGGAAAGATAAGGTTTGGTATGCACAATGTGATGTCTTAGTAGCGCCTGCACTGTCTCCTGCTTGCAGTGAGAAGCTGATCTGACCACTATGAGCTATCCAGAGGACCAGGCCTACAGATGAGGCTCAGGTTGAGAATCACAGATCACCAGGTTGGAAAAGACCTTCAAGATTACTGAGATCAACCGTCAATCTGACCTACTGAGTCCCATCACTAAACTGTGTCTGTTAGTGCCACTAGACAATGACCTTAGTGCAGTGATTGCCTCCTCTACACAAAGTTTGCTGTAAAAAATCTTCATCTAGCACACATCACGGGCAACTGGTCCTGTTATCACTTTGGTCCAGGTATGCCCTCATCTGCTCATCACCTCTACCCCTTTTTGTTTTGCTTCGATTTGCTTTGTTCTGTTTTTTGTAACTCTCTGAGGCAGCTCTCATGCTTAGAAAAGCCATCTTCATGTAAGGAAGAGAGCGCAAATAGTATGTCTTTGGTTCCCATTAATTTCATTTTCCATCATTCCCACGTGCTGTGGGCTGACCCTTGGTTTGTTTTTGGAATTATCTGTCTTCTGTATTCACAGAAAAGTCTAATTTGATTATCTGCAGACCTATGACTTTGTATGCTGTGTTCAGGAGAGATTCAGTAGTTAAGAGTTGTGGCGTTTTATGACCTCATGTGATGTCTCAGGCAGTGCATGTGAATTCACAATGAGCAGTGACAAAGGGTGCTCTTGCCTATGTGAATATCAGATTCTGCACTTGTAGCACCATGAACGTTACTGCTTGTAAGTTCCATGCAAACAAAACCAGGAAAATGCCTGGAAATCTTTTCAGTTCAGAAATAATGTCTCTTAGGGCTCTGTGCCAAAGGTTATATGGGAAATTTTACCTTCTTTTTCATGCGACTTCACTTTGACTGCAACCCATGCACATTTCAAAACTATGCTAACTACACCGAAAATAAAAAAGACAAATTAGGTTTGAAGTCGAAAGTAATTACTGTTACAAGGATTAGAAAAAAAAAGTTGTTGAAATATGCTTTTAACCTTGATTTGACAGTATTTACAGGATTGATGTTTCCTGAATCTCTGCAAGCAATATGTTCCAGGCCTGCTGGACATAATATAAAAAGACTCTGACACTTAATGATTTATAGCAGTACTCTGTTTCTGTACAAGCTGGAGCCCAATATCTAGCAAGTACAGAACATGACCGGGGCAACAGGGAACCAAAACCTCATTTAGTTATACAGAAGCCTAAATTGAGTAGTGCTTTAAAAATCAACAGGATCTTAAAATGAGTCTTGTAAGCAACTCAGCAGCAAGTGAAAGATTTTGGACGTGAGGAGGGTATTTTTGACTGACTTTATGCTGCGCTGAAGCTGGGACAGCTGGATTCTGTGCAGTTCCCGCTCCAGGGAAGCCTGTGAGAAAAGACATATCCATAATCTGGTAACTGTCCCTGTTTCCATTTTTAGCTGTTTCTTCTCTTTGGATCATCAGAAACAGTTGTGTTGCTTTTTTATTTTGTTTGTTTGTTTCTTTCTCTCCAGTTTCAGATCAGTAGCTGCTCTTTTCCAAGTCATTTGCCAAAAATGTTAAGACAACAGAAAATCTGAGGTTCTTTGGCACCAAGTCATCCAAATGCATTCTCATTTGGTAGAGTTTGCTGGTTTCTGTTTTTGCTTCTTAAATGAAAAATTTGTTGATTCACTGAAAATAAGGTATTGCAAGCCACCCTAACTGACATGTAGTGGAAATGTTGGCTTTTTTGTGTTTGGGGAAAAAAAATACATGAGGGGGGAAAGTATTTGTACAGCTATGACAATTTTCTGTGTGGTGCATGGCTCGTCTTCATTCCAATTTTGAAAGCTTAAGGAAGCAATAAGAGGCTTCAATATTTTGTCATGAGATGATTTTTTCAATGGTATTGCTTTTTCTTGCTAAGGTGCTTCCTGACATGTACCACAAAGACAGGGGGTTGCTTACGTAAGAGAGGTTAGGCTATTTTATGAATAAAATACCAAGTAAAATGTTTAAATTTCTGCTGCAGAAACTCTCTGCACTGTTTAGTCTTCAGTGTGTTCAAAGCAGCTATTACCAGGTGCTGCAAGGCAACAGCTATTAATAATGTGCTGTCAGAGCCTGCTCAGCCTCTCCCTCTTGGATACACACCAGCCCACTGTGGGTGTATCCCCCAAATTGGAGCCACATGTCTTTGTGCTTTCTCAGTCTGGGCAGAGTCCAGGGATTGTCTCCGATCTGGGTTTCTAGGAACATTTTTGTGGCAGAAAGTCTTTCTAGGATTCTCTGTGAGCTGAGAACCTAGAAGCACAGAGTTGTTCTTTCCCCAGCGTTTGCAGTTCCTCAGAATAGCTCTGTTAGGTTTCCTGCTGGAAAAAGAGTGGCCTGCAGTACAAGCGAATGCCTTCTCATCTGCTTTTCCTTGCCTTGCTCTGTTCTTGAAAGCCCTGGGAGAAAATTGTTGTTTTTTTCATAGTTTTGTTCCATCTAGTCAAGATCGATTTTGGTGCTGATAATCGCAACTGAGCAATCTATTTTTCGACAGAGATGTAGCCGCTGCTCCAAAAAATACAGGGCCAAGACTTGTAACAAATATTCATGAGGGTTTCAGTGTACATGACAGTGATCTAAAGGAGAATTACTGTACCTCTATTCCATGAACCATGGCACAGAGATGTTTACCCTGCATCTGCACCACGGTAGGTATGCATTTCAGACAGCTGTCCATGGAAACAGATTTTTCTGTGCTTTCTAAACACATCCTAAAGAGGTTTTGGGTTGTCCTTCATAAGTCATATCAACAAACCAAACTGTTAACTCATGTCTTTACTTCTGTGGAAACACAGTGCTTTCTGGTAATCTGACTTACTAGGCACTATTTAATGCTGTTAGAACATTTTAATGTAGGATTTTCTGGGGGCAAAATTCTGCTTTCTATGAAACACGCTGCATTCGAATTGGTAGAAATTGTTCCCCCTTAGTCTATCAGTTAATCCACTGCACTGTCCTGAGGTAGCTGGAAACAACTCTCTCTAACATCTTTAAGCCATAAAGATCTGAAGTTGACAAAGTGTTTGTGGCATCTCCTGTTTCTCGCTATTTTTCTCGATAACTAGGCTCTGGGGAAAAGTCTTCAAATCCTTAAACAAGCTGAAGGAGATTGCTCCCTCTGATCTGAGCTATGGATACTCCTTGCTGCTTGCTCTGCACTTGTCAGTGGAAGAGCCACACATGGGGAGCCAATGGCTCTTCCACCTGCAGGAATGGCACTCGCCGCAGAAGAAGATCCAGATGCAGTACAAGCTGGGAGGAGTTTTTTTTTTCTCTCCTTGATGATACTTTATTGACTTGAAGAAAAAAAAAATGTATATTTCCAGAAAAGCCTGGAAGGATGCCTGGTCTGAAAGAGAAGGAAAAAAAAAAAAAAAAAAAAGAATGAGTCTTCCAGATTCTACTTTTTTTCCCCTTTTTGAAAGGAAAAAATGAGGGATCCGTGTAATAGATGTCTGACCCCTTGCACAGCAGTGTCAGTTCGCTGCTGTTTGCTCTCCAGGAAAGAATGTAACTGCAACGTTTTGGCACAATATAGGTGTTTTTGCCTTTTACGATCTTTCTGAACATTTGCACCAAATTAGTTACCATGAAGTCTGAACATACGCTTGGTTATGGGCCAGCTAAATACAGAATGTATAGCCATTTGGAAACTTTTATTACAAAACATTTGCTTAAATTCTTAGTGCATGTATGCCATTAGAATAAATGAATCACAGTAATATTTTGCATTATGGTTGTACCTGGCAACTGAGGATCTTTCTTGAACCATTTATGAATTAACTAGATTTGCTCTATTTTGTCAGGTATCTGGTTTTTCCAACTTGTATTATTATGTCCATGAATAATTCCTTCTATAGACTTTTTTTTCTCTCTTTGTGAGGAGTCCAGGCCAACACATCCTCTGCTTCCTTTTGGTGGTTCTTGTAAAGAATTATTGCCAAGTAGTTCTTGATGTTTATAGTGATGAAGCTGATCGGATACCTCAAGTAACTCAATGTGACTAGCTACCTGATTTCAAAAACCACTTCTCATTAATTTTCCCCTGCATTTTTCTTTCAGTTAGTGTTAGTTATAAACCAATATTCAACATAAACTACTAATAAAGAATATTTGCCTAAAGCTTTCTCTTATGGGCTTTCCTAAAATTTTGGAAATATCATGAAAAGGTGAACACTATTTTTTTTTTTTTAATTTTGGATGTGTTTGCATAATGATTGTTATGAAGCCTGTGTTGAGAAACCTGAGGCCCAACCTTGATGGTTACTTCCTTTTATTATAGTCATACAGCAATTTTGTGGCACTAGCAATAAAGCTGGAACAATCTTCAGTCTTGAACTCTTATCGCTAGATGAGAGTTTATCATCTGGAAGAGCTGGAAGTAGAATAGATGCATATAGACAATGTGCAAGGGAAGATTTCTGAATCTTTCTACACATATCCATAGCTGGCGAAGTGTTAGGGGCTCTGCAGGTATTCTGCAGGCAACGCTCCTCCTCCACTGTGGAGCTGAACCTACAGCTCTCACTGCTGAAGAAGTTCTTTCATGTTACTTCTCTGCTTTCTCATCTAAGGAGAATCACGGTCAAAGCACATCATTAAAAACTCTGGAGCACTTGTAACATTTCCGTAAAGGAAAAGATACCAGTTAGTAGCTGTACCTTATTGCAAACAGTCATATAGGCATGTGTGACCTTGACCTGTATCAGAAGCTTCAGAAAGGCATTCACAGTAACGCTTCTCATATTTCCTGGAGGCACAGAACATACTGGCAGTTCAGCTTTTAGGAATTGATTTAAGTTGGGAAGAGCCAGTGGACCAAGCTGAATTGTGCTCTGGGTGGGTAAAGTTCCTTTGAAAGAAGCGCTCACTCTTTTCAGTGATTTTGTTCCTGAAGCAGTGAATTTGTTGCACAGTCTCTTGCTTATGAGACCACCTTCCTTTTTCCTACTCTCTCCTCCTCTTTCTTTCCCTTTTATGTATTAATTCACCCTTGTCATGATTTATCTGGCAATGCAATGTGCAAGACATGAAAATCTATATATCTATCATTCCTCCATCCAAACACTAGGACATGACATTTCAAAATTATTTTATCCTCATACATCTGTCATATTTTTTTTTTCCAAAAAGAGACACTGTCATCTGTGGATTGAAGAAGGCTGAGCTTTTCAGGATGGTCCAACACTCCTACTATCCTATTTCATGTACTTTGTGTAGCACATGGGATAGAACAAAGGGGCAGAAGCGTTGCTCCTCTATGGTTTTCTGCCTGTTCCTGTGGCCGATAGTGTGGAGCTAAATATGTTATGATTTTTGTAGAGATAAAGGTACATGCGTTTAGCATGTTATCCATCAGTGGCAATTCAAGGTTTAATGCAAACATAAATTGTTCTTTAGGGAAGAGTAAGGATCTGTGATAGCTTGTTCCTGCAACTGGCTGATCTTTATCAGCCTTGTGACAGTCCTTTAGGGACAGCTGGTTGCAATTAGCTCATTTATTATTGATTCAGCCTTTGGACAATTAATCAGAATTAATCAGAGTGGCGCTTCTGAAGCCTAATAATATGTACATAAAATCCAGGGATGCCCAAGCTTGCTGAAGGAAGCACATGGTGAACATTGTCCTAAGAACTGAATGCAACATTGCCTTTTTCATGGTTTGAAAACAGGAGATTTCTGAAGATTTTTACTTCTCCCTCATCTTCCCTTCTCTGTACAGTATAGCTGTAGGAGAGGCAGAGCGTAAATAACAAGACACACTGAGAGAAACTGTTCTTAAAAAATTTCAGTCCAATTGTAGATCTTTCTTCCCTGGTCACTCCCTCTGCAGGCAAAGCCCTGCCTCCCTGAAGTTGTAAGGCACTGGAGCCTGAAATTAGCTTTGTGATCTTATTACTGCAGCCCTTGTGCTTTTTTTTTTTTTTTCCTGCACATCCACATATTAGTTGTTACTTTTGTTCTTTATAATTTAATTTTAGACATAACATAATCTTGTTGGAGTAAGTGCTTTTGTCTCTTTTTGTTGTTGTTTTTTGTTTCTATAGAACACGAACAGTGGTGTCTAGATGCTAGGGAAGAATGTTGGTGTAGTGTAAGGAGCAGATATAAACTAGTTTTAAAATCATTTAACACTTTTTAATGTCTGTTAAAAAGAGTCAAGAATGTTGACTGCAAAATGAAAGTCATTGACAGAACTGGGTTCTGACTAGAAACAGTTTTTTACAGAAGAATGATCTTCTGTGTGGAGCTTCTGAAAACACAACAGAAAAATTGTTTTCCTGTTTCCTGTCTTATCTGTGTGGTTTAGAAGTGAAAACTTCTTTTCGTGTAAACAGGTTTTTTAGTTAAGGAAAGTAAGCTATGGTCTGTCTTCATCTGTATATATATATATATTTTTTTTTTTTGCAAAAGATTTAAATACATGTTTTTCACGCAAAGAAATGTTTCCTCTTCTCCACACTCAACTATTTCTAAATAACTTAGATTGCAAATATCCTGATGAAATAGTTTGGGAGTGTGTAGACAGTATGCTAGATAATTTGAAAAGAAAAGCAACTGAGAACTTGCTAAAGTTATAAAAAATAATAAATTGATAAATGCTGGGTGCACATTAATTTTCCTTATATCTAAGATATATACTGATTCTATTAGAGGTATGTCTTAAAATCAAATACATAATAATGTGGCACAAGTTACTGAATGTTATTGGAACAACAGTAGTTAACTGAGTAATAAACTGAACTACACGTGAGTTTATTTTTCAGTTAAGGTATTTAAACTAAATCCATTGTCCTCTATTTCATCTTAGTGAATCATTCCCTCAAAGTGTATGTTACATTCTGCCACAGAAATTGTCTCATGTCATTAATACAGTGGCTGACATCCATGATTAATAAAATTGTTTTTGCATGCTATCCAATCGAAGTCGATGAGGAGAACCAGATATAATTTGGAGGTTCAGTGCAATCTCCTGTGTGTTTGATGATTATTTTTATTTTTTTCCTCTAAAGGAGGTGGAGATGCTTGGGTGGAAAGGCTGCAGTTTTGTTCAACTTCACCCATTTTTGAGGTAAAGTACCATGGAGTGTACCTGAGACTGAGGCACTGTTGCAATACAAAATTATTGTCAGTGTCACATCGTGTTTGAGATTAATTTAGCCATAGGTCTTGTTGTCTGAAAGATTTAAGAGTAACATTTTAAATGAGAGTCCCAACTATGTATTTAATTTAGATTTAATATGGCAGTTATTTGTTCTGCTAATAAAAACCCCATTGCATATTAAAAACATATTAATTGAGGATTAACAGAGATGTAGTAGATTCAAAAATCTTTGATGAAAGAATTTGAAAGCTTCAATTGGCATTTACAATTACTGTAAATATATTAACAATGTTAGTGTGGCTGTCTTTTTAAATCCAGTGGATTTTGTCCATTTTGGAACAGAATGCTATGGCTTTTCTTCAGCTGGCCACCTCACCTGAGCTGTTTTGTGTGTTGTTCAGCCACAGCTTTTTCAATACTGTTTGTAGGTGCTGCCACTCAAGATGTGTAGTCACTTTCCTGATCTGAGAATAGAAACTTGTAACTGTGCACTGGCTTTGAAGATCACGTACTTTGTGTGATGCCTCCTTGGAAAATAATGATATCTGAAAAGTGGCTTTTCAGCCTTTTCTGGAGTCTGGAAGCTAGGCTTACTGCAACCCCAGTTAGGATGTGTACGTATATCTGCATGTTCATAGTGATGTAGCGCTTGACTGAAGAGGTTGTATGCAGAAAAGCTGATACAGCTTCATTGCAGCTTGGTGCAGGTCAGCCTGAGGTGCTTTTATGCCCTTCCTGAGCAGCATCCTCTGTTCTCTGCAAGGAATGTAGTTAATCCTAGGGACAGCTGTCAGTGATGTAGTTCATAATTTTCTCTGAAGTATCTGCTAGGGAAAGCCTCTGGCTATGCTAATTGACAAGCTAAGGCCAACTGGAGCAGTTGGTGGAATCTTTGTGGATGATGCTGCATTGGTATCTTGTGTTCTTGTTCTCGTCTTTTTGGGCAACATAGTTTATGACCCACCTTGCGCAGGAGTGAATGGTAAGTTTGACCTCACAACAGTCTTGCTGAGGGAAACCTTAGCTTGAAGTCTGTTGGAAGGAACAAAAGAATGGAAAGACTGTGTCTCCTCCGCAAGATTTCTTCATGGAAGATCAGGCATAGGATGTGCGGGGATAATGTGTTCCTTCTGAATGCGTGGAATTTTTTTTTAATTGGCTGTCTTTGTTGAAAGATGGCTGTCAGTGTGAAGGACTATACACTTTGCCAGTGCAATCATCTGCTTTTCTTCTTTTTTAGCTTTTATGGAGATAAGAAGAGAGTAGTAGGTATCTGTGCTGCACTCTGGCTCCAGGCAAACCTGCCCTCTGCTTTCTGCCTTGCACAAAGAATAGTCCTCTCTGCTGTCCAGTTAATGTCTCAGCAGCACCCTGCTCTATTATTCTACTCCTTCTCCTGCTCAGCAAACTTTAAGCCAATTTCAGGAAGGCTCCACATTTGATCTGATGATAGCAGCATTCCCTAATGCGCAGCAAGACCCTGGGCAGGCAGTACACATGGTCTTGCCTTGAGGGCTGGAATGCAGCCTTGTAGTAGGATCTAGTGAGGATGTATTATTATAAATCCTTATCATGTTTATTTCACTTTTCATTCTCATTCCTTCCAATCTTTTGATAGTTTGCCTCAGGGCAGATTCAGCTATATATCCAAAGATGCAACTTTACATTGAATTAATGTGTATCACTTTGCCTGTTAAGAAGTTAACAAAAAAAGGAGTAGGTGTCACTATTTTGCTTATGGTGGGAATTTGATGATGCACTGAACCAAGCAAAACACACTTCCAGAATCTTAACTAGTTTGATTGCACCGTCGACACTGTTATTTCGACAGCCCCACTCTTCGGCATCTGGCATAATTGGAAGCAGCAGCCAGCAGGTATCAGATGTCAGTATGAATTGTCTCCTGCTGCGTGAGCACTGACTATGAAATTGATTTGCTGTCTTCTTTACGCAGTTTTGTAATGAAAGTAATGTAAAGTCCCAAACAGACAAATTCCGTTTTTGTGTACATACAGTTAAAATAAGTATATGTATAAAAATTAGAGAGGGGAAAATATGTCAGCAGGAGAGTAGTATGGCACCATTACACCCTGCTTCCTCACCGGTGGTTGTGGTGGCAGTCCCCTGTGTTTTTTAAGAAGCTGAGCTAAACCAATAGCTGGAAACCAATTTTTTTGGGTACTTGTATGGATCAAAAGCATAAAACATGAGAAAGAAGAACCCTTCAGTGAGTGAATTTATATCTCTATTTTACTTACTGGAGATAATAAGGCAAGAGAGAGACAGGCTGGAAAACAAGTCTCCAACCTGGAGCAAATTTTTCCCTGATTTGTCATCAGGATGATTGAGAGCCCTAAGACTACAAAACTGGCCTGAGCAAAGTCAGTGGTAAATTTCTGTTGATTTTCTGTAGCCAGAATTTTGCCTTAGGGCACATCAGAAAAAAATGACTGGTTTTGGAGCCTTCAAGATGCTGTCATGTAGAGCAATTTCACAAATATTTATAAAGGTAACATCTGTGGAACCAGCATCTTAACCACCGATTTAAGGAACTGCTAGGAGGATTAGTCTGGGTAAAGAAGTGTTGTCACCATCCCTAGCCTTCAGAAAAGCCGGATTGCCAGCTTCTAGGCAACAGCAGTACAAGCCACAGAGCTGAGGCTTCACTGGTAAGAACTATGCCCATTCTCAAGCAGAATAAGAACTGGCTATGAAAAAAGAGTTTATGAGCCTCTTCCTCAGCTTGAGGTGACACTTGGCTTTGATACAAGACAGTTTAGTCATCTCCTACTGTATTCAAATTATTTAAGGTTTTTCAAAAGAGAAATCGCAACACATTCCCTTCCTAAGAAGAAATCAGCTTGAGCATCAATTAGTGATTTCATCTGCCTTTCAGACAAGTGCAATTAAGAAAAATATTCCCAACATCTGGTCCAGAGAGGCTAAAAGCACAGTGTTTAATTGTGTTTTTGTTCTGACACCCAGTTGCATAGCAATAAGGGGGAACATATGATACAATAATCTATATATAGGATAGGTGGGGCCAAATCTTTGACTGGAGGCCAGTTAGTCTGGTATTGCAATCTTGGTGCTGACATGAAGGCAGCTGGTAACCTTCGGCAGATCACTTGAAGTTCTTCCTAATTTCAGCTCCGCTGTTGATGAGGGACAGATCTGTGGCTGTCTTGGGATTGACACTTGTCATAACAGGATCCAACTGGCCCTTTCATACAGAGAAGGATAACAGGTGCCCCGAAAAACAGGCGACCTGTTCTACCCCAGGATAAGCACAAGACAGTTTACAGGGAGCTGGCTGCTGTGTTCAGGAGGGCGGTTTCCCACATAAGCAAGAAAACGCTGCAGTTATCTTCCTTGCAGAAGCAATCAGCCTTGCTTGCATCTGACCACAGGAGGAGATAGAGGTCAGTTGTTCTAGCAGCTTGTACACTTGTTTTTCCCCACCACAAGATGAAGGCAACAGTGCTTTGGCTCCTCCGTATGCCTTGACTACTTCCTTTCCTCAGGCATGGGTAACAGCTTGTTTTCCCTATTTCTGAGGCTAGGTCTGATTTCACAGCCTGAGCCCAACTGCAAGGCTAGATCCAGATGCTTACCCTATCTGGTGGGCTTAGGCCATTTCCCATGGAAGCAGAGTTTCTGTGAGCTTTTAGCCCTGTGATTCAACCTCAAGGAGAAGCTGTAATTCCAACCTGTTACAGTTCTCTCTGCAACTTACTCCCAAGAGGGACATGCTGCACAAAACCCTCCCACCTCCATGCCAAAGCACTGTGTGGTCTTGCTCATAGGCAAGACACCACTGACTCAGCCCAATTTGCTGTTTTGTTTTTTCTCTCATTTTCTGGGGAAGCCTCCCTAAGGTGTGCAGGCCTCCAACAGCAAATGGTGGAGGACAGTGAGGAAGACTTAAGCGTTCTTCCTGCAGCTGCAAAAATTGAGATGTACTAGGGAAGCAGTTGTCTGCTGCTTTGTCTGTCATCAAAATCAGGAGAGGAACAAAGACCTGACCCAACGCAATTTCCTGTCCTGTTTTAAGTAAGAGAAGTCCCATCATTTATTTTAAGGGTTCCATTACTGGAGTCAACAAAGTTTTTTTTTGTACCAATGTATTTGTTAATGGAGAAAAGAGTGTTCTGGAAAGAATGAAGTACAAAGCCGAATAAATTAAACAGACTTAAAGCAGTAAATTTTATAATGCATTTAACAGATTCTTCCAAGCTGTGTCCTTCCAGTCTCTTTCCTTCCCTTCATTGTTGTGTGGTGGAGGTGAGTGAACAGTAACACAGGGCATCAGTCTCCATAAGCCTGTTCTGTTTTTTCCCTATAACACATAGCCATCACTTTACAGCAACTTTTCTTGCTTTCCAACTTAAATAAGCTCCTTATGAGGGTTCAGTAATCCACATTTCTCACCTGAAGTTGAATCTGATTGCACATTTAAATTCAATATGGGGGGGAAGTCTATTCCAGAAGTGGTCTGGGAGGATTTCAGTGTCCTTACTTCTCTCAAATGACTTCAACTGTTGTTCCCCTGGTTTATTTCTCATTAAAGGAATAGGCCAGTTCATCTTTCTATTCCTGGATTATTTTTAAGATAAATTTCAGGGGGATTAGCGTAAGCAAAATGGTTAAATTCCTGTCTACTTGCAGAAAACTTACCCTTCAGCTATTGTTTTAGTAGCAATGAAACTTCTGCAACTGCCTGACTTTTCTGAATGTTTACTGTTCCCTTTACAGCAAATGTTGCAGCATGCACATTTGATGTCAAGTTCCTCTTGTGAGCATTTGAGTTTTAGTGACATGAATATCACACAGATGGACATGAGAACCAGGCTGTTGACACAGTCTCTCAGTGCCCTTTTGTTTATGCCTATGACCCGGTCACGTAGTACAAAGAGCTTCCTGCTGAACTACATGCAGCTGCCTGGCTGAAAAGCATGTGAGAGCTTTATTTGTCCAGCCTGCAGCCTGAGATCTTCTTGGAACAGGCTCCCAGATCCCACCCTCTGTGGAGGCTGGTGATATCATCGCCCAGGCTTCTCAAGGATCCTGGCCTGTCTGGAATCCATGGTCAAGGATCTGCTGGATATTAGAACATGTATTTCAGCCTATGGCTCCAAATAAACTGCCCCGGTAAGGCCATGGGCCCTCCGGGGCTTCAAAGCAACACCACCCAATTTTGTCCAGGGGAACAAAGTGACGCATAGGGGACATAAAATGAGGCTTGGATGGCTTATGTCCTTTCTTAAAGTTTATTTTAACAGATCCACCCTCCACCCCTTTGAATCTCTCTGTGAATGTCTTGTGCTGCCAGAAAAACTGGTCAGAACTCTTTTCTCGTTTTTTGCTGATATGAAGGATCTAAAGATCAGTCTTAATCCAAATGCTTCTTGAGATGGGTGTACCACATTGCATTGCACTCACAGCATACTTGACATAGCCAATGGTCAGGAGGAGTCAGAGATGTTTGGGTTGTGCAATGATCTCTGGGGCTTTGGCAGGTAGTTGGACAAGCGAAATGCAGAATTTCTTTGCAGCTGCCCAGCACAACCTCAGACGCCCAAATGGCAAAATAGTGTGTAGATCAGACAACACACATTTCTTAATTGGTCTGTGAGGAACTGCATATTTAGAAGTGGTTTCTCAACTACTGGGTGTCTAACAACATACCTTAGAGCCCAGGCCTTCCTATGCCAGCTGGGCAGAAGATAAACCTTGAAGCAAAAGAGTCCTTGCTACAAATAATTTTTGTAGTCACAGGATAAGATGAAGTTGCAGATGTAAACAGCTGAAAATGTAAAAATCATTAAAAAAAAAAGAAAAAAGAGAGAATAAAAGAGATTACACATTTCTCAACAACCTGAACAGGAATGGTATTTTCTAGTACATCTCATTGTTTGACATATCTGTTTTCTTTCTGAAGTAGGAGTTTGGTTTTGCTCCTCACATTTCCCTGAAAAGCCATGCCTCCCTTTACCATCTCCCAACATGTGGAGCACCACTCTTGCACCTCTCATGTCTTTGGTTTCTCTTACATCCTCATTTCAACATTAGCTAGTGATCACATGAGAAAGCAAGATTAGGAAATCATTTGGTATATTTTTAGTAGTGTTCAGACTGAAGTAGCAACGAGAAGGGAGGAGTGGCAGCCACATGTGACCAACCAGCTGTCAGTGGCCCACATTTTGGAAATCACTGATTCAAGTAACTGATAATAGGTTATGGAAAGTTTCCCTTTTAGATCACTATTTCTATTTGACCCAAGCTAAACATGATAGGAAGGTCATCTCAGCTATAAACAACTACAAAATGTGTGAGCAGTCTTTGCTTTTTATTGAAAGAGAAATATTTTAATTGGAAGTGAGTTTCTTTTGCACTGCTTTAGCAACAGGAGCAACTGAAACGTTGCTGTGGCAGGGATGGAGAGATTGTGTGCTTCTTCCTTGCTATTGGGCACTTGGTCACACTGCAGTAAGTGCTGTGGTCTTGTCTTCTCTGGTGTGGAGAGAATGGAAACCATTAAACGTGTCTAGCTCCATAAATAATAATGACAGCCATACAACAACAGCAAAAAACTAACACATTAAATGAGAGCAAATGTTAATCTTCCTCCTTGAACATTCTGCCATATACAGCTGTTGGCTATAACCTCCAGCTCATCACTCTTCCTGTCTTCTTAATCTGCGTGTATTTTAGGAGCCAATAACTCCTTGTTATTGGGCACCTATCAATACGTATGCATCAAAGGCATCCACTTGCTAGTGCTTTGGATGCTTCTGGAGTTATTTACCTGTACATTTGAGTAGACCTTGCTCTGTTTGTACATCATCTGTCTGTGAACACCCCTGCCCCAGTTTCAGCAAAACTTGTCAGCTCAGCTACTCATTCTAGTCTGTTTCCTGCACCACCAAAGGAAGGACTGTGTCTTTACTGTGTGCTGCCAGGCTTCTAGTGGTTTTCAGCTGTTTTCTCCTACTGGCTCTCAGACCAACTCTGAGCACAGCAGGGAGTTCGGCAAGACTTTTTCAGGCCCCAGCATGTGTACAATATAGGTTGAAGAATGACTCAATCAGCCAAGTCTACTTAGGTGAACAATGTCCCAGGCTCCAGCTGACAAGGGGAAGCAGCCTGGGTGGCAGGCTGTTCTTAGGGCTGTTACGTCCCAGCGTGAGATTCATTTCTTTTTGTAGAGTTCAACTCCTTGCCAAGCTGCTAGCTCCGTGCTGACTGCCAAGGAGGTGGAAGGCACGACGCACCAGCTGTGATGGACATTGTGGGACTGAGCTCCTTTGTGTTTTGGCTGCAGCCATGGTTTGATTCTGAAGAAGTGCCCCAGCAACAATCTTTCAACCTCCATGGAGGCCATTTATTTTATTTTTTTAGGATGCATTTTGTAAATCACTCAGGTGATGGCAAGTTTATGTATTTGGATGGCAAATTTATGTTGTGCTGTTGGTTTCAAGGAAATGCAATTGTGTGCATGGACTTTGGACTGCTGACCTTTAAACAAAATGAATTTTTTGAAGAAGTGTGAGGTAGCCTGTTCATCTCCATGAGAGGCACTCTGCTGAATGAAAATGCCCTCTGCAAAGAAGTAGAAAAATGAAAATTAAGGAGTGTGAACTCCTATGTTTATCTTAGCCAGCGGTGCCTCCTTTCTGAGCTACTCCAAGTGCTCAGGTCACTGTGACAAGCACTGACCAGGTGTATGTTCAGTCTCATGCTCTGTGTTTTACAGAAGTTCCCAGGAACCTGGGAAGGATTCCCTAGTACCGTATCCCACGGGGAATAAGAGATTTGTTGCTCTCCCTCTGTGACAAGGGCCAGAATTTCCCAAGTCCCACTGAGGATGGAGAAAGGACAGGGAAGAGAGGGAGGTATGCATTCATTCCTTTGACTTGGAAATGCACAGCTGTACTTCCAAGTTATCCAGTCCTGTCCAAGTTCTCCTCCCCAGACATCCCACCATCATTTCCTTAGCACCCTTCTCCTCTCTTCCCACACAGCTGTGAGCTTCTCCTTCCTCCTCAGCACATGTCCTAATTATTTAGTTTCAGTGCCATCTGAGCTTTCTGCTTTGCTGGTTTGATTTCTCTCAAACTACAAACTCCTTTGACAGAGGCAAAGCATGACTATATGCCTGTTTCTTCTTTTCTGTTTTTCCCCCCTCCTTTTTTCTGCTAACAGTTAGGTGTGAACTGACTTTGTCTTGTTGTAGGTAAGGTTCAAAGGCATTGAGTGCTCTCTCTCTGAGGGCTCCAAGCTCATCTGAAAATGAGTAGTCTAGAAAAACTCTTTGCACGGAGTAATCCACTTTATGGGTGAGCTCCTAAGGTTGATAGACTTCTCATTTAAAATGGAGTTTTCAATAATTTAGCCTTATGCATCCTGTGGTAAAAAAATAGGCTTAGTGATTTCACTGTTATGTTTTCAATAAACCATACTTCTAGCCGGAAATGTGGAAAATAGTCGAATTTATACTTTTCTTTACAGATTCCTGGATGTCTTAGAGATGCTACTTTGGCCTGCAAGCAAGGAAGGTTGTGAGGAGGCAACAGGGAAAACTGGGAGCATGAATGGTAAATGGGAAGCTGCAGAAAGGAGCAGTGCTGAATCAGAAGGATGTAATTAGCCCATTTTTTAAAAATGCTGATTTTAAGGATACTGCTTCCCATTTTATGCCCCAAGAAAGAATGGATGGCATATATCAACTAGGTGTATTAAGTGATCAAGACCTAAATGTGGAGCGAGAGGAAAACCATTGCCACTATTTGTGGCTACTGAAGCAACTCCTGCCACTGCTACACTATTTATTATACATTTGTCTTAGGAGCCAGTTATGTAAATGTCCTCAAGTCAGGTGTACACACCCTACACTGACCCATACAACATTTCAAACTAGTTTTTGTTACCATGTGGATTTTAAAGCCTTTATAAAATGAGATGCTTAAACAAAGAGGAGCTTCTCAGCTGTAGAGGAAAGACTGTTCTGCCTCAGTCAGTGTGTGCATCTTTAGCCCATTTAATTCAGCATCAGCTTGAATGAGACTCTGCTAATTGACAGTAGATAAGGATCTGGCCTTTTTTTAAGGAACTTGGTGTAAAGGGAGCTGATGGGCAGTGGCTTAGAATACACAATATCCAGCTCCTGTGTGTTTTCAGTATGCAGCACTCATAAGCTACTGCTTGATGAATATGGCCTGAAGTGATGCGGGCAACTTATTGTAATTTTTTGCTGTGCTCTGTTCAGATTTATTTCACAGTCAGTCAGGTGGGACACCCTGTAGATTAAGACTTAGCACACACATTTTGAATCTGTAGACTAATACTTGAGGTGAAATAGGAATTGCTTTATGTTTCTGAGCAGTAATGGCCTGAATTGCCAGAAATAACCATAATAACAAACTGCTTGTTTCCCGAGTCAAGCACATACTGCAAACAGCCGTAGTCTTGGTGCACCAATACTCTCTTTGTTTTTTAATGAAAATAACAGGGATGGGAAATGGTCCAAGAAGAGCTTGTTCCCTTGGCTTGTCTGATATTCTTTTTAAAACTGTCTACTGCTATGAAAATGTATAATTACAAAGCTATTTAAAATGTGTGGGACTTCTGAGGAGAGAGTAGATGTAAACTTGGAGCTGTAGTCAGCACATACACAAACCAAAAAGCTAGTACACTGAAAATCTGTGTTTTCTGGACATCTTTGGGTGGCTGTTCATTTTATTAGAAATGTTACACAGAGTTGGACTTTCCAACCAACAGTCCCCCCCTTCCTTGTGTGCCTTTCTCAGATGTACTCCTTTCTTGTATGCACCTCTTTGTAATCTCATTTATCCTGTCACTTGCTTCACAAAGACTTTTCTGCATGCTCCTTTCAGATTAGCAGTCTGGGTGGTGGGTCTGGGGAAGCCTCCCATCCTTTCAAAGCAGAATTTGCATCAGAGGATTTTATTCTGTTCTATTTCAAAGTCCTCACCTTACAAGAACTTTCTTTCTTAGTCCATGGCTTTCCTTTCTTCCCTTGACCTTCTGAATTCCTGTCTTTTATCATATGTTGGCTGAGTCTTTCCTCTTAAAACCATTAAAATGTCTATAGCGATCTTCTTAAAAAGCAAAGAGCTCATGAAGGAACTTATAAAATACACACATGACCATTCAGGTGTGCATCCTTGCTGGTAAATATAAAGCCTAAAATTGTGGCTGCAGCAGTGGGGATTGTAGTGCAGACGTGATGTCAGATGTGGTTATTGCTGTGGAGTAACTGCAAAGTGTTAAAGCACTACTTGATCCTAGAATAAAAGAAGGCACACCTGCCCATGTTCCCTAAACAACCGAAGGCTTTCTCAGACTTTTTGGTGTGCAGGGATTTTGACTTCACTGGTTTCTGTCAGTATATTAAAAAAAATTCTTGTGGCTTATGGTGGACTATGCTAAAATACAGGTCTGATTCACCATGAATGTGAGTTCATGTCATACAAGCATGTGCCACAGGCCCTCGTGGCAAAAGTCATAGCTTGTGTCAACTGAGACCGCTGCTGCTGTCTCTGAGAGACTGTGGAACGGAGGAACCCGAGGAATGAGCTGTTCTATCAGCCGTCCAGTCAATCATTATCGGTCAGCTGCTGCTGCTTATGATGAAATTGGTCTTTGGGGATTTCATTCTGCATGGCTGGCAAGCTGGTATGTGTTTCTGTCTGGGCTCTGCAGCCCTGGACATCATTTGAGGAGGCAGGCCTTTTGTTCTGTATCAGGCTTCAAATAGTTTGGCATATGTTGATTTCTATTGTCTGTTCAACCATTTGTTGCATTAGTGAGCTTCCTTCTAACCACAGTTCCTAAGCAGTCTGCTCCCTTGTAACAACTTTTGTTTTAAAAAGTAGAGGTAGATGTGCGCTGACTGTGAGTTCCTGAACCCTCTCACATGGGAGAGGTGAGGTTATTTGCACACATGAGACAGAAACTAGCTATGAGGATTTGTTTTTGATTAACTGCTTGGTCACGCTACAGTTTCTTGCTATCAGGGCATGTTGGTGGAAAAAAGTATAAGCCACGTGTAATCCATACTTCCACTGCTTCACAAGAAGCAGAGCTGATGGACAGAAGAGAGTGGTACTGATTAGATCCGCAGTGGTGATTCACAGCCTGGGATTACAGTTTCTGCAATTTGCTTGAGTTTGTACAAACCGAATATCAGATAACATCACAATTTACATTTTCCATGGAACACTGTCTCAAGAATGTATTGATTTGTGCTGCATCAGATTACACAAGGGTTGGAGAAAGCCACAAGGAGAATTTTACATTTTTCCTGCTGACATTTGAAAAACAGGATTATACGACTTCACATCTAGCCCTGTGTAACCTTCTGCAATCAGCCTTGGAAAGTCGCTTAAGAATTACAAATTTTTAAGCTTATTTTTAACAGTTAAGATCTCTTTTTGAATCCCTTGAAGGAAAGCATTAGTCAGTTCCAGCCACCTTAGCTGCAAGGGAGATGTGGAGAGAGATGGGTTAAAAAAAAGGCAGAAGATGATTGCAATTCACCCTTTGGGTTCAGTATCACTCCCTCTCTGCCCCAGACTGGTCTAGAACCCAGTGAAGATTTTTTCATTAGCATTCCTGGGCTTCTGGATAATCAGCTCTCACTTCAAAAGCTGCTGTCTTTAGTGTCAGTGAGGATACGGCACAGAAAGGATTTCTAAATGTTGAATGGGATTGGTCATCTCCTGCCCTCCCAACTAATTCTTCCTGTTATGTCACATCCTCTGTGTCAGATTGATGGGATGGTGATCCTGTCACTTGGACAGGAGTTGGATGCCTTCCATTACCCTGTTCATATTGCAGCATGCAATACCCAGCCCCCCCCAGTAGTTAATTAATTAATTAATTATACAGAAATTGAACATTTAATGCTTGATTATTTTTTCCTGTGCTTAGCTGTCTGTTCTGTTTCCAGAAAAGCAAATTAAGAAACTGAGCCATGAAAAGCCATAGTGCTAAGGCATATACTTAAATGCGCCCAATTTTCAGAGGAACTGAGCCTCTGTGTTTGCCAAGAAACACAGTTCTGAAAAAGCAGAGTTCATGGGCAATGCAAGTTCTCTGTACCTCCTGAATATCAGAGCTCTCTTAGTTATATGCCTACTTTAGCCATTAGAGTTTGGCATTCGATCTAACGTATGTGTGGAAATGAGTTGGGAGGGGGAAGCCGAGTTGTTTTTTGTTATTTTTTTTCTTAACTTCTCAGCTACTTTGCTTGAAAGTCACAGACTGCTCTTTGTAAGAGTGCAGCTGTGGCTAGTCCATCACACAGTATTTTATTTTAGGATAAGACAAGCACCGAGGCAGCATAGCTCCTATTGTTACTTGTCTGTCATCCTATGTTAGTAGAATTCAATGCATGCACTGTTCGCCAAGGAGATGTGGCATTAGAGCTGCATATGTAGATGAAGGCTCCCCAGATGTGCTATACTGAAAAGTTCAGAGCCCTGAGCACACAGCGGTTACTTTTTCTTCCCTTGGAATCTGTATAATTCAGTGAGGCACCACAGACCCGATAGTCTCAAAGGAAGTAATAGCCTTTGCCACTGTGGGTCACTCTCTGATGCGATGGGAGGAGACATCTTCAGAGTGCTGAGCCAGGAGTTGTACAATCTAAAATGTCAACTTGAAACATGTCCAAGAACTACTCGAGAAATAACTGTAGAGTTGAATGCTCAGGTGCTGGAGATGCTTGGGTATTTGGAGAGCATTGCAGCTAAGTAAAATGACTTTAGACGTGTCTGAGAAAACAATGGAAACTGCTGAAATTGAGCTATTGAGAGATTCAATTTGTAGTGAAGGAGAAGGAAATTACCTAATTGTTTCAGTGCACTAGGAGATGAATGTATTTCTTCCTAGGGAGAACTCTTGTCTTGATGTAATGATGTTGTTAACTCCTGGATCTCTGTTCAAGAAGGTGGGATACCACAGGTCTGCCTGAGCAGTTAATCTCATCTCTTCTTTTGCTTCCCAGTTCACTTCCACTGCATACTCCTTTGCAAAGAGAAAGTGTGGACCCTGAATGAAGAGCAATTCTAGAGAAAGGTGCAGAGGGGGAAAAGAACCCGTAACTGACACAAATTAGAGGCTTTTCTACATTTCTCTTAGTTTTGTTGTCCAGGCTACAGAATATTTGCCAGTGTAAGGAAATTATCCCATGGGAGAAAAAAGTTTCTGTGATTTCTTTGTTTATTTACACCAGATACTACAGTGATGTAGTATCACTAAAGTAATCATATCCAACTATTTTACCTTAGGAATTCAAGTCACCTTTCACCATTTTTTGTTTGTTTGTTTGTTTGTTTTGCAGAGCTTAGTGAAGCACAGGCAACATTGAATTGATAAAGAGGAGAGTATGGAGATAAGTCAGGGTAAGGTCAGCAAAAGCCAAGGGTTAAAGAAAAAGGCCAGAGCTAAGCTGCGTAGGGATGTCTCAGACAATAGGAGGAAAAGCCTCAGAAAGTGTGAATTGCAGCTCCAGATGCCACTGATGGGGTGAAGGGGTGACCCCTAATACTGGTGTCAACTATGGTTACTACTGCACACACCATTACCTTTATGGCAGTAGTAATAAGATAAAGCCTGATTTTCCTTGGTCTAGAAAATGGAAGACAAGGGGAAAAGGGACCATGGCCTTCTCCCGGTGGACTTGCAGCTCAGAGAGTCATCCTTTTTTGGAGAAGCTCAGTGTAGCCTGGTCTCTTATGTTCAACAGCTCTTTTTCCCAAGCAGATTTCCAAGTCAAAGAACTAGTTCCAAGAACTAGAACAATCACAAAAATGATTATTAAAAGAGTTTGCTGGAGAGAGTAGATGACGGAGGAGGGAGATCACTGAGGTCAGTTCATGCTGTTCACAAATGTATGTGATGTGGTCTGTGGTGTTGCACTGTGTGGGAGATTCAGTGGGAGGTCTCCCAACATCCTGCTGGTGCTTGAGCATAGTAACTTGGCCAATTAAATAAGCCAAGCCTAAGTTAGGTTGCATCCTTGGCAAGTAGGTGCTTACCAACACAAATGGCCTGAGAATAATGTGAGGGGAAAAGAGGTATAACTCTTACTAGTTCATAAATCTGTCCTCCCTCTTCTTCCTTTATAAAGAAATCCAGCTACATAGGAATCTGGTAAATGGTTAAATGACAAGGGACTGCACAGATTATATGGAAGGAAAACATGAAAAGACATGAAATGACATTTGATTCTTCAAGTTTTCTTACCCCTTGTTTTTATCCACAGTGATTCTGAGAGATTCTGATAGATATGGTTTTGTTTTTTTTTTTTCCCCCCCCAGGCACTTTGGCCTTGACTTTGCAAATAGGAGAGTGAAATACAAAACATACATAATACATTTCATTTTTAATGCCAAGTGATTGGTAACTTACAGTCACTAAACATTTTGAATGAACAGTTTGTAAATTGATTATCTAAAATTTGTTTTCACAAACAATCCTTGAGGCAATTAGGAACACAAGAATAAATTTGTAGTTATAATGGCCTATTTGCAGATAATTTATTTAAATAGAAAAGCGAAGTTGACTTAAAGAGAGAACAACCATCCTGTAGTGAATTATTTGTTCATATCTGTTTCTGAGATGTGTCTCATCTCCTCCTTGCCTTTATGCATGAGTCACAGGCGATATGATGAAACAAGGGATTTGCATGAAAAAAAAATCCTCCATCTTTTTTAAACAGCCATTTCATCACTTCTGTACTTCCAGCTTTTTTCACAGCAAATTGGGATTGGAAATAAATATAGAGATTATGCACCTAATGATACCTTGTACAGTTGTTTCTTTCCACCAAACCTTCATGTTATCTATGTTGTTGTTTTTGAAGCTGTTACTGGGTGAGAGATTTTTGCAGTATTTTTCGTCATCAACATGTACAGCTTTTTGGGGATGTGTTTTGGAGAGAGTGCTCTTTACACCAAGGTTTCTCATCAGTGGATATTAAAAGAAAATCCAATGCGTAACGTGTGATTTTTATTGTTTGCCAAGGTATCTTTTTTTCTCCACAGAAGACTGCCTTAACTTATTCTGCAGTTGTCTGTGTATATATCTTCTGACTGCATTTCTTTTGTAACGATGTGCTGTGCATGCCACGCATGGGTCTGAAAATTCAACAATACAATAAATAAGGGAAAGATAATGATTGATTTAAGAGACCTATTATTTCTACCACACTCTGCTACTGGCATACTGGGACTGCAGTTTTGAGCAGGCGTCGCACAGCTATCGGTATCTTTGAGATAAGCTTTAAATAACGACTGGAAAAACACTCTGGACAGCTTTATGAAGATAATAACAGCAATTAATCGTGACTCTTTGGGGAGAAACCCTCAGCAAACCACTGAAGAAAATATCTCAGCGAGACCTCCTCAGTTGGATGTAGAGAGGGAAAGACACCCGCTGGGTGTCTGGGATTAGCGCGGCCCATGGTGGGTGGCAGCTGGCTTTGTGCCTGGCAGGTGGGCAAGATCTGTACTCCATGTGGGCAGGATATGTGCTTCATGTTGGGAAGGATCTGTGCTCTCCGCCTCCTTCAGGCCCTTGTACTCCTGCTCTCCTCTGGCGCCATCTCACTGACAGCTGACAGGCCAGCCCAAACTCCGTCTCCCTGGCCAGCTCCCCGTGCAGGAGCAGCTGTTGAAAGGCCACAGCAAGCTCAAAGAACAAGATTTATGGTGAGCACTGTAAGCGGTGGCCTCAGAGATGGTCAGACACAGCAGGGCAAAGGAGGCAATGTTTCCTTATCCTGCCAATACAATCTCAGAGGCTTTCTTTCGGAAGGAGGTTGCTCCTAAAGTATCCCCTGCACTGAGCAGTGAGGCCAGGGTGGAACCCTACCTCCATCAAAGAGAGACAGCCTGAAGGCTTACCTACCTCCAGTCACGATCTGGATGCTGTCCCTCCAGGGACAGGTGAGCCCTACCACTGCCCTTTGCTCTTTCCAGGACATCATGGAAGGTGAGCTGCCTGTCTAGGTAACTCCCCAGTCAGGTCCCTGACTGCCTGCTCTGGCTCCAGAGTGAGACCCAAGTCCTGTCCTTGTTTCTGTGTGGGGACGTTTCTGTGAGCGTCCTGCAGGCAACAGCTGATGACCTGCTGGTCAGGGCAGGAGCAGTTTCCACCTCTTCCACCATAGTGGTAATGTCCTGCCACTCTTCAGCAACTGAGAGAGAGAAATGCTAACCCAGCCAGCAGCTAGGAGTGAAAACCACTTTCTCCTAGCTGACAGCCTGTAGCTAATGGTCTGCTGCTGCTTGTACAGAGAGCTAGTAACAATGATGGGAGTGGATCCCTGACTTTTCATGCACTGCATGCTATAGCTTCATAAAAAGGTGAAAAGCAACGACCCAGCCAGAAGCTTGTTTCTAGGCCTCATGTGAACATTGAGATGCAGAGCTGGGAAAGTGGTCTTGTGAACCAGAAATGTTTTAAGAGGAAAGGTGAGGAGGATATGAGAGTGGAGTGGGAATATCCAAAAAGTGTGAATAGCTGTTCCTAGTGGGTACGATTGCTTAAGACCTTGTTTAATTTATATTCCTCCTTGCTGAGTGCTCACTGACTTCGTGGTGGCCCCCGCAAGTCCTGAGAGTTGTCACTTTGCTAGCTTTATCTGGGAATAAACAAAATTGAGTGGTTAGCCTGAAGTTGTGGCTATCTGTGGACTGTGACTTTTGTGGGAAATAAGCTCAGCATTATGCATGTGGACTGTGAGCCAGCAGTGAAGCCAAAGTGAGGAATAATGGTGCCTTTAGAGCTTTTATCTAAATGCCTGCTATTAAAGTTTTACATTCTGAAAGGAGCTTATTGCTTTCAGGCAGGACTGTTTTACCACAAGAAAATTGGAAAGGGGAGGAAGAAAGAAGAGAGGAGGGGAAAGAAAGAAAGGAGTCTTGTATTGTATAAAAACAATTGGGACTTAGTGGAAAGTGGAATTGGTTACTAATGATCTGTGGTTAAGAAAGTATTAAACAAATTTGGACTCCTGCCTCTGTGATGATAAAACTCAGTGGCTGAGAGTAAGGCAACATGAATGTCAGTGAAGAAAGAAAGCTATGATCTTGCTGCAACACAGTATGACTGCTCTTCTCTGTCACTCAGCCTAACTGCCTGATGCCCAATGTGATGCAGTCCAACACTGACAATTAGCAGCAGTGTTGGCTGCTCCTTTTGAACAAAAAAACCCAAACAAATTTCTGTCTAGCATTTGTCCATTCCACCCAGAGTCCTGTTGAGTATTCATTCAAAACAGAGTCCTAGGGAGCCTCCTTTGCAGTGGGGAAGAGTAAGTGTTACCACTGCAGGAAGTGCTGTGTAAAATCCTATGGCCTGGGTTGCACGGGAGGTCAGGCTACATGATTATTGTAACAGTTCTTATTGGCCTTAAAGTCTCTATCTTTCTCTGCTTGGTGGGTTTGATTTACAGACTAGAGGTTGTAATGTAAGGTTGGCTATTTTTGTGTGAAAGACTGACATTTGAATCTTTCTGTTGCCCACTATCTGTGATGATAATTTATGCTACTTACATTTTGTTTCAAATATTTGCAATGCCAGGCACTTTTGCAGTGGCTACAGCCTCCATGGACAGAGAACAATTGATACAGCTCTTCGCATACCACGCCTGTGGGACAACTTCTTCCTTGCACTCTACGCAGACAATTTGCCCTGTACAGCCCTTCCATAAAGGGTAGCCTGGCACTGTCCCTGCCCTATCCTGGTGTATGTGTACTGCTTACTCCTGCAGCAGTAACAGTACAGCGGGAAAAGCAATCTTTCTGGAGACATTATGTTCCCTGTTTGCAGACGTATCAGGCAGAAGTGAAGAAGGTGAAGGCAGAGGTGATTTTTTTCCTAGTTCTGCAAGTTGGCATGGCCACCCCCATGCTGGACTGGGACTAGGCACAGGATTTGGTTGGTGTTACTCTGTCAGCCACTGCACCTTCAAGTAATTGAAAAGCTCATGAGCAAGTTGCAATATCACTTCAAAGTCTGCATGGTGATGAGTTGCCACATAGATGGTTTTTGTGTCAAAGCCTCAATCCAATCCTAAGAATTGAAGAAATCTGAAGTAATAACTGTCTTTTTGTCTATGTCTATGTCCATGGCTCACCCCTATGAAGTGCTACTATTGGCTGTGTATCATGAGCCAAAAGGGAAAGAAAACAAGAGTTAGGTATCCAAGTTCCATTCAGAGCCTTTTTATTTTCTTGCTTTGCTAGAATATTTTCTAGTTTGATGATTTCAATCACAGTCTTCTTTGTTTATTTGCTCTGCTGCTAAACTGTGATTTCTTAAATCACTCCCTGTTGGCCCTTTTATAATTCTCAGCTTCCCTAATAACCTTAATTTTCTGTCCCAATTTTCTCCTTCAGTGTTAACACCTGCTATTTTCTTCTCCTTTGTAAACTGGAAACTCTTATGGTGGAAGTTTGTTTAGTAGAGTGGTTATAGTGAGCTGAAATATCCTAATCAAATCCTGTGCTCATATGGGGCTCAAGTATTAAGGAAATTTGAAAGAGGTGTGAAAATGTTTTCTGATCAAACAATGAAAAATGATTTGTCTTCTCTAGTATTATATAGGCAATTCAACAGAAACAAATGGTACGGTCATTTCAGTCAGACTGCAGCTTTTGATCTTGCTTGTATACCTTTGATTATTAGGAAAGGAAAAGAGGAATCCATATACATGTATTTTTTATGTGTTGAAGAATGCATGGATATGAACCAGTAGGCACTGAAGTGTTTTTCACTCCTCAGGAAAGCACTATTGCTGGGAAATCTTTGTGCTCTTTCAAATATATGGGTTCTAGTTATGCTAATTTGCACCATCACACTAGAAGAACTGAAAAAGGAAAATCCATTTTTCACTAATAGACTTGATATGTATTATTTTGCAGATAAAACCTACCTCTGTACTTCACTCAGTTTCTGCCTGTATCTGTCACCTAGTCTTAATGTCATTTGGTTCTATGTAAATGCAGTGAAAACTGCCTGACAGTCACAGGTATCAATCAATTTGCAGTAAGGGTGCATACAGTCAGATCTGGCTCCCAGGACTGAACTCTGCATCACTGAAAACCTTGACGTGACATCCATGATGTGAGTCTGGACTTGTATCAGTGGATGTGATAGGAAATGTGCCCTCTTCTATTGAGAGTTCTTGTAGTCTTCAGTAAAAAAATGAAATCCCATGGGGGCACGTGGTAATTTTTAACTTCTGTTGTTAGTTCCAAGTCAGGGAAAGTCAATCACCTCCTCTAGGTAGGAATTGTATATAGAATGATTGCAGAAGGTAATAACAAGACATGACGAAAGTAGTCTCTTGTCAGAATGAAAGCAGAAGACACTCTTTAAACAGGCGCCTTGGAAATGGCCATTAAAAATTTAAGCAATAGGGTCCAAAGTTAGGTGCAAGCATTCATATTATGTATGCCTATTCCTCATGTTCACAGTTGAGGTTCCCCGTCAGGAACTGACCCCTAAGATTGTAAATCAACACATTCATGAGTTAGACTGAATGAATGTGTTTAGTTGTACCAATAGCTCCAAAAAGTCCAGAAAAGTCCAGTTCAAGGACTTTAGCCCTGAAGAGGCACATACAGGGCAACACAAAGTCCTTTCTTCAGAAAACAGACAATTTGGATATTGAACAAGATATACAAAGTGGCACATATATAGAAGAAAATTGTCCATCTACATAAATAGCTACATTGAGTCAGACCAAGGACCCTTCAGCCCAGTATCTTCTTTCCTACAGTAATTGTGACCACATGTCCTATAAGAACAAAGCAAGACAAATACTTCACAGAATCACAGAATTACAGAATGTCAGGGATTGGAAGGGACCTCGAAAAATCATCTAGTCCAATCCCCCTGCTGGAGCAGGAACACTTAGATTAGGTCACACAGGAACGTGTCCAGGCAGGTTTTGAATGTCTCGAGAGAAGACTTCCCCCTATCATAGAATTGTAGAATGGCCTGGGTTGGAAAGGTCCTCAAGGATCCTCAAGTTCCAGTCTCCCTGCCACAGGCAGGGTTGCCAACCACTAGATCAAGTACTATACCAGATTGCCCAGGGCCCCATCCAACCTGACTTTAAACACCTCCGGGGACAGGTCATCCACAGCTTCTCTGGGCAATGTGTTTCAGCACCTCACCACTCTCTCAGTAAAGAACTTCCCCCTGACACCTAATCTAAATCTCCCTTCCTTTAGTTTAAAAACATTCCCCCTTATCCTATCACTGCCTATCCTTGTAAAAAGTTAATTTCCCTCCTGCTTATGAACTCTCTTTAAACATTCAAAGGCCATAATGATGTCTCCCTGCAGCCTTCTCTTTTCCAAGCTGAACAAGTCCAGTTCCATCAGCCTATTTTCATAGGAGACGTGCTCCAGCCCTTGGATCCATCTTCATGGTCCTCCTCTGGACCCTCTTCAAAAGCTCCACATCTTTCCTGTGTTGGGGGCCCCAGACTTGGTTGCAGTACTCCAGCTCAGGCCTCACAAGGGTAGAGTTGAGGGGGACAGTCACCTCCCTCACCCTGCTGGCTACCTCTCTTCTGTTTGAATCCAGGATGTCACTGGCCTTCCAGGCTGCAGGCGCACACTGCTGGCTCATGTTAAGTTTTTCATCAACCAGAACCCCTAAGCCCTTCTCAGCAGGGCTGAGGATTTCTTCTCTCAGTTTGTATACATATCTAGGATTACTTCAATCCAAGTGCAAAATCTTGCACTTTGCTTCATTGAACCTCATTAGGTTCACAAGGGCCAACCTTTCAAGTTTATCAAGGTCCCTCTGGATGGCATCCCTTCCTTCTTCTGTATCAACCACTCTGCTCAGCTTGATGTCCTCAGCAAACTTGCTGAGAATGCACTCAGTCCCATCATCAATATCATTAATAAATATGTTAAAAAGTACTGGTCCCAAGATGGACCCCTGGGGGACACTAGCTGATACCGGCCTCCACGTGGACATAGAGCCATTGACCACAACCCTCTAGCTGTGATCTTCCAACCAATTCCTTATTCACCGAATAGACCATCCTTCAAATCCATCTCTCTCCAATTTAGAGATAAGGATGTGGTGAGGGACCAAATGCTCTAATGCTCTGCTAGCCTTTATCTTCTTTCAGCTCAAATAGTTTACTAAGATTTTTGAGCTCTATTTAGTAATGTGTCTTGGAAGTTCTATTTAGGCAAGTGGATGTGCTTTACAAAAATTTGTCTTCCTCTTGAGCGCACATCATTTTCTTGTATGCACAGCTTCTTTGACAAGGAGCTGCACAGGCAGACCACCTTTGTGTGAGAGCTGCCTCTTTCAGTTTGCTTCAAATCTAGCTCCTATAAGCTTCATTTGAAGGACTTGTTCTTGCAGTAAGTAGACAGCAAACAGTCAGTCCTTATCAACTCACTCCACAGCATTCATGAGTTTTCAGAATTATATAAGCTATTTTATAATTTATCATAGTTGATCTTTGATCTTTTTCCACCTAAGATCTATGCTGATGAGGTTTTGTTTTTTTTCATTGTTGATTTTATTTTATTTTATTTTATTTTAATTTTTACTACTGCTGAGCACTGAGCTGACGCTTCCATGGAGCTGTCTGTTGTAAACTGTAGCTCTCACTCCCAAATGATACGTGTCATCTTAGAGTCTGTCATTTTCTATGTAAAGCTGGCATTGTTATTGGACATACACATTGCTTTATTCTTCCTGAAATTGAATTTAATCTGCCACCTTATTTCCCAGTCATTTAGACTTTTGAGGTCTTCTGTAGTCTTTCTGAGTGCTAGTTTGAATAATGAAGGTCAGTCAGTCTGATGTCTGTGCGCCGCAAGATCATGGAGCAGATCCTCCTGGAAACTATGCTAAGGTGTATGGAAAACTAAGAGGTGATTGCTGACAGCCAACATGACTTCACTATGGGCAAATCATGCCTGAAAAAATGTGGTGGCTTTCTATGACAGAATTACAATGTTGGTGGATAAGGAAAAAGCAACTGACATTATTTACCTAGACTTTTGCAAAGCATTTTACACTGTTCCACACAACATCCTTGTCCCTAAATTGGAGAGACATAGATTTGACAGATGGACCACTTGGTGGATAATGAATTAGATGGATGGTTGCACTTAAAGAGTTACTGTGAATGGCTTGATGTCCAGGCAGAGACCAGTTATGAGTGATGTTCCTCAGGCATTGGAATTGGCATTATTTAACATCTTTGTTAGTGATGTGGACAGTGGGATTGAGTGCATCCTCAGAAATTCTGCAAATGACATGACCAGATGTTGTGCAATTGAAGGATGCCATTCAGAGGGACATTGACGGGCTTGAGAGGTGGGCCTGTGTGAGCCTCGTGAAGCCAAACAAAGCCAAGTGCAAGGTCCTGTAACAAGGTCAGGGCAATCTCAACAACTTCAGGCTGGGCAGAGAATTGACTGAGGCCTGAGAAGAAAGGCTTGGGGGTGTTGATAGATGAGAAGCTCAACATGAGCCAGCAGTGCGTGCCTGCAGCCCCAAAAACCAAGTACATGCTGGGCTGTATCAAAAGATATGTGACCAGCAGGTCGAGTGAGATGATTATCCCCCTCTACCCTGCTTTCTTGAGACCCCATCTTCAGATCTGGGGGCTCTGGGCCCCCAACGTAAGAAGGACATGGACTTGTTGGAACGAATCTAGAGGAGGGCCACAAAGATAATCAGAGGTCTGGAACACTTATCCTATGAATACAGGCTGAGAGTTGGAGTTATTCACCGCCTGGAGAAGAGAAGGTTAGGGAGACCTTATAGCAGCCTTCCAATACCTAAAGAGGGTCTACAAGAAAGCTGGAGAGGGACTTTTAACAGGACATGAATGGATAGAACAAGGGATAATGGCTGTAAACTAAAAGAGGATAGATTTATATTAGATGTAAGGAAGAAATTCTTTACTCAGAGTGGTGAGGCAATGGAACATGTTGCTGAAAGACCCCGCACCCTAGAAACATTAAAGGCCAGATTGGATGGGTTTTTGAACAACCTGGTCTAGTGAGAGGTGTCCCTGCCCATCGCAATCCCTTCCAACCCAAACAATTTTGTGATTCTATGATTCCATGAATCTTATATTCTCAGCAAATTCTGATACTGCCCTAGACAATACCTTTCCAGATCATTCAGGAATACGTAAAACAGTACAGGTCTCAGAAAGACCCTAGCAGAATTTCACTGCAAAGGATACTTCTTCTGTTACAAGGACTCTTTCATGTCTGATGGCCAATGATCTGTCCTTGCCAGTTCTTTCCCTCTTACTCCACAGTGACTATGTTTCTTTAGAAAGTATTAATGAGATATTTTTTCAAATGCATTTTGAAAATCTAGCTGTACGCTTTTTGACTGTCTCACCTGATCCACGTTTGTCAATTTCAGAAAACTAATGGATTTTACAAGGCAGAAATTCCCCTTACAAAACTAACATTGACTTTTCCAAGTAGATTGCATTTAGACAGGCGTCAGATAAAAAGTCTGTCTTGTGTTGTAGCTTTTACAGATTTGAGCACTGGAGATATCAGCTTACAAGCCTGCAGATATCTGGATCCTCCCTGGCACGATGTTTAGTAGCATTCAGTGTTAATTGTACCCTAAAAGTTAAATTGAGAGGTCACATTAGTGATTCAGCTCTGACCTCCTTGGATTTTCTCAGAGCTCTTGGCTAAATACTGCCCAGTCAAGAGAAGTTGTTAGCACTTATGATAACTTTTCAATAGCCTCTGCACAGTTACTGACATTTCAGATGGACTCTGCAGCATTGCCTTCAAAAAAAGCTTCTAGCAAAGAAATCTCTTTTGTCACTTCTACAGTGAGCAGTGATGCAAATATTCATTCTGCTTTTTTTCTGTAACAGCCTTGCCCTCTCTGAGTTCTCAGCCTAGATGTTAGTGGGCCCTACAGACTGCTTGGCAGGCTTTTTGCTCTGATGTGCTGGAAGAGGAATTTAGTACTACTTTTGATTGCTTCAGCCAACTGTTCCACAAATTTTTTTTTTTTTTTTTTTTTGGCCTGCCTAATTATATTTTTACTTGTAATCTGCCAGAGTTTATGATCCTTTTTATTTTCTTCATTTGGATACAGCTTCTGCTTTTTGAATGATGCCTTCTCAATTCTAATAACCTCTTTTACTTCCCAAATCTTTAGATCACTGCTTCACCACGCCTGCTTCTTTTTATTGTTTTTCAAGCTTTTCCTAACAGACAGGATGCAGTGAAGCTTTGCTTTCAGTATGATGTTTTTCAGTAGAGTCCATAAGGATTTCATTCTCTCAGCTGCTTCTTTTTAACTTCTATGTTATCAAGTTTCCTCATTTTTTTCATACTTCAACTTTTCAAATTTCAACAAAACTGTGGTGGATTTTTGACCTTTGCTGCTCCAAAGGGTTTACTGGATCTAAGTACGTTACGGTCACTGCTCTTGACTGGTTCTTTTCCTGTGAGATTTTGAACCAGAACCTACATATTCTTTAGTGCTATGAAGTAAAACTTTGAGAGCCTGATGTGAACAGAATTTACGGGGAAAAGGACGCATCTCAGATACTTGAACCTGTATGAATGGGATTGTTTTGAAGAGGCAGAGGAAGGTTTGAGGAAATTATTTTGAAGAAGTAAACTATTCCGGAATTTTCCACAGACCAGGAAAGAAAGCAATGAAGAAACAGACTAGCTGAGGCTAATATCACCAGAGGAGCAGAGCTGAGGTCAGCTAGACAAGATGCCATGAGAATGGATTTGAAGGATAATAGAAAATATTACTGATTGCATAGTGCAGCATGAGGAGATACTGTGGCCTTTCTCCATCTCAATTCCTTTATGCAGACAAAGTTTTCCCTGTGCAAATTGGGCCAATATCATGAATATATTTGGACAACTGGGCCCCTGTCAGAACCAGTTATTAAATTAAAATATGATTCAAGCTTTATAAAATGTTAACCTGAATAATGCATGATGGAAATTATAGATTAGAAATTATGAGTAGGACTGGTGGCCTTGGAAATATACTATACTGCTGCAATGCTATAAGATTGCGTATGCCATAGTGCTTAGAGAATTCTCCAGTAAGATGAAAATTAGCAGAGAAACCTCAGGTCAAAAATGGTAACAGAAGGCTAATCCTTCAATTAATTCAGTCACTGGAGATGAACCATCTTTATGCAAAGGGAGCAGGTAATTTTGCATTACTGTTTTGCACATGTGGGTTTTATTCAGTGAGGAAAAGGAATCATCAGTCTAGGCAGTGATTTTCTCCTAGCCCCCCAAGTCCCTAGCTTAGAAATGAATGTGTGCAGAATGGATGTGTGTAGTAGTAGCTATATTCTTTTCCCCTGATTTATTTGGTCCCATACATGCTGAACACATTGGGCATTTGTTTAATTGTGCCTTTCTGGGTAACTGTGGGCTGGTGGAGTATTGAACTTGGTATAATATGAATCTCTCAATAAATAAAAAATCTCCTACTAAATCTCCCTTTATAAAGGCTGAGAAGAGAGATCTGTAGCATTCCACCTGTGTATGAATCGATTTCAATCAGCCTTTAGGAGGTTTCAGGCTGTGTTAGCTGTGGGATAGCACAGGGAAGCACTGAAACTTCCCTCACCTCTCTTATTGACAGATTTTTTTATGAAACATGGAATATTTAGATTGAGAAGATTAATCTCAGTACTGCTGACACCCAGCCTTGTTATCTTCACTCAAAACCTATTGTAATACTGTCCACGATGAGCACACTAGCTTTCCCATCACGTGTAACAGGGCACAAACTCATCTAGATAAGCCTTTTCTGGAAACTAATTAGAACTTTAAAGAAAAAAAAGAGAGATTTGCTGATTGCTTTTTTTAGAACAATTTATGTGTTTAGGAAAATGGGCCAACTTTCTCATTTCAGAATCTCTGATTCTGATATGGGCAAGGTGAGAGGTTAGAGGCCTCATTGTTAATGAGAGAGACAGACTGATTTTTATACTAATTGAAGCATTTACATTTTTTCAGCAGAACTGAAATGCAAAACTAACACATTCCTTAGAGATTTATAACCCCACAATGGATTCTTCTATCCTCTCTCCCTTAATTATCCCAAATTATCTGAACTCTTATGAAGAAGAAAGAAATTAATATTAATATTCCATTTAGAATATACTCTAAAATGCAGTAGAAAATGGAGGCAATAATAATGATAAAGAGGCTAGCTGAGATGATTTGGAATATATAATTTTTCTTCTCTCCGTTGCAGCTTCTTTATACCAGAGTATGCCAGGAAAAGTGCATTGCATTCATTTAGCAAAACAATTTTTGTGCTGCACTGACTTCCACTATGGAAGTAAAAGCTTAGTAAAATATTGGTCTGTCAGTTAGATGCAATATTTTGGTTTTGTGCCTCAATGAGAAAAAAATACAAATGTAAGGGAGATTGGATAACTTGTTCTGAAGAGCGGTTGTACATGAGGGTAAGTTGACAGATAAGGCTTATCACAGGATAGTAGAAAAACAGCAAAAAGAAAATAGCTATAAGCTGGACATAAAATACAGCAGAAATTATTTTGAATTTGAGTTTATTTTGAAAGAAATGAAAGAATTTGAATTACCAAAGTGGCAAACAGTGGGGTCAAGTTAACTGGAAGCTGCACATGTTGAATACTTACATATGGGCTGTAGAGCAGAGGAGAGGATCTGCTTGTAAGAAAGAGACAGAGAGGTGAAGCAAGAAGGGGTGGGAGGGAAAAGAATGTGTCTTCATTTGGATGGTGAGACCCTGGTACATGGAAATCTCCAGTTAGTCACGATTAACTAATGATCATGATTTAAAGGTTTGCAATTGTCCTTTACTACTTGGAGGTGGCCCCCAGGTATTACACCAAATTCATTGCTCCCAGATTTAGGGCACTGTCTTTGGGCTCTCAGTGCCCTGGCAACTGGTAGTTACAAGGCATGAGCTAAGGTGAGGCTTACTTTTGTTTCAGAAGTGCCCCGAGATGCAAAATACCCTTGTTAATGATCCTTGCTGTTGAATTACTCTTCATACTGAATGCAAGTGTACGCCTAGGTTGAGCTTTAAAATTTAAGGCAAATAATAAATCTGGGCCCCATAACCACTTCTTCACCTTGTGTTGCGTGCATTTATTCAGCATTTGCATTAACTTACTGAGTGGAACTAGAGACTTCCAAAGGACTCATCACCTATGAGCATCTTGATTTACATCTGCCCAGACATTACAATTTTGGCTGTATTTAGAACAATACTATCCTATGAAACTGATGATTGATTTATCATACAGTACTTTGTGGTAAAGATGTAACTTTTTAACATCAGTGGAGACATAGACTAGTCCCCTACTCTCTTATTTTTGTAAACCCTTTTGTTTTCACTATCTTAGAACAACTTTGGCAGGTTGTTACGAGAGTAGAAGACATCAACCAAAGTGAAGTCCATCTGCAAAACTGTTGCATATGGCATCACTTACCAGGCTTAAGCACTGACTATGGGAAGAAAAGCCTGTCATATTAGAAAAAAAAAAAAAAAAAAAAAAGAATCAACAGAGTATGACATTAAAAATGGAGAATAGACTTGAGATCAGCCATGAACTAAAAAAAGCATTTTGCTGTTGCTTGAAAATAGCCTTTACTGTTTTTGTAACACTTTGCCTGCTCTTTTTTTGTTTGCTCAGCTTCCAGAGACTGAAGAAATGTTTGTGAGAAATGTTAAGAAATGGATCTAAACTTGGATCTCACAATATATGGGAATTGTGTATGGTCAGCATCTAATATAGTATGCATGGTACATGGGACTAGAAATACGTACTGTTGAGGGTGGCCTTACCACAGCACTCTCTCAAAGTAATAGTACACAGACAGCAGATGGAGGATGACAGCAAGTTACAGACAACACCAAGTTGAGAGGGCATGTTGATCTGCCAGAATGTAGAAAGGCACTACAGAGGGACCTGGATAGACTGCATTGATGGGCCAGGGTAAACTGTATGAGTTTCAATAGGGCCAAGTGTCGGGTCCTGCACTTTGGTCACAACAACCCCAGGCAACCCTGCAGGCTTGGGGAGGAGTGGCTGGAAAGCTGCCTGACAGAAAGGGACCTTGGTGTGCTGATGGACAGTTGGCTGAGTATGAGCCAGCAGTGTGCCCCGGTGGCCAAGAAGGCCAGTGGCATCCTGGCTTGTATCAGGAATGGTGTGGTGAGCAGGACTAGGGAAGTCATCCTGCTCCTGTACTCGGCATTGGTGAAGCTTCACCTCAGTTTTGGGCACCTCAATACAGAGAGGACATGGAGGTGCTGGAGCAGGTCCAAAGAAGGGCAACAAGGCTTGTGAAGGGCTTGGAGAATATGCCCTATGAGGAGCGACTAAAGGAACTGGAGCTGTTTAGTCTGGGGAGGAGGAGACTGAGGGGAGACCTTATTGCTCTCTTCAAAAACCTGAAAGGTGATTGCAGTGAGAGTGGGGTTGGTCTCTTCTCACTGGTGACAGGTGACAGGACAAGGGGAAATGGCCTCAAGTTGTGCCAGGGGAGGTTTAGGTTAGATATCAGGAAAAACTTCTTTACAGAAAGGGTTGTTAAGCACTGGAACAGGCTCCCCAGGGAGGTGGTTGAGTCACCATCCCTGAATGTGTTTAAAAACCATTTGGATGTGGTGCTCAGGGACATGATTTAGTGGTGGGTTGTTAGAGTTAGAGTAGTATGGTTAGGTTGTGGTTGGACTTGATGATCTTGAAGGTCTTTTGCAACCTGAGCAATTCTATGATTCTATGATTCTATGATTCTATGATTCTATGATTCTATGATTCTATGATTCTATGATTCTATGATGCTGTGGACTTGCTGGAGACAGGCATCACAGCTTCACAGGTAGTGATGCTGCCCATGCAGTGTAGCCAGCCTCTGGACTGCATGTGGCAGAAGGCCCACAGCGTGCATGCAGAGCTGCACCCAAGAAAGTGCCTCCCTGGACTGACTTGCTGGCACAAACACCTCGCTGCATAGGGTGACTGTGTTATTGTATACTGGTAAAGCTGTATTGCAGCTAGGGGATGTCGTGAGTGAGATGCTTTGGGTTCATTTCTAGGCTGGAACATCTGTAAAAGGAGCTGTGTTTCTCCGCCTTCTTCCAACAAAATATTTGGCAAAGAACACTAGGTCCTAGTGCAGTGTTTTGGTGTTCCTTTCAAACTAGTGACTCTTAGTCATAACAATTTTGTGTTCCTGCTTCCTTAGCTTTATAGAAAAGTAAGAATGAAAAGCAATCAAAAAACTACTGCTAAGGATGTCAGTAATAGCTACATTTGGTGTGTGTGCGTGTTTTGAATAGTTACTGGTGAATATGTGACCTTTAAACATAATGGAATGGGGAAACTAGATTTTATTTCATTTAGCTTGATGCAACATTTTTGATGTTAGGCATTGCAAGAACATTTGCAATCCACTGTTGAAAAACAGTAATGTCCTGATAAAGCACTGGACTGGGATTTTATTCTAGGCATAGTCACACACTTTCTACATTAATTTGGCTAAGAAAATTAAACAACCCCCTTTGGCAGGGCTTTCTTATCTGTGAAATGAGAATGATAATCCCACAATACCAGACTGTGACAAATACATGTGTATTTACCAAACGGTTTTCAGATTAAATTTTTCTCCTGTCTAGTTATTTCAGAAAACAGCCATAAAGAAAACTTGACTAAAGCAAATGAAAGCTGTTATGTTAGACATCTAAAATGAATTGGCTGCCATGTGCCAGACTGTTGAATGTCCCAGGATGAGAAATTAAAATAATTTGTTTAAATTCTTGAACAACTGACTGCTGAAAGTATCACATGACCAAAGACACCTCTTACTGACTTCATAATAATTGAAAATTTCAGCAGCAGTCATAAAAATGATGCATCTTAGATATGTTTCTCATTAATTCTGTTCATTAAGAAAGAGAGATGTAGCTAAAATGAGACAATTTTATTATTAAAACTATGATTTGATTTCCAAATAACCTTTTGATTTGTTCTGCAGCAAACATTTTATGGATTTGTTTCTTGTTCATCATTTAATGAGCAGAAAACGGTTCTGCAAACTGTCACAAAACAAAATAACATATATGAGAGAGTAAGGAAACAAATAAAACAGCACATGCTATAAAATGGTCAAAATAAAAGGAAACCTGGTATGCTTTGTATTACATGTTTTCTATTTTAATGCTCTGTGTTTTCTCATATGAACTCAGATAAGACCATGAAATCCAGAAGCTGCCTGGTGCCTTTTCTTAATTCAGAAAAATAAGTCTGTCTTTCTTTTTGTTCTTGTTTTTATTTCCTTCCTTACAGCTCTCTCCTGTGCATCACATATAGAATCTGCACTGGTGTTCATTTGGAAGAAAAGTGCCACATACGTGGCATGGTGGTCTGAATGTGAAATACTTCCCTGCCTTCCCCTTTCTGGAGATCCCAAAGGCCACATTTGTCATATAGTCACTTTGCTATGAGTGTGTAATTAAATGTAAAGCACTTTGGGATGTTCAGCTGTATAAAGTATTGCTATTGAAATGCAAGTTGTTTTTCCTGAAGACAAACACAAAAGGAAAAAATAAATAAACAGTAGCAACAACAAAAAAGGAAATGAAAAGGTTTCTAGGGATAAAAATGTGAACATTGGTAGATAAATAAAACATTAGAAAGAAAGGAAAATACTTCCGGAAAACAAATCAATAAGATTAAAAAAAAGGAAAAGCAAAAGATTTATTTGAGAAAGTTGACAGGCTTGCAGAAATTTCTAGCTTACAAGCTATTTACAGAGAGAAAATATGATGAATCAAGACACAATCATTAAAGTAAAAACCCTAGGTATTAAAATTTTAACTCGTAGAAAGAGTCGAGATCTTTTTCTCTGTGACATAAATTTGCACAGACAGTAGAAGTTTTCAATTACAGAGTTTCTTTTTTTTACATCTTTGGAGATAATATTTGTCCTTGTGTGAAATAACTGTAAGATTCTGTCCTCCCCAATTTATGTCTGATATATAGTGACATAATATATTAGGAACTGGAATTATTTATAACAACAGGAAAAATTAAGCCTGAACAAACTTGTTGATGGATAGTTCTATTTGTTCACTACTTTCCATGATTAAAAAAAAAAAAAAAAAAAAAAAAACCATACACACACACAAAAAAAACTCAGAACAAAAATCCCAACAACAAAATAAAACTGGATTTTCATTCAGCCATAGACTAGACCTCTGGAAGGTATGCAACCTTACAGAGGAATGCTCTGACCACAAGGTTTTAGAATTATAGACATGTTCATGTATTTTTTAAATTTCCTTTGAATCTGTTGGTTCACATCCACTATGATAGGATCTGAATGGAGGCCTTCCCTTCCAGGGGAGCACCTCAGCCCATGAGCTGCGCTTGATGTTTTTGGGAAGAGTACTTGCATCTAAAGTCAGGGACATTTCCCCGCTCCTTGATCCACCCAGGTTGCTTTTGGAGCTTACCACACCACTTCCTCATAAACCTCAGTGAAGGCTGCTATGTCCTCAAGATCTTCTGAATGAGCTGCTCAGCTGATTCTGCCTTGGCTCATCTCCATCAAACTCAGCCAGGTTAGGAGGTTTCAGCTGAGAAGGCTGACCTGGCTCAGATTGGACAAGATAGGTGAGGGAATGGTGGCAGAAAAGCTTGAGTGGCTGGTGGAATTGAGCCATTCCCTTCAACTAGTGACAATGATGGGGGACTGGGGAGCAGCCTTTGAAGGAAGCCATATTCACACACCATATTCCGACTCTAGCTGTGCTGAGCACCTCGTGTTTTCATCAAAAGAATCGGGAAAGTAAGTGAAACTATGACCTAAACAGTTTTGGTTGGGTATTTTGGCAACAAATATAGTGAGGCACCATATATGCTGTATACATATTTCCCAGGATGCCTTATAACCAAAACAGTTAATTATCAATAGATGTCTGCTGTAGACTCCTAGCTTTCCTTCAGCCTTCAGTGACCACTTGTCATCAGACTTCATGCCTTGAAGAGCCTGAGTTGCTTTTGCTTTGGTAGCTTTCCCATAGTGCACCATTTTAACTCTCCTTATTATCTCCCATTGAGTTCATGTTGATACGAAACTAATGGATTAATGGCAGTTCTCTTTACAAAATATTTGTGCTTCTCAGATTTACATTATTATGTGTTGAAGCCCAAAGAATAACAGAACCGAGGACAGCCTTTCAATTTTCTACTTACCCTCTGCACTTTTATTTATCTCCGGTTAACAGTGTCACACATGTCAATTCACTCAGTCTTAGCACTATGATTTCATGAAAACAGAGTTTTCCTGCTGTTTTACAAAGTACATAGCTAAATATGATCCCACACCAGGAGAACTTTGTAGTAAGTATTAGGACTACCTTTTAATGTTTTGCTTTAACTCATCGGGGGCTAAAAAGAACATCCTGGAATTCTGTAGTTTGCTCCATATGCACAGCCCTCAGACAACCATGGCACTTTGAGTAATGCTTTGCACTCCCACTTTTTTACTGAGTAGCTGAATTTTTTTTTTTTTTTTGTGAGATCCGACAAATTCCCAGTGTTACATTTGTGTTTCCCCTTTGTTTGTAGAAATAATCCAGTGTATTTGATTTCCTGAAATCTCTTAAGAAAATATGACTTGGTGGTTGCTTTGTTATGCCCAAGGCTGAAATATAGTGGGAAGATGGCAAAAGGCCTCAGCTGAGTTGAAATTAAGGAGAAAGAAAGAAACACACTTGCAGCATTGAAATATTGATTCTTAGAAGATAGTTCACATCATTCACATGTCTCTAATAACCTTCTCATTTCATATTATTGTGAATAAGGGAAGACGATGTACTGTCATGAATGCTAGTACATGGTCTGAGCAGCAGCTCCCATTATTACTTCCATTATCACAATGGATCTTCATTGGCCTGAATTGCTAACATTCTTATAGGAATGATAAGACTAAAATGGCTCTACCTGTCATTCACTGATGTGTGAATTGACAATCAAATGATTGATCAATTTTTCTGCACTTCAATAGCTTTTTTTCAAGCCACACATCCTGAGTTAGTGTATAAAATGCAGTTCTAGATAAGTTTTCTAAGGGATAGGCAAAGCAAATTAGGCAATTAGACCTAATCTTAGATTTCAAAATTGAAAATCCATCAGCATCTCTGTCTTGTAAAGAAAATACATTTCCAAATCTGAAAGGAAAAAGTATCCTCACAAAAGGAAACTGACAGTCCTGACAGCCTCTCTGTGAATAGTTTTCATGAATTCTAGTATATTTTCCTTTTGCTCATTATTTTTCAAAATACTATGGACCCTAGAAACTTTAAAGAAGGCGTTTTGAAAGTTGAGCAACAGAAAGTGCTAGGTATTTATTAGTGATTTATGAAAACATGCTTCCACTTTATTCCTTGAATAGGAAAAATTCATGGCAGTTAAGCAAAATGATGAGGATTAATGTATGAAAAGATATTGCATGGCAGCTTCTGAGTAATGGATTTATAAACAGTTCATTTTTTGAAATTTTACATCAGAATGGATTGAAAGAAGATACGCAAATTATCAGTCAGATCAAACAGAATACACAGGCCATGAGTTTCCCTGTAACCTCTGCTTAACACCCACTGAGATCACCCAGTCCTGATCTAGTGCCCCCTCTAACAGAAATATCATGTTCATTTGTTCACCTCTTTGGTTAAAAGCAAAGACCAAGCGAACCTCTAGCCTATTTGATTTAGGGAAAATGTTTCTTAATTTTAGTTGATTTTCATCCAAAATACTTTTTTTCTGTGACTATTTTTTGCAGTTATTGGTGAACCTGTGCACTCCCTGGTATACATATGACAAGATATGGAAGTTCTACACAGTCAGGCAAAACTAAGAAATAATAAAGAGTTTAAGTAAGAAAAAAAAAAAAACAGAGGTAAAGGTCGAATGTGAGACAGAAACCATCAAAATAGAAAAGCTGAGGCAGACAAGGGCTGGGTAACCCTTTTGACAACCTTACTGTAAGCTACTGTGCTTTATGCTGTGAGGGCTTCATCCAAATTTCACTGGGGACAGTAGAAAGGCTTCAATGGTCTTTGATGCAAACCTAATTCAGCCAATTTATTGAATGATTTCTTTATTTTTGTGATACCAGTCTTGCTGCTGAGCAGGGATGAGAAGGAAGGAGATGAGAGGAGGCCAAAGGAGAGTTGACCACACAAAAGTAATGTTGGAGGCATTAGACCTAGTATGTATGGGGCTGTTCAGCCTCCACAAAGAACCAAACTTATTCCCATGGAAACCAGTGTTTAAAGATGAATAACTAGCCTGGCTCTCAGCAGCTCCCTTTCCTTTTTCTCTTTTCTTCTCTCTTGGGATGTTTTGTTGTTGTTTTTGGTAAAGGGAAAGAAAGAGGCTCTTCACCTCTAAGCAGCTTGAGAAAAGACTGGCAACATTCATTCCACTAATAAGCTGGCAATTAATGCAAAGCGGAATGTCCTGGATTTCTCAAAGAAAAGTATTTTTCAACAGGAGCTAGTCAAGATGTTGATAAGGTTTTGTTTCTCCTTTTTCTTGTTGTTGTTCTTTAAATGGGACTTACTCTTTCTGGAAAAGGGGGCTGCTAAACTGGTGTTGTAAGTCTGCCCTCACGTGTTGAATTTTAACTCTTCAGTAGAGAAAAATGTAAGCTAGCCCAATGGAATCCACCAGATATATTATGGCATCACCGAGATATACATCTTCAGATCTGCTCTTTTTTTTTTGAGTTTTATGTGCTGATGGATGCATAGCAATGGGTTACATTTGCAAGGAATGCACAGAGGTGCACAGCATCCATTTGATATAGCAGATATGGCTCATTATCACTCCTGCACTAAGTAGATAATGAATTCAAAGTGAATGTTACAAAGGTGTTGCTGATAGTATCAGTGTTAGAATTTGTTGCAGCTATTGACTGACATAAAAGAGTCAGCCAAAGGTAGGCTGAGAAACAGAAGAATTAACAACTAACTTTCAGTAAGAAAGAAAAATGATCTCAGCCTCTGTAGTCTGAAGGAAATCCTTTGTATTTGGTTTCTTGTGACAAGAGTTTCAGTTTTTGAGAATAGGAAATATCATAGGGAGTATCATCATATGGGGAATTTCCAGCGTGAGTCAGCATGACACTTGTGCTTAGATGGTACATAAGTGGTTCTGCAGGCTCTGAAACTAATGAAGTCAGGTTTCCTGCGAGCTTATATCTCCAAGCCAATTGACTTTGGTGTCTCTGAAAGTGTCAGTTCCCGCAGAACTTCTGGTTGGAGACAGCATCTATAGAAGACTTTTTCCATGTGGATTCTCTGATACTTAAATGATGGTCTCATGCTGCAGCCTTTCTCTTAGCATGAAATAAATTTTCATTGTTCTCTCATTTCCCTCTCTACATAACTGTTTTTAAAAAACCTGTAGAAAAATAATTGTCTTACAGAGCTCCGTCTCTCTATTCCACTTGGCTGAAATCAGTTAGTAGGCTCAAAATTATGAGGGAAACCAGCCAGCCAAAATGATTGCCTAAGCCTCATTTCCTTAGGAAACTGGGTTAAAAAATTAATATTAGTAATAACTCCTGAATTGGGGCTACCATGGGGGAATGCACTGCAAGCTGCATGTGCCAAAGCAGTCTTCTGTGTCCTCTTTTGCTCCCCTGTAAACTTTCTCCTAGGTCCTGTTAGCAAACAAACCTTCCTCCAGATGCAGTATGGGTGAATGGTCACAGCAGTGTCCTGAGTAGGGACTAGAAAATGATGGAGACCACACATGCGTTTAATGCAAGGCTGAACTTTGCCATTTCAGACCTCCACTCAAATCAGCAGTTTGCAATGTGTTTCACATAATATTAGCAAGGAATTCATTTTCATGGTAAAATGTATCTTTTTAATCCTTTAAAAAGCCTATACATTCTTCTCCACCTGAGTGTCTGAGTGTCAATTTGGCTTAAGCTATCTGGAAGCTATAAACTGTTTTTGAATTTACTTTTTAAAGTTCTCTTTCTAGACAACGATTTACAGCTGTGCAAAGCGAGAAACAAATTTTCTGCTGCAGTGGGTGGAAACCTGAGTATCCATTGCTGCGCAGGGTCTGCACTTTTATCTCTTTTGAATGGTTCATAATATGCTTCCTCTCTTTTCTCCTTCCCCTTTCTTAGAATTCTGCTTAAGAAATTGCATTCAGGTTTTCAGGAAACTGCAGCGCTCATTTCTGTTTCTTAAAAAAACAAAACAAAACATAGAAACAAAACACATTACACAGCAGACTCTTCCTTCTTCATCGCATATGGTCAGTGATAGTTGCCTCACTGAGTTTTGTCCAACTTCCAGTGTGTTTTAAGTAGTTCCTTATATACTAAGAGAGCCATATGGCCAAAGCTCCTTGTGCTGAAATTTTTACTGTCTGAATATGAAGCAGGGCAATGGCATTGTAACTGCTTCTCAACATGAGCTTATCTTTAGTATTTTGTTTTATCCTGAGGCATTGACCTTTCTATTATCAGACTCTTTGAAAGGAAGGAGTACAACCATGCCTTGTCTGTATCATCTGGTTTATGGTTTATATGTGACTTCACGTTCTGCCAGAAACTTAGTGTCATATTACTGCCTGGTTTTACATTCTGCCTGTGATGTACTAATTATTGGGGTGCGACAGAGCATTTATTTCCTATCATAAACCAGGAGCTGTTATCCAGGAAGAACATTTTTGTACAAATCATGAAAGGATGTAACAATACAAAATATTCTCTGAGGGCCATATTCTGATCTTGTTGACAGTGATGAGAAAGGTACTTTGGTTTTCACTGTGGGATCCACAAAATGACAGACAACAGAATTATAATGTCTGCTTTTATTATTTTTTAAAGAAACATTTCCTCACAGTACTGTGAGCACTGGAAAATGGGGCTGTCTTTATACCTCAGCTGAGTACCTGATGCAGCACTACCATAGGATATGTAGTACGTTCAAGAGCAACAATTTTTTTGGATGTAAATCGGTGTAGTTCCTTTCACATCAGCGGTGGTGTATGGTTTTATATTGTGGGGAAATCTTGCTCTCAGCTTCAAGCTGCCATTTCCTTCCCCTTTCAAAACAGAAAAAAAATAAAAGAAAAAAGGCTGTGCTTTTAATCCATTCCTAGCAAGGAGAGGATGGGAGGAAAGAAAGAAAATGATCTGGAGATTGTGCAGGAGTTTCCTGCCTCGCTTACTAGTAGCACACAGTTAATACACATGACTTAATGGGAATGCACTTGCACTCAGCTGCACTTGCCTACGGCAGAAGAGATAATGAAGTATTTCTGCTTATATCATCACAAGCCCTCGCTTGTACAGCAGAAGCATGAGTTCAGACCAGATTCAATCCAACAGCAAGGGCAAGCCAAGTGCAGTCTCCAGCCTGGCCAGGGCTCTTCAGCACAGCTCTTGGAGAGACATGGGGTGCTGCCGAACCTTTATGCACCATGTTAGAGCCTATTTCTTCCTCCTCCATGGAAGAGATGATAAAATTTAAGGACATGGAAGAATGCTGGTCTGTTTAACCAGATTCCAATCAACTAGACAGCTCACAGTGTTCCAAACGATGCTAAGTTACAGGCATTTCTGGTTGTAAGAGCGGAATTCAACCTTGAGCTCATTTACATGATTAAAAAGAAGCCGGAATGTCCCACCATGTTTTTATAGCACTGGAATGCAAATTTGGATTTACAGTTCCGGCTCTGCTCCTTCACTCACTGATATTCCCCTGCCCTTCACCCTCATCCTGGAAAAAAAAAAAAAAAAGAAAAAAAAAGAAAAAAAAAAAACCACCTAAACATCTGTGTCTTTTACTTCAATCTTAATAATCTCTTTCTGATCTTTTACAGACTGAGCCTTGAATAGTTTGTAAGAAAATAGATGATTCTTCTTTTCTACATATCCCATAACTCACTGGCTTCTTGCACCTGTCAAATGCCACATTTTCTCCCTCTGGGAGTATGCCCCTATTCATGTAATCCTCCTTCCTCTGTAACTAGGGAAAGAGATAAAGTTGCATGTGTCAGTGAAGCCATGACTGCTTCTTTGATCTTTCCCAGTTATTTTTTTTTACCAGAATGTTTCCTTCTAAGTGTTTTTCCTGTGTAACTTTGCTTCCAAATAGACCAGCATTTGTTTTGCTTTCAGTAAGTGTGGAGCCTCAGTTCTGCTTGTGCATCACTGAAAAAATGGAAGTGATTCCCCTGATCTCAGCAGATCATGCAAGGCTAAACCTCACATACACAAAGGGTGCTGGGCTCTCTGTCATCTTGTTCAGAAATGAGATCCCTCTTTTTTTTTTTTTTAAAGCCTTTTAATGTGTGATTTATATTCACTCCTTAGTTGAGTGCACTCAAGTCTGTTCCTGAATCACGAAGGCAGAAAACATTCACTTACTAACAAAACAATGTCATTATAAAAAATCAGATATATTGAAGGAAAAAAGATTCCATGTTTATTTTCTGTAGAAGTGAGATACCTTTTGTCAGGACTGGGTATCTTTCTATCTAATGTCCTGTAGCTGAAACAGAAGATAAGAGCATGAAGCACACAGTACTGGGAGGCCATTTCCTACTGCTGTTCCAGAGGCTGGACATAGTCTCTGCTAGTTCTCCCTGCGTCACTGAAATGCAAACTGTTGGACTCTGTGCCTTCCAACCCAGATAATCAGACACTTTTAAAGTAATAAAATCTAAAAAGCACAGTTTAATATTAATGCTATTAGCCAAGTCATTTTGCATAGCTAGGATGGGGCATCTAAGTGACCACTTTCATTCTTGATTCTGATCTTTCTCCCCCTGGTTCTTCCATCCTTGCAAAAGGATGCTGCTATGTGAGGAAAATGACAGGAAACTGTGTTTCATTACCTGTGAGGTTTTCAAAAACCGTGGGAATATTTTTACAAACACAATTTTGTTTTTCTTGGTAATGTTTTCCTTTTTTTTTTTTTTTTTCCCTTGGTGAAGCATTCACTTTGTGGCAGAGCAGTTCATTAGGCTTTCTTTTAGTGCGGATAGTGACAAGGTTTACTCCCCTGGACAATACTGCAGACCCCACACAAGTCCTCTGGGCTCTGTCCTCTCTTCTCCCCTTCACCCTCAGCCCCCAGCCTGTTTCATTCCATCGGGGCGGAGGGGAACAACACATCCTGTGCCCTCAGTGCTACCTCACAATGACACCTGCTGGTGGCATCGCCCTGGGAGCGGCACAGCTCTGGCGCTCAGCTGCATCCTCGTGATGCCAACAGAATGTTCCAAATATATATACAAATAAGTAGGCATTTAGGTATGTATATATTTAACCCTCTGTGAAATGAATTTCTATCTCCTTTCAGCGTGACATGATGGAATTTAGGAAATTTCAAACTGATTTGTTCAGCTGCATTTCCCTGTACTTTAACAGCCCCTTCCAGGCGAGGTGGTTGGGCCACGCAAGAAGGGACTTTTGGCAATGTACGTTTTCTCATCTCAGTCTATTGAACTATTGTCTTTAAATATTTTTTCTTTGGTAAAATCACTTTGAAAGTACACGTTTTCAATATGTGAAGGGGATCTGTGAGCTTTCTGCTATGTTTATTCAATCCTCAACCCTCCAAACACTTGAGAATTAGAATTATTCAGCTAGGCTTAATGAGGCTGACTCAGAGTAAAGTTCTATGCATAAAAGTCAAGGATAGGAGCCCAGTGTGGTGTGTTTTTAGGTGGTTACAGGGTTTTTAATATTAATGCTTATTACTGAACGCTTTAAAGGAGAAGAACATGGGCTGTATCTTCTCCTCGGTTCCCTCACAGGAGCAATCTGTGGGGCTCTGGGCAGAGGAGGTTGGCTTGCTGGGGCCCCGCAGACTGCCTGGGCAGGTCTGAGGCTCCGTGCTGCCAGCTCTGCACAGGCTGCGACCACTAAGCTCTTAGCTCACTCACGTTCCTTTTGCCTCCATTTTCCAGTCAGTCGGATGGAGAAAGGTGCTCTGAGTGTCTAATATGACATGTATGAAGCATCACCATGGGCTGTACTGTGATCCCTAACATAAAGCACAATAAAAAGCGTAAGAAAATTTGACCACAGTTAAGAGCCTGTGTGCAACCTTCTGGTTCTGGGTAGCAGGATTGCAGGCAGGAGCACAGGCCTCGTGCTGGGACTTGGAGCAGGCTGGCTGTCCCACAGGTCTGCAGGGACGGGAGTTGTTCAGGTAGCCCAAAGGAGATGCTCATGAGCATGGGAACTTTTTCAACCTGCTCTGAACAAAACCTCCTGGGACTCGCTCACAGTTCATCATTACAAGCTTCTCTGGGGCTTTATCCTGACATAATCTCTGATCCCACTCACACACTGATCAAGAAAAATGCCTTTTGAGTCATCTTTAAGAAATGTTCAGAAGAAAACTCACCTTTTCTTCCCAGATGTGCTTTTTGCTGTGTTAAAGTGGCCACAGGACAAAGCCAGATGACATCTTAGCAGAGCTGCATGGAGAATTTTGTTTAACCCAGCTAGAGAATGACATTCTCGTCTGGTTTGCAATGAGCACACAAAGGTGCAACTCTCTTCATTTCAGAGGTCCTGCACTTTTACACCATATAAGAAAAGCCTTGGCATCTCTGCCGTGAGAGTAGTGGAAGAGGGGACCTTTCTTTTTTTCTGGTGCTTTTTATTCCAATTTTGCTGAGGCCTTCAAACGCAATTTACACATCTGTCTTTATAATTTTGAGCTGGTAAAACATTTTGATCAGAAAATGCTGACTGCGGGAAAAAGAAACTTTTTGCTGAAATATCTCACTTTAATGATGTAAATATCATATTATGCTCAGATCACTCCCATAAAATTGAGTATTTGTCCTCCACAGCATGATTTTTGGTTTTACGCTGTCTTGCAATATTCATACTGTAATTATAAAAAATGCATAAACATAGAATTGCTTTCGGAGTATTTTCTTTCACAGTAAAGTTATGAGATTATTGACTTTTTATCTCATTCCAGTGGAAGTAAAATTAAAGAATCTGAGAATTGCACTAAACAGAAATTCCAAATTTTAATTAGTTTTGCTAAATTTATAATCTCTCTGCACCCCAGCTCCCCACTCCCAATCCCAGTCCCTTGCAATCCAGGACTTCAGAAGGAAGTCCCACCTGTTTCTGAGAGCGTGTTGGGGAAGAATGGAAAGTAGAAAGACAGGAGAGGGAGGTGTGACTGCTGATGATCTGAAACAGAAGCAGGAACCTCCATTCCAGTTTTATCTATAAAACTAATTCTGGTGAGAGACAGCTGCTGCTTCTGAAGGCTTCTACGTATCTCTTGAAATCCCAAGGATCCTTTTTTTTTTTAACCTGTATTGTATCCTCATTGCCCTTGAGATCCTATATTACAGCTGCTTTCTTCAGAAGGATTTGATAAGAATATCTCTTTTGGACCATGTCAGTGTTAGAGAATTGCTGTCAAGCATCAAGAGATGCTCTCTCTCTCTTCCCCTGGGGCTTTAAAGATGCTATTCTAAAATTAAAGTGTTTGGTATAGATAAGATACTTAGGGTTATAATGAGGTCAAGAGTTGCTGGCAGTTTCCATCTGGATATTTTTTAGAAGTTGATCCAATCCCTGGCTGTGTTATTTTCCTTTTTATACAGATAAATATATACAGACCACGAAGAGACATAGCCAGGAACAGGAAACTTAAAAAAAATATTTGGAAATTATTCTGATTGCACTGTTTAAGTCAAGTTGCACCATTTGATTGTGCTGGCATTCTCCGCAGTGTAATGTGACACGGAATTTGTGATGTAACAAGATATGCCCGCAAAAACCCAGTGTGCTTTGTTTTAGTCAGAATGTATTAATCCACTTACTGAATAATTGACCCGAAGAGATTCTGTCAAACACTACTAAATTATTCACTGGATTTCCAAACCAGCAGACAGTGTCCTTTAAATATTTAAGAATAATGTCAAATGATTTTCCACACCAAAAATATTCCTTTTTTTTTTTTTTTTTTTTTTTGCGCATGTGTTTGCTTAAGTTCCCTAAGTCTCCTCTGTTGCATAATGAGAGAAGGCCAATTAAATAAAAGCCAATGCGCCCTTCAGAGGTTCCAAGTAGGTGGGAGGGGAGGGGCTCTCCTGATTGTGAAGTCCCCAGAAGGAGCAGCACAAGCTCCTCCCATCAGCTGTCAGACCCACTGGATGCCACATCATTAGCACATTTTCACTGCCTCATCCTTGTGTTTTAAAGCAAAAAGCCAAACCCTCTATATAGATGTACATGTATTTTACCATGTAACATGTGCCTTGGCAGTTAAGTTCCCCAAGACAAGGAGCAGCATTGCAGACTGCACAGCCAAAGCTGTTAAGTGCTTTGCTATTCTCTACCCTCAGGCCTCACAGTGCCTCTCTAGGTGTGCATTATGAGATAACAACCTTGCCGGATCAATTTTGGTGTGGAAAATAGGTTTCCTTAAAAAAGGGACACCAGTATAGCAGCATTCAAGTTCTACCAATTACAGAGTCTGACACCTTTCCCCTTGAAGGTTGCATGCTGAACGAGAGCAGGGTATATTTCTGACTTGTTTAAAAAGGATAAGGACAGGCATCTGATAGCTTACCTTAATTATTCCATTTCCTCCTCCCAATATCCATTTTCAAAATCTAATTATAATGCTTGTGGCCCCTGCTATCAGCCAGTACCCGGAGATTAATGTAAAGCCATGGGAAGGACAGATACCTCCCTTCACGCTTTACACAATGTTGCAAATATATTCCAGCAGTCTTTTGATACTAATATTTTGATATATTCATCATTGTGTTAGCATCTGCAGTGAGTAATATTTACAGTTTATAAGCTCTTCCAGGACCAACTGTTCATATTACTCCTATTAAGTCCATTCAATTTTCCACCTGAAATACCACATTTGTCTAGTCAAGGTTTGACATCTATTTTCAGGGGGGAGTGTGCTTTTAATAACAAGTTTTATTTAATTGTATGTTCTTCTTCTCCCAAAGAATACACTAGGCAATCTGTTATGTATTGTCAGTCGACTAAGATGCACTTGGCTGCATTCTCATGTTTATTATCTTGGCCTTGATAAGGGGATATTTTTGTGTGTATGCATCTGTGTGCATTGAGGTATAATTGTTTATCTGCTCTTCCACAGCTTTATTTGGACTGGAATTTGCTGCAGTGTCCTCACAAGCGCAGGAATTTTGTCCAGGGGGTGGGCTCTGCATGTGGGTGGTGGGCAGCAGGCAATCCTCCTTGACAGGTTTGCTATTCCAAGCCACAAGCACTGTCACACCCAGTGTGTCCTTTTTGTAGACAGCCAGAGCCCAAACATGTTAAATATTTTATTTGGGAAAAATAAATAAATACAGTAATGATTCCTGTGGTCATCCTTAACGATGTTTAGAACTGGCTTTAGGAGAGAGCAAGCTCTATCACTCTGATCGGTTTAACAAGAGGAAGCAAAGTCCTTTGTTAAAAGAAAAGGAATAAAAATATAGGGGAAATTCTTGTACATCTTCCTCCTGTCTATATTACTACTGTTATTTAAAGGGGAATGGGGAATACTAGCACTGAAAATAAAATTTGCAACTTCTGCAAAGACTGAAATTCAAGACTTACATGCTTAAGTTGTCACAGACATTGTGGAATTCAGTGTCTTGGCATTTTTGAACAGCAGCAACAAACCAAGGCTTGGCACTGGTTTGTCAGTTTGCTTGATAATTGCCAAACCCTATTCACTGCACAGGTAAACCTCCACTCACAGAGCTTGTGAGAGCCATTTCCTGCAATGAACTTTCATCCTTTTCTGATGCTTTCTGTGGATAGAAATGCTAGAATTTGTGCCTGGTTACTATGTGGGAAGAACATATCTAAGACCCCCATCAGCAATCACTGCATGTAGCAGAGGTGATAGACAAATCAGTTGCTGTTTGTGAAAAAAATTTGAAGTTTCAGAAGATTTTCTCGGGGGGGGGGGGGGAAGCTGCGGTAATTCCCAGGGGGAAAAAAAAAAAAGGGAAATTGGGGTCATATCAAAGGCTTTTGCTTAACAGAATCAAAAGGTTTGATTCTAATTCTAAATTCATCCCCCTAAAAAAATGTATAATAAATGTACCCATATAAAGGAATGAAAAGCCATAATATTGAAACAGAAAATCCACATCTTCTCTTTCAGAAATGACATACTATAGCACTCTGATCTTCCCTGGATGGTTAATTTCTCTGCGCTTTTGGTTTCACATTTTGCAGCCTTTTTTCTTGCTTGCCTGATGATCTCACGTGTTTTGAGCCCCGGCTCCTCCTTCAGCACACCATTTGTACCACACCTGTAGAACCAGGCAGCACAGAGCTATGGCAATGACCGTACTCTTTCAAGAGGAGTTTTCTTAGGTGGTCTCAACCTCTGCAAAGGATCAAGCAGGCAAGAGAGACGGGGATAATTATTTGTAACAGCAACACTCATGTTCTTCCTTGTACTGGCTATGAGGCAGTGCCTACGTTGTGGTATTCTTAGGTAATATTAACTATACTAACAGACATGTAATGTATAGCCTGATTAAAACATGGAAAACCAATGAAATGAATTTGGAGGTCAAATTTGGATGCTGAATTGTTGCTAGCTGGGTTACAGTCCTGCAAAGCAAGCTTTCCAGGAGAAAGGCTGACAAAGCTTTGCAGAAAAACACCTTAAAACTCAAGTGTCACTACACTAGCAGGCAGGGCAGTGATGCACCAGGACGTACTCTGTGTGCGCTGGTGGGCTAACACAAGTGTGAAGCAAACGTCTTTTGAATGACTTGGTGCCAGAGGGGGCATGTACAGCATCTCAAGACAGCTTCAGTGAGACATCTGACAGATTAGATACTGATGTCAGGTGCTGGGATACCAAGGTCATGCCACATCCTGTTTTCCTTGTGCAGCTGGGCTCTGATAACAGAGCAGTTGGTGGGACCACCCATCAGATAAAGGTGGCAATTTCTGACAGTCTCAAATTATCGTTGCAGCAAGGGAGGTCCTGATAAGATCAGTCAGGCCCTGAAATGATTTAGCCAGTCCTGGTTCTTTTTTTTTTTCCTTTCTTTTTTTTTCTGAGGACACAGCCTGTCTTTAGAATACGAAAGCAGAGAACACTCGTGGAATCTCATACCATCCTTGCAAAGAAATTTGAGGATTGATTTATGGGCTGGATCACTGAGAAATAGTAGTTCTTTGCTCCTTATGATGTTTTGTCGGAAGGTGCGATACCCTCCAGTCAGGGCAGCATGATTTCAACTGGGTTTTCACAAAAGAGGCTGGAGAATTGGGGATGGTGAATGCAGCAACTCCTGTAACACAGCAGTTAATAGGACACAAACACATTAATCATGTGGCAGATATTGAGTCTAACAGGGCAAGGCAGCAGGTTTTAAAAACAGCCAGTTAAGTTACTACCTGGTAGAAAAAGGCTGACTGCGTGCCCCAAGTTTTATGCCACTATCTGCAATTAAAGTTTTTATCCCCATTTTTTTTTCTTCTGTTCCAAAGTTTTTAAATGGTTTTTACTACCTGTAAGAAAATAAGCACGCAGTACTGGAACAGAGGGCTCTGCTGTCCCTTTCCTCTTGATAAGCTGTGGCCCAGTCTTTATCTCAGACATTTGCACAGCACCGCACTGTGGTCCTTCTCCTGTGCCACAACCCCAAGTGCTAGATGCAGCTGAACCTGTCCTGAAGGTGACAGCAGAGAAGAAAGACTCTGCTGCTGTGAAACAGGTTAGGATATATTCCTCCCACCTGGCTTTGTGATCAAAGAAGACCTCATTCTCAGCTGCAACTAACAATGGGAGTCCCCTCTTTCATGTGACTCTACAGGCAACTTTATCACTGTATTCCATGTAAGCCTCTGCCTCTTTTATTACCACCCATCCCATTGGAACAGGTTGCCCAAGGAAGTTCTGGATGCCCCATCCCTGGAGGCATTCAAGCCCAGGCTGGATGTGGCTCTGGGCAGCCTGGTCTAGTGGTTGGTGACCCTGCACACAGCTGGGGGTTTAAACTAGATGATCATTATGGTCCTTTTCAACCCAGGCCATTCTATGATTAGGGGAGGAAGGGTTGGGGTAATCCTGATTCATAAAGGTAGATGACCCCATGCCTACTTCATGTCCTTTATTTAAAGTAACTCCAGTCATGAAATTACTGATGCTCCAGCACAAAGTATTTTTTGTTGCTAAAACCTTTTCTGTATCAGGAGAAATATAAAACAAAGGAAGAGACCATTACTAAATAAACCATTCCCATGATTTTGTAGGCTTCCTGCACATGCCCTTCATTATGAGCCTTTTTCAAGCACTGCTTGCCATGGCAGGTTGGGATCAAGAGGACAGATTAGCCATACACAGCCATATAAATATTGGTCTTCCTTCCCATATGATTTCCAATACCATATCTCTTGGCTGCTACTGAAATAGGCCCTTAAAGTAGGACACAAACAGATGTCACCAGTGGAAAAGAGTTATAAGAACTGCCTTGCTGGAGGACATGAGCAGTCCATCCTGCTCATTAATCAGTTTCTGACAGTGATCAAAGCTTGAAGTTTCAAGATGAGATTAAAAAAAATAATTATAATGAAGAGAGACATAAACGCACCTTGCTATGATCTGTTGATATGGAAAAAAAAGTCATTTTGACTCTGGACTAATCATCAACAAACACAAAGCAATGAAAGGTGAATGGCATAATGGTGTGACTCTATTGCTGAGGACCATAAAATGGAGTTTCACAGCCAGTGTTGGCAGTGGTTACACTAAGTACAGCTTCCAGGGGAATGGCTGTGTTTGCAAGATGCAGACCATAAATTTGGGGAAAGTACCTGGCTTACCTGATAATCACCACTTTCAGGAGAGTTTGTGGTCTGGGCTGAGGAGCTTCCTTTACTCTAGTGGATATGATTACTGGTGCAAATCACTGCAGCTTTTTTCTGAGCTGATGTAAACGAGTGTTGCTCCACTAGAGAGAAGGAAACCATAGTGATTTGCAGCAGCAGAGGATCTGACTCTCAGTTTTCAGATGTTGGTTTGTTTTGACTTTCAAAGGTGGTTATTGGTTGCAAATTGAATTTGAGGATCTTTGTATTGGTTTTATGGTCTCCTGAAGTCATTTGACAGTAACAATGCTGAATAATGGCTGCTTGGATTTCATGATGCTAATCAGATGTTTTTTTCTCTTTTCTTTTTATATATTTCTTGTGCTAAAGAGTTTAGTTAAGATGTGCCTAGGAAATAATTTTTCTAGCAAGTTCTGATATATTTTTCTGATAAGTTATTTTAAATTTATGTTCTCCCAGCTGTTGCCTCTCTGCAATTTCTTTTCAGATTATACCATCAGAATATACTGCATGTTACAGAGTAACTGAGGGAGATGCCTGAGCTAGTTTTAACTGAGTGATAGTTTGAAATAGCACTGCTATGTTTCTTCTGGCATCCAAGCCAGTTTAAAGCAGTTGACTATCTCTACTTGACACTGCTGCCTGGGGTGGAGATATACACTTCCAACTCTTAGTCAATTAACAGAAAATATTGACACTCTCACACTTTAGCATTTGTTTCTTGGTAGAAAATCCTTTCCTAAGTACATTATGGTGTAATTTCACTTGTAGCTGACTAAATACAAATATAGCTCATGCTGTCATCTTTGCTGCCCAGCTCTCTTTCTGCAGAGCTCTATGGGCAAATGAGCTCAGGGACATGTCGTTCACAGGAGTGTGTGCATGGCTGCTGCAGCTGGCCTGGCCAAAGGAAATCTTGGCCCCACTGAACTCACTGACAAAACTCTGATTATTCATGGGACTAAATATTTATTGCAGCAGTGTGCAAAGTATGGTTCTGCCTCTTTTCTCTTCTAGAAACAACTGGACTTCTCAGCCAGACTGTCACTTTGAGCATTGGTGCTAAACAAATCACTCTGTCATCTTCTCACTATCTCTTCTTTTCACTGTGTGGTTCTGATCATATCATATGATGTCATTATCAAAATTAAGAAAGGCTTTGTTTCCTTTTTTCCATTCTTGGCATTTGGATTATGTTTGTTTTCAGGGTTTGTTTTTTCTTCTCCAAAACAATACAGAAGAAAAACAAACAATAACAACAAAAACCAACAGGAAAGCATGAAGTTGTCTCATAACTGCCAGAGCGCAGATAACTTGTGATGGGTTTAAGTCTGCTGACTCCTCACCTGTAAGCTCTGTCTGCAGACCACACTGACTTCCCAGGAGTCTTTTCCTTGCAGACGCTTGCATGCATTAGCTAATTCCCTAATTAGCCTAAATGTGCTCCGATGGCTCCGTTTTAGTTGTGTATTCATGCTGAGAAGCAGCTGCTGGGCTGAAAGATGCTCTTGCCTCTGCACCAGAATTCTGGTGCGGTTGAAGTCACCATGGACAGTCAGCTCTTCTTGCCTTTGTCCCCAGGGGTGTCTGCAAAGTCTCCCGAGGGACCGGGCTATGACACCAGGTGAGAAGGCAGAGCCCCAGTTCTTCAGGAATGACCCCAGGGGCAGCAGTCACATCAACACCATTCTCTTCTCTGCAGCAGATGAATATTTGTAGCTTAAAGCTCAGGAATACCTAGTTTTATATGGTCAGTGGAGACAGAAGGGATGATGAGGTTATACAGATAGATCGCCCTCTAGAGATTTGCAAATACACCTCCTTATTTCCATTTGCTAGAAAACACAGGAATCATCTGGCATCAGAAACATAAATTTTTTCAGGGCAGCCAGTAAGCTGGGCACTCAAAGCAGGTGAACTGGGTTCCACTCTTGGCTAACCAATGATCTACATGGAAATACAAAAAGAAATAAAAAATAAAGAAAAAATGGAAAAAAAAAAAGCTACTGTATCTTTTGTCATTCTCAGATATTTAAAAATGCCCCAAAAGTTATTTTGGTAATTGGTATGCAAACATTTTTGCTGTCTGTGTAAAAACATCTGGATGCTTACAGTGGCATCTGGACATAAATATTAAAAGATCAACAAAAACCTGATGTGAATTAGCCATGTGGATAGCCATAAAAACCACACCCACAAAATCCTACTCTGAGTCTTTGGCTGCAAAAGTGAATGTCTTCTCCCTCATTTTCAGCGTACTTATGAACTGACGTTTAAAAAAGAAGCAGTCTTGACTAATGGCTTTTTTTTTTCATTTTGACCACTCTTAATCAGACTAGAAATTCCCTGGCCTGATTAAATTGGTAGGGAATGCCTCTCACTTCCTCCCTAAGCACTTTGCCAAATGTTGGGTGTTCTATGGGAAAGTTTTGGCTTTGGTTGTGAAATGAATGTTTGTAAAGTTCCTTTTTCTTCTCGATACAGCCTAGACTTCCACTGAATTAATTGTGTGTGAATGCAGTGCCATTAGCCAAGGCACCTACAATTACCATGGGCAGTTACTTCCTGTGTTATAAGAACTGTGGTTTTGGTGAACTCAGGTCTTGCTGTAGCATTCGCACTGGAGAGATGAGCTGTGAGTAAATAAAAATGACTCTGAGGTCTGCCTACACAGGATGTCTGAAGGAAAAGGGTAGCTCCCATCTGGTTTTCATAATGTCAAAAAGTAAGCTAAAACATTAATTCTGTGATTGTTTTTCATCCTGTAGAGCCTAGTCTCATGACTTTTGAGCCCCTCAGCTCTGCAGTGCTGCAGGTTGTTTTTTTCCAAAAGTGTCAGGGACATGAAGAGACCTAAGTTCCTTTGCTTTTTAATGAGTGTGAGGTGCAGAAAATCAAAGATTTTAGAAGCTGACAGGAGTCAAACATGCAAATTGGTTATATAATCCAGGTCTTTTTACCTTGATTTTCTCTTGGTGAAAACAGGAATTATAGCTTTTCCCCTCCAGATGCGAATACATGAAAGATTGAGCAGTGCTAAGATAACAGCAATCTCTTAATTTTTTTCAGAGAGAACTGGAAAATGCACAGTTGAGTGGATATGATACAGATCAGCTAAGCAATGCTGAATCTTCTAGGTGCCATCACTTGCTCTCAGCTCGTCTTGTTCTTATTCTTAATGCGTTCTTCCTGATCTTTCAGCTTGGTTTGTTCTTTCACTGCAAGCTTCAATGCTATTTACCTCTTTCTTAGGAGTAGTCAACTGCAAGTCATATATATCCCACCACCCAAGCTAGACTGCTTAAGGAATGGATTTGTTTTTGTGGCGATGTTTCTGTGACTTTGTCTGCATAAGTATTTCACAATGGAAAAATAAATGTTGTCTCTGATGGTTGCCTGCTGTGGCTGGTAGCCCACTGGGAGATTCTGGGTAGGCCCTACTGCAAGGTGAACAAATGGCTTTGAAAGACTCTCAGGAATGGAAACACACTGATGTTTATACTTGATTTCTGCCCTAATATTTGGTGAGAACTCTATAATTTAAATAAAAGGGCTCATTTTTCCCCAATTTAATGTCTTTTTAGCAGAGTAGGAGTTATAAACATTATAATAATTTTACCACTTTCATATTTAAAAATATGCCCTCTAAGCATTTACATTCAAGATTTGTTTTTCTTCAGATGTGTAAATAACGCATAGCAATTTGCATCTCATGCATAAATCTTTCTCTTGTTGAATGCAAATTAAAAAAAATAATAATAATCCAGCCCCCCACCCCTTTCATTTGCCTCTTTTCCCACATCCTCATATTTATGGCGACTCTAGATGGCTCATTCTTCCAAGGATAAGTTTTGGGGATTTATGTGTGTTTAAAACATTTTCTTACTGGAGTTTTCTTCCACTGCGTAATAAGATGCCTGAAGCTGATTAATAGAGTTTCCTTTTCCAGTCTTAATGAAAATATTTCAGGTTTTATGCATCCTTGATGAATCTCTGTTAAATCGCATCTGTGTATGTGTGCACATGTGTTGCTCCTTCTTGTGATTTGTCCCACATTGTTTCTGGGGAACTTGAAGGACAATGTCAGTGCTGGCGTAATCGATTTCCATTTGCTGTTAAGCCAGAAATGAGGCATTTGTCAGGATAAGTCAGGAAGGACTGCATGGACTCACTGCAAAATTTGCTGGAGAAAATGTGCTCTGGAAAGTTACTGGAGCCCGAATGTACAGGAAGCTCTTCTCTGACGTGCACTTGACATCTTGTCTGGTTGCATCCTCAGGGTACTTTTACTCCACAGATTTCCTGTGCTGGCAGCTTCTATCCCTGTGAATCGGCACTTGGGGCTCAGCCCACTAAAAATGTCTTCCCTGGAGAAGTCTGGCTGCCTTGGTAAAAATGCGCCTGGAATACCTCATTGAATCATCTCCCTCACCTCAGACCAGCTCTGCTATTTCTATCTGCAGAGCCCCTTCTGCCTCTCCGGCTGTGGAAGGTGTGGATGCCACAAGCAGCCCGGTGCTGGGAGGCAGGTGCTGAGCGGCACTGAGCAGTGCAGAACCGCCCTAGCAGGCGGTGGGTGAGCATTTCCTCCACGGCCACCTGATCACAGCAATGCTAATTTTAACATGGTGAGGAAAGACAGGGATGCGATAGCAGGATGGTCCCAGCTGTTCATCCCGTGGAGGCGAGCGGCGCTTTTATTCTGAGAGGGAAGGCAGGAACTCCAGTTTCACTGCACAGGCTGGGGGAGTGAGGAGAGAGGAGTAAAACTTCTGCTAAATTCCTGTTCTGCCTTACAAAAGTGCTTCCAAAGACTCAACCTCTCTCCCCTTCCCTGCAAAGATATATTTAGTTTTAAGCTCTCTTGGCTGTTGCATCGATAGCTCCTTACCTTTTCCACCGCAGCTAATCAGAGTGGAGTTGATTATGCTTTTGTCTGATTGTGTAAATGAAGATCCTTCTGTCTGAGACAGAGCAACCAGTGCTGCCCTGCACACAGCCCATCCATGGCACCACCAGCCCAAACAGGGAGGGGAGTGACCACCTTCCTCTTCAAATATGGATCAGAGGCACTACAGGGCAGTGCTTGTGCAGGATGAATTGACAAGAAAGTGAAGTTTTGGATTAAAAAAAAGTTCACAGTGAAGAACTGAGAGTTCCAAGGAGCTTCACCTCTCCTAACAGCCTGCTGACGGCTCCTAACCCCATTTTACAAGAGGGGCAGGAACAGAGGTTTTGGGAGAAATGGTAACAGCTTTAGCCTAGGCCATGAGCCTGTCTGGGTTACCCTGTGGCATCCAGATGCCCACTGAGATCGATGTGTTTTTGGAGAGCAAGAGCACAGGAACAGCTGTGAGGATGTGTGACACCCTCTATGTATTTGGAGGAGTGAATGGAAAGAACAGCAATATGGCAGGGACTCCCAGTCACCACACTGTAGATATGAGCTTTACTGTCTTTTCAGCAATTGCTCTTTTCCGGGATGCTTCACAGTCTGTACATCTGGCCAGAAGATACTCGTCTGTCTAGAGTAAGAATCATTGAATCATAGAATGGCTTGGGTCGGAAAGGACCTTAATGACCATCCTATTCCAAGCCCCCTGCTGTGGGCAGGATTGCCATGCACTAGATCAGGCCACCCAGGAATCTCAAAGCTCTTTAAAAATACTAATTTTAAACCCAGCACTCAAACAGGAGAGACTTGCTTCACAGGTTTGTCATCTGAGGTGTGGAGGGGTTAAAGTCATTTACCCAAAGTCTTAAGATGCAGAGCTGAGCGGGGAGCAGAGCTGAGGAGCTACGATTCTCAATACACCACTCCAGGTACTTGTCTGTAATCCCTCCTTTTCAGTTAGCAGCTGATGATAATTTATAACATTGCCTCTTAGAAAAGCAAGTGGAGTGTTGCTCTCCAAAACAACACGGGTCAGAAATCTCTCTGTACCAGCTCAAACTGCAGAAAATCTTTCTGAGGGACAGGCATACAGTGTGCGTTTTTATTCCACGTGCCTGAACACTAGGTTGTGTGGTTCCGTTCTGGTTTTGAACAGGACTGATTAGTTGCAACTCCAATTCAGCTTGTGGAGTGTAACATTTGAATTTGCTGTATGTTTGGCTAGCGGATCACATCCTTAATACAGCCTTACTTGTCAAGCAACCGCTCTGTAGGCAGAGATGAAAGCAGCCAGGGAGAACATGTTCCTTTGCTCACGTAGGAGAAGATGACAGGTAACATGATCTTGACCTCTGAAAGTCAGAGACAGCTCTGAGAGTGGGTAACTTGAGCCAGGACTTCTGCTCATCATGTAACAACAACACAAGCGGTTCCACAGCTGAACTTGGTGGAGAGGGCTCATTCTGTGCCTGTTTTCCCAGCTGGCACTGCATTGCCCCGGGTCCTAACCCCTATAAAGCTAGAATTATGTTTAGAATTAACTGGAGAAGGGTATCCTGTATTATTTATAGTCTTAACTACTTTTTCTTTAATGGGAAAGAAAAGCAAGCTGATTCCTAGCAGATTTTGTGTCTCAATTTTTGGGTGGAGAAGCAGCAGCTCCTGGAGTGAATTACAACTTCGAGTGATGTCATGGGGACGATCACTTCAGGGTTTTATTGCTCCCAAAGTAACGTCCTGTCTGCCCTTTCCCAGGAATCTAGTTTTATACCACTGACAAACAGCAGGGGAGCCAAAAATATTGTCTGCAGAATTTAGTAAACTCACATAAGTAGATGTGGCTGTAAACTAGGCATTAATGTGTACATTTACAGATGCTCATTCTAAACCAGATGCAGCTACCGTACCTCAGAGAGCTTGTAAATGCAGTGCATGGGCTGCCTTACCATGTTCCATGGGAATCTGACAAAGTCACAGGATGCTGTTGTTTCCATCTTATTTTTTTTCCTAGCTGCTAAATTACATTATAAGGCACTAAACAGACACTCAATATTTTCCTTATATAAATTTATCATGCAGCAATTACTGCAGTTAAACTCATTGCAGGTATGCGATTGTAAATGGGAGGTGGCAATCAGTGTAATTAGAAAAGATGCGCCTGCAAAACACCCTCTGCATTACAATATTGCCCGCACTACAAGCACCCTGCCACGTGGTGTGTCCCTTCTTGGTTACACAGTGTACGTCCTGTGTTGATTCAAGCTTGAATTACACAGTAAATCTTGTTGGTGAATTTATAGACTGTCCCTTTGAAGGCAGATCTGTGCCAGCCTATTTATTTAAAGTCCTTTTTTCACTGCAGCGGCATGCTTTTGAGATGTAATACCTTATGTGCAAAATCCCAGAGTGACAGCGGCTCTGGAAGCTCATGATACTTATAATACATTACATATTATCAATAAAATGTCGCGAGACATGTCATAGATCTTATTAACATAACTTTAAATTATGGGTACAAGTTTGACCTATCTGTTGATGGATTAGAAGCAAAGCTTGATTTTTAAACAGAAGTAAGAGGCTCAGGGCATCATTAAACAAACTGTTCCGAGTAAGATGTCTGCATATCACCGTAAAAAGTCACAGCATACCTGAAAAGTTGGCCATCCCCAAGGCATGAAACAAAATTTAAAGAAAACTAGAAATAACTTTCAAGTTTTTTTAATTACATTTGCTGCTGCCCCACTATTAATTGTGATCCAGACTGCTGCTCTGGGCTTTCCCCCACTCCCCCTCCAGGCAAACAGGAGAAAATAAATAAGCTCTGAACGGCCAGGAGACTCCGGCAGTAACCAAACCTTTGGGCACAGCTGAGGCTTAGGTTGCCCGCCCGCACATCCCGTATCCGCACTGAAGTTCATTATGTCAGGACTAGAAAGCGCAGTGACAAGGAGGGTCCAAGCCGAGGATTAGAAGTGACTCCTCAGACACGCAGGAGCCTGTACTGGCAGCCTCAGCTGCAGCGTTTGGGAGTTAGATCAGAAACAGATATTTTATTACAGATTTCCTCCAAAACATCTAGGCTATTTGTGCGCATTTAGATAGTTTCACTAGTTTTAATCTATGGATACATTTATTTTATTTAAATGTGGAGCCTTTGCCACATCTCTTTGTGGTAGGCTCTGTTGTTCTCACTTGGTACAGGGAAGAATTTAAAGCAATCTGTTTAAATGACGAGCCTGAAATTCTGTAGAATAACTAGGATGGGACCAAGAACAGCTCATAGATGTCCTATTTCCTAGATCTCTGCTTTACTCTGGAGATACTCCTTTTCTTTTTAGTGTCATTAGGAGTTGCCTCCTACAGGAAGTTACGTAAAGCTCTTTTTCTCCATGCTTTAGCTTTTAAAACACTGAATTTTGTTTGTAGGATATGAACTGCTGATTTTGCGGCAGGGTGGGGATTGTTTCCTAAATCTAATAAGGATGGGAGCTGAAAGGCAAGAATCCCAGAAATGATTGCTGTTTTGCATTATTCTTAGAGTATCATTTCTGGTTCAAGTACAGAACCATGACTGAGAGACAGTTCTGTTGGCCTGGGAGGGAATGGGGAGAGACATTTAAGAGAAAGGAGTCCAGCTGGTGAGTAACATGTGTGCACCATGGAGCCGTTAGTAATGTTTGTTCTGTTGGAGGGGACAGTCTTGTGCTGTTTATGAAAAAGTTACCTCAGTCCATCACACATCAAATTAAGAGACCCCACACACGCACCGCAATCCCCACTCCCTCCCTGCACACTGATCAGTAATAATTACCTTTTTGGTAGGGGGGGATGGAGATAACTAAATACTTTCAGATTAATTATTACTCTCCTGTGCTCAGGAAGATCCTAGCATTTTAATAACAGCAACCTTTCTGTGCTGGAGGTCCTCTGAGACGTGAAATTGGCAACAACAAAAGAACATATATCTTTGAACAACAGCACTCTAAGTCATTCTACTGCTTTGTTGTTCTTTTTTTTTAATCTCTCCCAGAGTGATGTAAAAAGCTTTCTTCGACGAGTTTAAAAATGTTGCTTTTCATTCCTGCAGTCTTGTATGCTGAATAAATATAGGCACAAATAAGAGCAGCGTTAGCCCTGCACCAGACTTCCCCATCTCTTTCTGTTAACCTTAAAGTTCACTGTGCTGAAAGCTAATAGCGCCTAGTTGTCAAGAAGCCAGAATAATGACATTTTGTGCCATTATTCTAATGTGTTTTTCACTGTACATTTTCTTTAATTATTTGCATGAGTAACATCATTATGCATTCATGCCAATACAATTCTGATAATTAATTTACATGATGGCAATTTCTTAATGATTTTGATGTCAAAGTTAATAGCAACAGCTGATAGTTGATCTGTCGGTGCTGACATAAATTTAACTTTTAATGTATTAATGCCAAAACCAACAGCAGCCTCACATTACACTGGAGAAAAATAAACACCCATTGGGTAAAAATTTTAGTGGAAAAGTCTTGATCCTTACCCAAGGTTCATAGGTTTAAAATAGAACCAAGGCCCCTAGACATGTTACAATGTCAGATTCCTACTTTATCTTGTTTTATTTATTTATTTGCATCAGTAATATTACTGATGCCTGAGATTTAAGAGATCAAATTAGGTGATATCATGTAATAGCTGATGTTCTCTTGCCTCCAGCTTGTTGCATATATTCTGTAATGAAAAAAAAAGTATTAATTAAGCTTTTATCTTTCTGGTTCTTTAAACATGAACTCCAAACTGCGCTCCAGTGGGGGAATCTGGAACTGGTGTCTGAATCTGAACCGTATATCATGCTTTGTGATTTCAGTTTGCACTGTGTGGTAATGACATCAGCAAAGTAAACTTGATGTGGAGGCAAATACTGTTAATGTCAGTAAAACAAGAAACGGATCAATGCATAATAAGGTTTGAAAAATCAATACTTTTAGTACATTTTTATTATATGGAAGTGATGAGTAGATCAAGCAATAATTGCATACTATTCATCTGCATTTTTTTTTTTTGTAGGCTCCTGTTAAAGATTACAAAACAATTAATACAGAATACAAGTACATTCTTCAGCCTTTGTCCAGGTGCTCTGACAATGTCATTTTACAGACATTTTTATTTACCAGTTAAATATTTTACTACACCTCGATATTATGAAAAAATGTATGTGGAACAAATTATGATATCCATAAAATGGTGATGGTTGTTTCCCTTTATTTTTTAATCAAAAGTGAATCCTCATTACATGACACAGTTGCTAACATAATATTTATTTCCACCTGCTTCAGCCAGTTAAATGTATAGATGAAATGTTTAAAAACTTTACAAACAAAATTGATCCTGCTCTGTATTTCAACCCTTTCTCCAGTTGGTTTTTCAGCAATTATAATCACTGAGAGAAAGCACATTTCATTTTATACAGCGAGGAGGCAATTGTACACCCTCAATTAGACCTTCAGCTGCTGGAATATAAAGAGCTGCTGGTGTAGTCCCAGATCACCTGTTTTACAGGATGCACTACTTTTCCTTCTCCAGTTTCCACAAGTGGATTTTCTTTCCATACCCACCAAACAACTAGTTTCTGTTTCTCATTCCTTTTAGTCTATTTTATCTTTGCTTTCAGAAAAGTTAGGGCACATAGATGTTCTAAGCCCATTCCCCAAAAGTCAGACTTGGCAGTGGGGCCTTTTGTTGTGCCCACTGTGTCCAGATGGACACTGCTCCATTTAGAGACAGCTTTTGCTGAACAATTTTCAAAGTCCTGCTTGCAATGATAAAGGAGCAAAAGGAGGTCAAGGTAGGTGAATTGCCTTTTCAACAGCTGCTTAAAACAATTTGCAATTAAAGACTAGCATTGGCCTTAATGAACAGCTGTCCTGAGGCATGTAAAGCATGCAGCTGCATAGAGGACCTTTGACAGAAGCCCTGCTTATCTCTGCGAGCTTACAGCAGTGCAGCTGCTGCTTCCCACTTCCAGCACACTCACTGCCTCTGCCCAGTGCAGTGCCTGAAAGGCAATGCTGGGCAGCTGGTTCTGGGAAGGACTGATGTCTTACCTTGCTGTCACTTTGTAGGAGGAGGTGGGAGGAGAAAGGAATGGGAGAAGCAGCAGGCAGGGGCAAGTCTAGGAGCTGGAGATACCTCTGCTAGGAAGAAATTGTCCAGTGTATGAGGCTTACCAGTAATAAAGGGAGAAAATCTGCTGGGAGGGAGGCATGAGCAAATCCAAGTGCCTACATGTGTTGTTTGCACATTTGCAAGTGCAAGGGAGATCTTTGCCCATGCACATGCTGTATGTTGATGTCCTCTCTTCCTCCTCTGACCTTCATTTCTGGAGAGTGGGAGGTGTAGTGGTCTGGTGCTTAATTCCTGAAAGGTGTTTCTGGGAAACTAACTGTACTTTGGAAGAAGCCTGTGAGATTATAGACTTTGTTTACCCAGAATTTTAAGATAGACTATGCAGTGTAGCATGAATGTAGGTGTGCAGCTACGCATCTGCAAACTCCTGTAAATACAGTGCTCTGTCTGGTGGAGTGCAGGAAAAGATCACGGACAAGAGCAGATGTCCAAGAGTCCTTGGACTCCAACTACCCTCTGTCAGGTCATGCATCTCATAGCACATCTGGATGTTCCGACACAATCTGGGCTCACCTTAACCTTTTATTCTTAAAAGAGAATTAGGCTGAAGCAGATACTAGACTAGACTAGACTAGATACAAGTAAGGACAGGGAGAAAGAAGGTTGGAAAAGGGTCTGACATATAGAATAAAGATATTATATAGGTTTTCCGAAAAGTGCTTACTCCCTACACATTTGTCTGTGGTGAAAATCTGGAGATATTTTCCACTACCAGAATAATTTCATATCAGCACCTTTATTTTTGGATGGAGAAAAGAAAAAGGGAGATTTTATGCACAATTACCCTGTATTAATTAAAGATTATTTTAATAATAACTTTTAAATAATAGTATTTTACGTTATGAGACTTTGAGAAACGAGTGGAATACTAATTGACTGACCTTTTTCCTCTGTCTTTAGAAAGCATTTTTTTTTTATTGCTCAAGCCGCCTTTGGAAACGGGTTAGTCAAGAACACTTGTCAGTTTTAAGAATAGCTGCTCAACAAGGAGCAGCAGTGTAAATGTTATCTTTATTACAGGTGAGAAGGAAATTTCTTAAAAGCATTTCTGAGTGATGTTAGCTTTGTGGGTTGATTGTTGGAAGGTATAAGAAATGTGCCTATGATTGTGGTTTGCACACTGAGAGGCTCTCCCCCAGAACCCAAATGGCTTTCTGGCGTGTGGCATTTCAGCGCACTCTTTTTTTGCCTCCAAGCATGTGGAATGCCTGGGCAGAAAACATTCTTTTTGGTGTGGGGCTTGTCATGAATTGAACACAAGATGTCTGAAAGGTAGTGTAGGAGTTCGAAAGGGAGGCTTTAAAAATTCAGATCTGTCTGATGTCTGGGAACATTACTAATGAAAATGTGCTTGAGTTTAATGCTGAAACTAAATGCCCCATAGAGGAGAATGACATTTATTTCTTCCTTCCCCAAAATTCATACTGAAGTTTCCATTGCCTTAAATCTGGCTTGGCTAACTTAGCCTGGGAGTCAAAAACTGCTCCCCATGCTTCACATAAACACCCACACCCAACCAAAGGCATCTCATATTATCTTCCATGTCTTCAGCCTTCCAATTATTTGCTACACCCAGTTATTATGGGCCATCTTAAATTAGCTCCCCAGTGACTCAAACATTTATTAACTGCTCAGATGCCAGGAGTTCGGCATAAGCATGAAAGCCAAGGGCCTGAGGCTTTACAGTGGACACCATTTAGGACACAAGTGATGAGAGTCTTTCTGCAGGCTGAATCATGGCAGCTGGGTGTCAACCTGGGGAAGGGGGTGCTGCTGGAATGTCTCTGTCACCCTGAGTTCTCTCTCTAGTTTGACAAGGGCGTTATTGGCAGCTGTTCTGCTATGGCCCTGACACCTAGATGATTTGGGCAGAATGAGGGAACTCCACATGCTGTAAAGTGACTGAATCCCACTGAAAACAGCAGACCCTTGTCCATCTCCTCCTGGCGATGCTAACTGGCTTCTCAACCCTTGGGAGTGGTGGGGGCAGAACCTGGGCCACCTCTGGGCTCTGCAACCACATGCCCCTCCTCTGGGTATTCACCCCTTTGCCCTGTCAGGCAGGGCCCTAGAGGGGGAACAACTGAAGACCCTCAGGGGTGTTGAACACCATTGGGTAGTTGCAGAGCTCTGTTCACAAAAGCAGTCCTCCAGCATGGAAATGTGGAGCGCTCCAAAGGAGGGGGGTGCATCTTGTTAGCAGTGTCCTTTGATATGACTGAGCCGTGGATTTTGAGGGAGACAGAAGCAACAGTCCTCTACTCATTTTCTCTAATCTGCTGCAAGCTCGGGGGTGTGACTGTGAATATGATCTGAGTGCTTTGGTCCTCAGCGCAAAAGCTGCTTTCTGCAGAGGTAGTAATTAGTCAGTAGGCAGCCTAGCTACTAAGTACAATGCTCATTGTTTCTCTCCTTGACAGCTAGCTCAGGCTGGTTATTAACACAAAGAAAAGCTTTCACTTTGAAAGTCTTATTGTTCCCTCTGTCTTCCACCATTACATTTCCTCTGCAGAAACCAAGCTGAAACCCTTAATCTGCAGCTGGTCTCGTAGAGTCAGTCTCTTTAAGGTGCCATTTGTCGCACAGTTCTACAAGTCTCAGACCGGACTAAGATAAAAAGAAGCAAGTGTTTTGTTTTGGCAGAGCTGCCCTCTGAGTTCCCCTTGTACACATTGCTGCACGTTGAGCTGGGAGAAGGTTCTGCAGGAGAATTACCAAATTGTGTTCTGAGGTAGCGCTGTAAACGATAGGAAACTTATTTTGTCTGGTACTTGTTATCAAATGAGGATCGATTCTGCTGAATTTGTTCTGTAGCCAGTTGGATGTCTTCAGTCTACAGACTGCAAAGACATTTCACTGTAACTGGATAGTAACTAATGCCCACTCATTCTGCTGTTTTGTCACCCAAGGCTCTGAGCTATAGATTTTACTGACTAATTGTTCCAAGCAACGTGTTTTTAATACAATAGACATTTACAGTCTGTAGCACCAGAATACATAAAACCTTAAAAAATATCCTGTGTTTGACTCCTAAATCATATGATTTTAGAAGTTGTGTATATTTTTTTCACCCACTTTAGACTTACGCACATACAGTATTTCCAGTTGTTTACATATGTTAGATTCTCTTGCATTTAAATAGCTCATTATGCAAATATTTACAAAATACGTGGATATTTATTTTTACTGTACCCTCCATTCAATCACTGAGCTGAGATTTAATGTCTAAACATTGTCTGCAGTGTCGCATGTGCAGTAATGAATTATGAGTAATTATGTACTATACACAGTTATACAACAAAAATTACAGACTAAAAAAATATTAACATTGCAAAGCCAAGCACTAAGATTCATGGAATGCCAGAGTCAAGGTACAATCCTAATTCAATCCCCAGTTATATACGTGTGTCATAGTTTATTACTTTATTTATATAAAGCCTTTATTGGTCAGATTCTGGTGGTCTTGGAGAGCTTTCAGCTGTGATGGGTGCGTGACAATGTCTCTGGCCAAGGCCCCAGGCTCCAGCCAAGCCTTGGGATCAGACCAAGGCTGAATTTGCAATGTTTCTCAGGAAAGAAGTCTTCCCTGGATTTGGTCACCTAAGCAACAGACCTGGCTTAGTGAGCATGTCTCTCATTTTCCCATCCCAATAGCAAGAGCTTGCAACAAGAGAACACTCTGCATTAATTTACCTCTCAGTCCAGAGCCATGCATAAAGCAAGACTAATTTTGCATTTGAGACATTTGAAAGAGCACTGTGTTCTCATATAATCAAAGCCTGAGTCTGAAGTACATTTTGTTGAAAGGTTTTTGACCAGAATACCTTACACCAGGAAATGGTGCTTTATCAGAATTGAAGTGTTTTGTAGGAACATTCTGCATACGATGATATTTTTAACAGAAAAAAATGTAAGCAATTCATAACTTTCAGTGCAATTATTTCATTATGAACCTGATTTCTTTTCCTTTAGTTTCAGAGATTATCACAGAATCAAAGAATCGTAGAATCACAGAGTATCCCGAGTTGGAAGGGACCTACAAGGATCATCAAGTCCAACTCCTGGCTCCGCACAGCACCACCCAAAATTCAAATCATATGTATATCTGAGAGTGGTGTCCAAACACTCTTTGAACTCTGGCACTTGGTGCTGTGCCCACAGCCCTGGGGAGCCGTTCCATGCCCACCACCCTCTGGTGCAGAACCCTTTCCCAAACCCACAGCTGCCCCTCCCCTGACACAGCTCCATGCCGAACCCTCGGGCCCTGTCGCTGACACCAGTGAACAGAGCTCAGCGCTGCCCCTCCGCTCCCTGTGAGGAGCTGCAGCCACCATGAGGCCTCCCCTCAGCTCCGGGCTGAACCAACCCGGGGACCTCAGCTGCTCCTCCTCCACCTTGCCCTCTAGGCCCTTCACCATCTTTGTAGCTCTCCTTTGGACACTTTCTAATAGTTTTATGTCCTTTTTGTACTGTGGTGCCCAAAACTGCACACAGTGCTCAAGGTGAAGCAGCACTACTGCAGTGTTGAGCAGGACAACCACTTCCCTTGCCCAGCTAGCAATTCCATGTTTGATGCTCTCCAGGGTAAAGTTAGCCTTTCTGGCTGCTAGGGCACATTGTTGACTTATGTTCAATTTGCTGTTGACCAAGACCCACAGATTCCTTTCAATGGAGCTGCTTTCCAGCATCTCATCCCCCAGTCTGAATGTATAGCCAGGATTGCCCCTTACCAGATGCAGAATCTGGCACTTGCTCTTGTTGAACTTCATGTGGTAAGTGATTGCCCAGCTCTCTAGTTTGTCTAGATCTCTCTGCAAGGCCTCTCCCCTGCCCAGTGGAGTCAACAGCTCCTCCCAATTTAGCATCATGATGTTATTTATTTTTACTATTCAAGCGATAAATATTATCAAATCACCTGTACAATCATCTTGAAATATTTCAACTCTGTTAACTCTGACATTGTCTAATTCGATTAGTGGAATAATTATTAGAAGTATGTTTTTAATGGACTTTGTGTACACAGAATGCTTTCCTGTATTTTAAGAAAGCAAACAAATTCCAGAAATTTAATTTCAGGACAATGTATAACTGCTATAAAAGTGATACCCAATCTAAAATTAATTCAAGTGCATATAGTTCTCAATAGCCAGCATAAATTTACAGATTAGTAAATTTACAGATTGAGTGATCTCAGTCATAGATGCCATCCTTAGTTCCATTTATTGTATGGCAGTGTTTGTCCTTGGAAGTATTTTCTTCCCTGAAAACAGTAACTGCATTTCATTTTCTGAATAAAAAAATTTCTAGAGGATTTGCAAGATAAAAGGAGGACAGCTGAAGCCAATTTTTTAGTGTTAGCTGAATTGGTGATTAATATAAATAATTCAAGCAAAGATTATGTCTTAAGCTAATTTATAGCAATATACAACCTACCTTTTAATAAAAACCAGACTAAACAGAAATTTTCTTAAGCTGGGGACAGATTGGACTACAGTAATATCACTCGGGTAAAGGTTTCCCAGGCTGTTAAAATGAATTTTATCTTGAACCTTTTATTTCCGGTTCACAAAACTCTTTATCACTTCCTGGTGTTCTTATGTTAATTCACTTGTAGCTCAGCACACTGTGGCTATAGAAAAAGGTAAGGCAAAACAGTGATGAAGGAGATGATCATGTAGACAGGCTGCAGGAAATATTGAGAATCTTATTGAAAAGCAGTGCTTTCATAATGTTTCCTATATAATAACTAGCATTTTGCTAGTGTCTGACATCCAGATAGGGAGGCTCCAGTTCATTGCTCAGATGCTGCCAATGGATACATTTGGAAAGACCTGTGTTCACAGCAGGCAGGCTCAGAAGCATAACCTGGGCAGTAAGAAATCCACCTCCAGAAATGACACAGCAACAGCTTGTTTGACTGTAGGTTTGACTGATTTTTCTGTGAAATATTAATTGGCTGGATAAAAGGGACCACGCTAGTTTTCCATAGACCCTTAGTCTGAGGTGGCCACAACCCCTTCCAATCTTTTTAACATTCTCTTCCTTAGGAGGTGCTTGTTGTGGATCTTAGTAGAGAAATCAGCTTTTGATCTTCCAAGGACTGAGATTCTTGAACAACTTTACTACAGATGTAATGGCAGCAAGAAAGTTAGGAGGGATTATAAGCTGAATCCCAAAGCATTTATGAAAGGAATTATAGACCAGCTTTCCCTGCCATTTGCAGCCAACTATGATTGGTAGTTCAGGGGTTTCCTATGCTTGTAATTCAAAAGGTCTATTGTCTTTTCAAGAGCTTCAGCTTCTGTTTGGAGGCCAGCATAAGCTAAGTGAGGCATGGGTTCTTGCTGCTAAGATGCAGGTTTAGGGGTCAGACATGCCAGGCTTAATTCAGACATTAGTGGAGTTTTGTGTCTTCTGCTGAATACTTCTCCTAGCCCTACCTTATTCTCACTATGTGGTCTTGGGAGAGTCAAGCCATGTCCACATCACATTTTCTCATTTAAAATAATGGGGGAAGCATTCCAAAAACCACTGTTACGAAGGCTGTAAATGACTCTGAGGTGCTTGAATAAAAACCAGTCTCTGTGCAAATCCAGTAAGTCTGCAACATGAGTCTAGTGCTGGGAAGGCAAGGACCCAAGCATTTTTGCAACCTCATCTTCCCTTGCTCTGAATGTAAGCCCCTCTCTGCCCCCCTCTCCCATTACTGTTCCATACAGGCTCTGTTTCAGCTGAGAAGCAGAATGCCTTTAAAAAGAAAGAGAAAAGGAAGTGCAAAAGAACAGAAATACCTATGCATTTCACATGTGATTTTCACCCATTCTGCCACATAGCTGCAAAAATGTCATATTTATTTATATATATATATATTTTTAACACCAACTTGTAAATAGGAAATGAAGTCACAATCCTCAAAATTATAATGGCAGGCACACAAAGACACAGTCGCTGGCACGGAATTCAATTAACAGATAGCAATCACCCTTGGGTGACTGTGTGAGGTGGAAATATACAAGCATGCTAATAAGTAATATCTTAAAGCCAAGGCGTTTATCAGCCAGCAGCCAGACACGGGCATAAGTGTGGGCAGACAGCACTGCTCTGGGTTATTTAATAAAACCCGCTCTCTTCATTTGAGGATTTGTGTTTAATCATTTGGTAACATTTTAGAAACATCCAGGCTGGGAAACTTCTCAAACGGAACTGCTTAGGTCAGAAAACGTAAAGAGTTATTTATTGATACTAAAATAGCCAAAGGAATAGAGTGGATTCTAGGTAATATTAAGAAAACTATTTGTTGCCATCTTTTTGACCTTTTGAGTTTCTGGGGTATGCTTGCTACGAGAATCACAGCCTTATCTTGGGAAACATGCATAAGGCATTCATTAATACTGAGAAAGTAAATCATTGAACTGCTATTTTAAATTAAAATATTAACTTATTTTTTCTGGGTTGAAAGTCTAAAACTAAAATAATTTTCTTCTGGGCTCCTTGAACTTTAATTTGCACCACATTTGGGGCTTTCAAAGGCTCCAGGGAGGCCAAGACTTGTCATCCGCCAAAAAATGTTCAATTTAAACTTTCCTGTGAGGGCTGTCTTTGTGTCACAGCAGTTGGATGAACTCGCAGGCCTGTTCTTTGTGGTTAAGGACTTCTGCTTGGAGGAAAGAGCAATCCAGAAGCAAAGTTGTGGTTTTCTTTATGGGGAGGCAGTTGAACTCATTAAGATACTTGTTAGAATCTTCATGCAGAAGAAATGTTAACTCATGGTGGGAGTACATTCCTGGGTAACTCTCTAGTGTTAAAGCATTCATTGAATGAAAGTGGCTTGAGGCAGGACAAATGGAGGCTGGCCAGCCTGGCCGTGGGACATGTAGGAAGCAGCATGTGTGAGCCATTAGCGAGGAAGTCTGGAGGCTTTTGGCTGGGGAGCAGATAGTGTTGCTGACAGATATTTATTGCTTTGCTTTTGGTTTCGCCTCTGCTCTGAGAGGACAGACGAGCCTTCTGTGGGCATAAGGCCTGCTGCTGGGCTGGTGGCAGCACAAAACCTGCTCTGCTTGCAGTCCTGCCCATCATGTCAGCAACCCCAGGAGCTGGAATAACTTCCCTCAGAGCACGTTGCTTCAGGAAGCTGGGCTGTCCCAGTTACTGGACAGACTGCCTGCTTGACTTAGGTTTGAACATTTTTGATGGTCCAGGCAGGCTGTGGTGACCACCAAGAGCGAAGCAGTAGCTAAAGAAATGGGGTGGTTGTCTGATGTATGCAATCTTAGCAACTTGGCTTTGCCGAGAGGCTTGTAATAGGCAGGCATGGGCTGAAACAAATGTTGAGGACAGGTTGTGGGCATGCTAGAAGTACCGTCTAGCAAGTATTCTTGCTATCTTTTTCTTTTGCCTGAGGATTCACGTGATCTACAAATCAGTGGCCAGTCTCCTCTGCCAGCCATTTCCCAAACTGCTGGCGTGCAGCCCAGATTCGGCTGTGCTCAGGAAGTTGTAAAGTGGCTCTGAATACCTGCTGTGAAGCTGTCCCTACGCTGCTCCTGTCACAAAGAGTTTTCAGTGACCGCCTCACTAATGGATGGGTTTCTCCTATACATAGCGCCGAACAATGCAGTGATACATTCAAGTTTTATTAGTGTGAGTTTAGAGTGGCCGCATTATTCATAATGGCAATGCTGCAAGAGAATTGTGCAGTTCATCCCAAACGGGAGACTATAAATCCTGTAAGCCTCAGAGCACCATCGAATGGTGTGTTTTCATCACTTATTTTTGCAGGAAAGCTATTTGTATTCCCTCTGTATGTAAACCCAAGCTGTCTTAATATTGCAAGCCCAAACTGTGTTGGAGGAGGTAATAACAACAACAACAAAAAAGCATTAGTACATTTTAGGAAACTCTATCATAACACTGTGATACTAAGACTTGGTACCTACTGTCATGTTAGTGGGGAGCAGGCACTGGGGTCGGGTGGTGGGCACTACCTGGGCGCTGCTGGAAGCACCCGGCTCTTGCCCATCTGCAGGTTATTGCAAGGGAGCCTTACAGTTGGTTTGGGACTGAACGTAGCTCTCCTTTGCTGCAAACCATGCATATGCGGCTCTTGTGTATCTATGGGATAAGGATAGACTTTTGTTTTTCTTCTGGCTGAAGTTCCTTTTATAGATAGCAGCTGTAACAGCAGGAAGTGTGTGAAGTGTGCTTGGTGGAGCTACACTGGTGGGCAGGGTGGAGGTACATTGGTCAAAAGTTCAAGACAACTGTAATTTACTATGAAGATGACACATCAGCTGCCTGATATAAATGAGGCTTCACAGGCGTCAGGGAGCAGTTCAAGCTACATGTCAGTTTGCTTCCATGCTTTCCTGAGAAGGCTGTCACTGGGGGAGCTGGTATGGGTTTGCAGTGAGAGCAAGCAGCTGCTCAGGGAGAAGCACTGGCCTCGCTTTGTGTAGGCACCAGGTGACTGCTGGAGAGATGAAGCTGACTTTTCTGTGCTTCTGAACTTGACCCAGTGACCCAGAAATGCAGGGCTCCACAATCTATTACCAGACTCTGCAGCTACTGACTCTTGCAAAATGCCTGTCCCTGCTCCAGCAGCCTCTGTAGGCCTGGAAGCCTGGCAGTGGCTGCTCACCACCCACAGTCTGAGCACAGTACTTGTTAAGGGAAATACTCATTAGAAGAGCTGTGTATATTCTCCATGGTGAGTGTTAGGACATGACTCAGAACCAATGGCTCAGGAGAATTACACAGCAGTCAGTTGTAATTTTTGCAGGAAACACTGCCTGAGCTTGCAGACACTCCTTCCCCTTCTCTCCTTCATCCACACCTGTTTGGGTATGGCCATTAAAATAATTAACCCTGGGCTGAGAGGGACCTCTGATTTCCCAAACCTTATGGCTGAAGCAAGCCCTCTACATGCCAGCAGTTAGTTCGTTTGCTGTTGGCATTAACACTGGGAGTGCTGACGGCAGCTACAAAAGGTTAAACATGTTGGTAGAAAATCAATAGCATGATGCCTCCTTCTCCGTCTTCCCTCTGTTTCTGAGGTGGAAAATGGTCCAAAGGTACATAAAGTATATAAGTTAACATTTCTCCAGTTCAGAACACATGCATTTATGCAAGAAGCTTTAAGGATATCTTTTCTGATCCTCGTGTAGCAATGCTCCTCTTCATTCAGCGCCTGGAAGAGAGACAGAGGACTCTGCAGTGTTGGTTATTATGCAAGGCATGTGTTTTAAAACGTTAAGTACCTTGATTGTCTCTCACATAGCTAGTGCTGTCAGCAGTTTTCACAGGGCTTTTATGTGCCTTTTTTCTTCCTGAGATACCTGTGTTCGCTGTAGAACTGATTCTGTTTCTGAAGCAATTCATTAAACATCTTCAGTGCACCACTTCTGTGAAGAGGTCAATTTGTTCTTTCTGCCTAGTGATGCAAAACTCTGGGCTTCAGTGGGTAAATGCAAGTATTAGATGCATTTCTTGCTGTTTAACTTATGGCTTCCTTCAAACTATCTTCTCCAGCAACTCCCTCCTTTAACATATGCATTTATTATTCATGAAACATGGAAATTGATGCTACCATATCAGTGTAGGACAGGTACAGATGGGTGGTCTGGCATGCATAGGGTGATTAGCTCACTCTCTTCTGGATGAGACATTTTTCTCAGGGCAGAAATGAGCTGTTTCTTTCTTCTGAGATGCCATGTTTTCCTGACAAGGTACCAGTGTGGTGGTGGGTTGGTACATGCCTGTGTGTTGAGGTTCCTGGAGTACCACCAGCCTGAAGGTGATTCTTAATGAAAGTCATGCACAAGCTGCTGGATAGCCTCTGAGTTTTGGTCCTCTCTGAGATTGCTTCTGGTAGGTAAAAGCAGGGCTCTGGATGGGAGCCTGGACCTCAAAGCCAGTGCTGTAAACTTCTCTTGCATTATAGCTTGAAGTTTGGATGCATCCGTAAGTCTTCAGTTGTCTGTTATTAATAAATCTCCACCCCTCAACCCTCCAGGTCCAAATGCCTGTCTTTATCCTATATAATAGTTGTTGCTGCTTTCATTTATTTTTTTTTCTTTTTTCCCCTTATTTTCCTAATCTTTATATTTGCAATATGGAAATTGATCTGGATCAAATCTTCACATGCTAGGTATGATAGGGTTCTTGTTAAACAGCAAATACTAGGCTGGTTGGATTATGGAGCTAAGGTAAACTTTGCCTCAGTCTTGTGAGGATCCTAAATAAAGGGAGCTTGCCATTTTTTCCCCATAATTCTTACCATTGTTCTGGAGTCTACTTTAGTTTTGCCGTTGTTGCTAGGAATATGGCTCATGATGTTTGGCCAGTCCACCAGTTCTGGAGACAGCATGCTGCTTCCTGCTGTAATAAAAATCGGTAGACCTTCATAAAGTTATCCACTGGCTCTTGGTCAATATTAAATGAATAGACTGGGGGCAGCAACTAGGACTATTAGAATGTCAAGTGTATTAATTAAACTGTCATCCCAAGGAGGTAATACTTCTTCAAAACAAGTTTTTTTTTTTTTAAACATAACTCTTGTATTGCTTATTTCAGTAGTGACATCTTTTTCTGACAAGGTTTTTAGTGAATGTAAGTGACAAAACATAGTTTTCTGAGCTGTATTTTGCATACAATAAGGTTTCTGTTTGGAAAGCATATCTCCCTCTCTTTCTTTTTTTCCTTTTTATTTACACAAAATCAGACTCTTAATTTAAGAAGAAAAACTGATTGCAAAGAGTTCCTAGAAAGCATAAATCACTGGGGGCTTCAGGGGTAACAGAATCTCAGAGCTACTAGTTTGTGAAATCTTTGCAGTTATTTTCCTCCTGATATAGTGCTATTTTCTTTCTTCCTGTTATCACAGAAAGGATCTAAAGAAGTATGTACTTGGATAGCTGAAAATTTCCAAGGATGCTGACTAACTTGTTGTTCTTTGTTCTGATTGAGCTGGAATATTTTCAGCCTGTGCTTCATTTCCAAACAAACAAACCCAAAAAAAAGCCTGAACAGTAAGTGATGCCTCACATTTTCTGCTGGAAAAGATTTCAAAAGCTCATAAAATGTCTTCAGACCATGCAATATATCACGTCATATTAATTTATGGTAGTCAATGAACAGTCGGAAATGGTAGAGGAGAGAGATGGAGAGCCTGTAATATTCAGCTTTATTCAGAACTATATATCAGAGTCTTTTTTTTTTTTCTTTACATGCAGTTTAGGCAGAGCATCTCCTCTTCCTTGCTTCAGAAAAAAAGAAAGAAAAAATCCACATATTTGTATTATATTATGTTCTCCAAGCAGCAAATTCCCTCTGCCAACTATCTGTGGGTGTGCAGCCCTTCCTTGGGAACATGCTGTATCTTCTGAGTTCCTGTGTTTGCGATATCACAGTGCTTTTGCTCTGCAAAGCCATGAATGGGGCCATTATGAGGGACCGCTAGATGATTAAGATTCTGAGAAGGGTAGGCTGCTAAAAAGTGTGTTTAGTGAGGAAATTGCAAGGCCAATAAAAAAAAAAATGTCTTTGCAAGTTCTGACCGCATTCTTTTTTTCTGTGGGTCTAATTTTTCAAGGTCTGGCTGGATCACATTGAGGTTTTCTTTCATCCCTTTTTTTCTCTCCACAACAGGAGTTGGGGCTGGAGTCTAAGTCCAAGTTAATGAAGCTGCCTCAGAGTCGGGCAGGGACAGAATAAACCACAGCTCTGAGGAGCAGACTGCTGGAGTTTCCTCTTTCTTGCCGCTCACTGGAGTTATTTGATTTGGGAACAAGATAAGAATTCATAGCATCTGATTTGTAGAATAACCCAGAGGAGGGGGAAAAGAAAGCAGAAATACTAATTTCAGATATCATTTTAATCTCTCAGTTTCCTAATAGTCTTTCTGGATTCTAATAGCATTAATTAAATATAAACTCAGAATTTGGGGAGGCTGTGCACTCACTGACAAATGCATCTTCAAATAGCCCACAGTTCAGCACTTCTTATTCTGTCAATACTTTGTGACCAGGGAAGGTCTGGAGCATAATTCTCAACCAGTTATTCATCTTCTCCCTTTCTCCTTTTTTTTTTTTTTTTATTTCCCACTAAGAAATACACCTGGCAATTCATTGCTGATTTCCCAAGAGTGTTATTCAGGCCAGTTTATTTATGTATTTATTATTCAAGTGCAAACTTTTGAAGTTCCTCGTGGTAATCTGCAAATCAAACTGATGGAGGCAGAAGGCTGGCCTTCACAGCAAGTGCTGTAAGAGCCAAGTATAGGCATCACAGCTGCTGTCACACTGCAATGCACAGTAAGAGGAGCAATTCAGCCTGCCTGAGGCTTAGGAGCAGGGTATGGCTGGAGTTGGTAGAGAGAAGCAGTCATCTTGCTTAAATTAAGCAAACTGTCTGCTGTAAGTGCCTAATTTTGGCAGTGGAGCAGCTTCCAGTGCTGTCTGCATAGATGTCATCTTCATTCTTGAGTGCTGGGAACATATCATTTGCAGGAAATGGGCATATATTTATGGCTCACTTCTTCACACACTCAAAATGTGGGCTTCAAATTTGCCATGATTAAAGTCAAGGTGTGGTGTGCGAGGGCAGAGCCACTCGCCTCCTTGCCCCCAGGGATGGTGGTGCAGCCAGGGGTTTTGGTGCAGTCTAGATCAGCCCTTGACACTGACCCCACACCACCAAGGAGGACAACACCAGGAAGGCTTGTGGGGTGTGTTTGTGTCCTGTGGGTAACAGCATGGGGAGAGATACCAGTTCCCTAAACTGTACACGACTGTAGTCATGCTCTTTCCCCAAAACTCAAAATACCACTCCTCTTTCAGAGGTTCAGAGGCACACGCTATCTGTTCCAGCTTGATGGTGGCACAGTTCCGCTACATTTTGTTGGTAGGGCTGTCCAGCCTGCCTGTGGGCTCATGGCTAACTCTCCACACACTCAAAATTTGGTTTTCAAAGTTTGTGTTGATTATTTATTAGGATTGCGTTTTCATAGTTTTCTCAGGAATCTTGCTATGCATGCCTTCACAAGTACTTAATTGTTTCCAATAGGCCATTAAATATGACTGTATTTTAGCATGCTAATACAATAATTTATTGTGTTCAAGTTGCAGAACTGCAACTAAGAGAAATCTATACTAAGACTGGCAAGAAAAGGAAAAAAATCAGCTTGGAACATGGTCAGTTGCAAAATAAAAAGCATCTCTAATATAGCACTTGTTTCTACGCTCTCCTCTTCCTATTCCCGACTTTCTTACAGAATCATAGAATCGCAGGGGTTGGAAGGGACCTCGAGATCATCGAGTCCAACCCCCCTGCTAAAGCAGGTACCCTACAATAGGTAGCACAGGTAGGCGTCCAGCTGGGTCTTGAATATCTCCATAGGAGTCTCCACCACCCCTCTGGGCAACCTGTTCCAGTGCTTCTTCACCCTTACCATAAAGAAGTTCTTTCACATGTTAGTACAGAACTTCCTGTGTTCAAGTTTTAGGCCATTACTCCTTGTCCTATCACTGCACACCACTGAGAAAAGCCTGGCCTCATCCATTTGCCTCCCATCTCCCTTTAGATATTTATAAACATTTATCAGATCCCCTGTCAGTCTTCTTTTTCCCAGGCTGAACAGATCCAGTTTACTCAGCCTCTCTTCATACAGGAGATGCTCCAGGCCCTTTTATCATTTTTGTGGCCCTCCGCTGGACTCCTTCTAGGAGAATCCTGTCTTTTTTGAATGGAAGAGCCCAGAACTGGACACAATAGTCTAAATGTGACCTCACCAGGGCAGAGTAGAGTGGGAGGATAAGGTCCCTCAACCTGCTGGCCATGCTCTTTTTAATGCACTCCAGGATACCAGTGGCCTTCTTGGCCACCAGGGCACACTGCTGGCTCATGGCCAACCTGTCATCCACCAGGACCCCCAGGTCCTTCTCCCCAAAGCTCCAGCAGGTCATCCCCTAACCTGTACTGATGTATGTGGTTATTCCTCCCCAGGTGCAAGACTCTATACTTGATCTTGTTAAACCTCATTAGGTTCCTCCCTGCCCAACTCTCCAGCCTGTCCAGGTCTCGCTGAATCACAGCACAGCCTTCCGGCATGTGAGCCATTCCTCCCATCTTTGTATCATCAGCAAACTTGCTGAGGGTGGACTCTATCCCTTCATCCAGGTCACTGATGAAGATGTTGAACGAGACCAGACCCAGCACCAACCCCTGGGGAACACCACTAGTATTTCACCAGTATTTCTGTTAATTTAGGCACATCCGTGTCACACAGTCCTTTGTTACCATGTGAAAAGCCTACACAAATGAGGTTTGTTGATTATACAGAGTAAGAAACAAAATTCCTATTGCATGCTTAAAGAAATATAATCAAAAGTGTTATCATTTTTCTTCATTGACTTAGTGTCATTCCCTTTCACAACAAAGGATAAAAATGTGATTTTGAAATTGTTATGTCTCTTTATGTGCTATATTGGTTTTCATGTGGTAGGAATCTCAGCAGGAATATGCTGATTTATGCGGGTAGTCGTTCTAGTTGCTTATTTGAATGCCATCCTGTGATGTTACCTTAGTAGAGACATACTGTTTCTGTGTTTTTCATGCAACTGTGTCTCATCTGCAAAACTCAAATGTCATTGCCACTCAGGAAAAGGTTATTGGTGAGAAATGTTTGAGCTTTAAAAGGATTCTTAATTTTGAATAGGACCTTTTTTTTCTATTTTTTTCCAATTGTGTGTTGAGGAACAAGTTTAGATCCAAACATCTCTGAAACTTGACAGGATTCAAATTTGGATCTAGCTCAAATGGTGTGACGTATCTATTTCTGATACATGGATAATTCAGTGTGCAAAGAGCCTATGCATGCACAAATAGACACACACATATGTTGATACAAGTATATGCATCCTGATTCAAGGTGGTACTTGAAAGTAGTAACTTATGCACCTTTCACTGAAATTTCACTGGAATTGAATACATCTCATAAAAAGAATTTAAATCTAAAATGCTTTCCAATCGTTTATAAAGATTTTAGTGTAGCTGAAGAAGTTACTGGTGGGAAAAAAATCTAAGGAAGCAACTGTATTTTTTAAAAAATATCTCACTAGAATATCTATAAATGTCCATTAGTCCCTTACCATTGTTCTGTACAGATGTCAAGATATGATTTTGATTTGAAAAGAAACATAATATAAAGGAGAACCCTTCTTATGTGGCTAATGCAATGTAATAGTTTCAATGTTGGAAGTGTGGAAGGATGTTGTGTGGGCTGGATGGCAAAGCAGGGCATCAAAACGTGGAAATGAAGAAGTCATAGAAACATTCTGACTGTTTTGGAGAAAATGACTGTCTGATTTTTGGTTTTGCAGAAACAAAGAGCGGGTGGCCTGAATATGAGTCCTGTCTTACCAACAAATCCAGCGTTTGGGATCGTTTGCATAACCATTTCCAGCCTTGGCTCACTTCTGTTCTGAATAAGCAGTCAAGGAGTTTGGGTAATTTTCAGTCCCCTATGGGCTGGCAGCACAGAGAGAAGAACCTGACCTGTTTAACTTCTGTTAGCCTGTATGGATGCATGTCATGGTTTTATGATTTTCGGTTATTGGTATTCCACATCATAACATCATGTAGTGAATGTACCTGGTTCTCAGAAGAGAAGGACTACTACAGTCCCCACGGCACTTTGCTCCTCTGTTACCATTTTCCAGCCGGAGGGAAAAGATAAAAGCTCGCAGTATAAAAACTTGCAGATCACGAGACCTCGTTCCTTTTTCCGCCGTCTCTCGTCTTGGCAGCACCTCGCTCTCCAGCCGTCTTATCGTCGGTAGTAGAGTAAGGCCTACCTTGATTTTGGGACATTCTCTCTGTATTGAATTTATCAGCTTAAATTGTAATTATATTGTATTATAGTGTGTTGTTTTGCATTCCGATATTTTATTTAGTAAATTAGTTTGTTTCTCCTCAGATTGTTGCCGCTGTTCTTTGCTCTCAGGGCCATCTCCCTACCCTTTTCCCCTTTCCCCTTTTCCCGGGACGTGGGCCCTTGGGTCCCCCGTCCCCTTTGTCACGGAATCGGGCCTAACGCCCGTAAACCGTTGACAATGCACCTCCCTGAAGGCAGAAATGTGAAGCTATCTTCATCTCCATCAGAGAAACTCCGGAGTACTGCTTTTGTGGGGAAAAAACACTCAGTGCTTCAAGCACCCAGGCTTTCCACTGCCTAACTTGGAAACAGGTGCGGGCTGTCTCATAAAAAAGGAGTGCTCTGAACCTCACTTCCAGCTTTAGAGGGCCTCCAACTGATGCAGCTGAACACTTCATGCCTCCCCAGACCCTCCGCTATACAACGTGAGCTGGTGCTAAAGCTCTGCTGCACTGCAGATACTTCCTACAAGAGTCCCCAAATGAGTAATCAGCACCCAGAATCACACCAGCTAATGCAACTTACCTTCATCAGCAGGTTTGTGGCCATGATTTATTTATTTTTCTTCCATCTGGATGTGATTTTAGAGCATGACAGAAGCCTGAAATGGAGACAAGCTGCCTTCTGATTCATTTTCTCTCACATTTATGGACACATGAAATCTTAGGAAAAAAAAAGAGAGATAATGGTGCTTTTCCTTTTTAAAAGGCAGGTATTTAGTAAATGCTGGCACTCCAAAGGCCCAGATGAGACTGGATCCCCTTGTCACAAAGCTGCAGTCACAAAGTATGAGACAGCCTCTGCCCCTAGGAATTTATCTTGAATTTATTTTCTCACTCTTAACCTGCACAGAGGGAGCTTATCATGCCTGAAGAATGCAAGGGGCTGGATGGAAAGTTAAGAGTAGACTTTAGATCTCCATTCCAACACCCTGTATGATGAGCTTTGCTCCAGGTTGCTTGCTGCCTTCCCTCAGCAGCACCAGGTGCATGGATTGGGGTTCAGTCTCCATCACATCCAATACTTCCTGAGCACAGAGGAGGAAGTAAACCCAGTCATGAAAAGCTCGGCAGCTGTAACTGCTTAATTAATGGGGTTATTTTAAATCCAGTCACTTAAATTGCCATGGACACCCTTTATTATAGCCTAGACAATTTTATTTCAAGTTAGTTTTAATCAATTAGGAATTGATTTTAGCTAAGTCGGTATAAGAACATCTGATCTAGTTTAACTAAATTGGTTTTAGAGAAGTGAAATGGGTGTAAATTCAGCATGAGCCTAAGGAAGATCTCCCTTTGCCTGCTAATGATTAGGTAGAGAGGATCACAGTAAAACAGCGTGTGATGTACAAGCTCAGGGCTGGCTGTCTCTGCTCTGCCCAGGCTGCAGCTTTCTGAACTGCTGAGGCAGTAACATAGCCTGGTTGTGCTCCATGTGTTTTTCATGAGACTATTCTCTGCCAGGCCAGTGTTTTAATGAGGTCTGCAAAACTGAGTTGGAGGTTTGGTGAGAAAAGTGGTTGAGAGTAGGTGGAGGGGAAGTGGGAGCTCTACGTGGTGGAATTGAGATGCCAGGTGAACTGAGAGTTATTAGTAGAAAGTTTTGAGCTGTGGCCCTTTTCTATAATGCTATCTCACCTGCAGGGCTACTGAACATTTGCAAAGTTATGTTATTCTTTCATGTGTCTTTAATTCCAACTTCTCATGTTTTTTCATCCCAAAACATTATTTTGTTATTTTAGCCATACTTTAGAACTGGAACTACATTTAAAAAAATACATGAAACAACCCTCCTGCTATCTTCAATTTGCTGTTGTTGTTTTTATCGTGATCATTAGGAGCTCTCATGTGGGAGCTCTTTATCTCAGAACGGTGAAAATCTTTGTTTCTATTCTTATAAACGGAAAGAACAAAGCTACTGCAATCAAGGACCTGCTACTCTGGTGCTCTCAGAAGAAAAAAAGCAGGTTTTCTACCTAGGACTTGTTTACTTTGTGCTAGAGCTGTTCCGAGCTTGATTTCTTCTGTAGGTACAAGTAGTGTTAATGAGGTGTTAATGTGTATGTAGGCGACACAGTCATAGATTTGCCTTTGATCAGTCGGTGTTATTTCTTTTCTTTTTTCTTCTTTTTTTCCTTAACCTTGAAAAGCTGTTTGCACCATGAAAGCCTGTTGACTTAACAGAAATTTCTCTGGGAGCTGAAAGAAACTCTGAAAACAACTTGAAGTAAAATTCCCACCCACTGCTGTAGGGTCAGTATTGTTCCTCTGATTACAATTGTTTGAAGAGCAGAAAAATTTCCAATGGTTTGCCTACATGCAGTTTCTGTACTGCTTTAATTATAGGCTTGAAACTATTATACTGGAAGCAGTACACCTATATAGACCCTAGTACAATGAAGTTGTGTTATTACTGTGATATTTATGCCAATCTAGCCTATTCCTACAAATGTAGAGGCAATATCAGTGCCTCCATAGCTGTATCAATTCCATAACTTTGACTTTAAAATTGTACTTGTAAGGAGCTAACCTGGCACAAAGACCGGGTGCATTAGGCTTGAGTTTCCTAGCTCATGATTGTTAACATACACAAAAAGTGAAAACAAGGCATTTAAGGCGGGAAAGCTCCAGAAAGTAGAAAAACGATGCTTTCCTCTTATTGATGTATGCTTCCTTATCCTGTTGCTTTTGTTATCACTTTTGCTTACTCTTGCTGACAGAAAGCAGCATTTCCTCATGTTTATCTGAGTGTCATGAAAAACAAATGATGGGTGTGTTATATGTGTGCAGGACCTTTGTAAAGTGAACACATACAAAGGAGATTTGAAAAGATGTTCTGCCTAATGCTCATGTGTCATTCCCAGCACTGCCAAGGCTTCTGTAAGACCCTGCTGTGTGGAACAACTCTGTTTTTGAGAAAATGGTTCTCTGGGTTAACTAGCGGATCTGTTTTGCTATGACTCTGCCTTACAAACTACCAAGAAGGGGCTTTACCATCCCAGTCACTGCAGACAGACCAGCAGGCAGGTCCTGCCCTCCACACTGAAGACCTTGTGATGCGCCTGGCCTGGACAGTAGGCAGACATGAAGTGCACAGCTGGAGATGACAGTAACCATCATGCTGGTGCTGAGGTGTGGGGAGAGCTGAGTGTGGGAGGCTGCCTTAGAAGAAGCAAGAGAAATGGAAAAGGAGGGAAAATGAAGTGAGAAAGAGATGCAGGGGAAGACAGAAGCTCATCAGAAAACAGTGCAGGAGGCTGGAGGAAGGAGCCTGCCAGCACAATTTGACAACTCAGTCAAAACTGTGCAAGAAGCTCCAGCAGCAGCTAGGGGCTCCTGGTGCTGACAGCTCTGCAGCTTTCCCTCCTGGCTGGGGTCTCATTCTTGTTCCAGTCTTCCCCCCACAGGCCACATGGCAGGAAAAAGGATAAGGTCTGAATCACAGAGAAGGGATTTTGATCAGCCAAGTTAGTCTCCTGTTCCAAGTCATAACTTTGATGATGCCCGTCTCTCTCTTCTAACTATAGAAAGCCCTGGATGAATTATCCTCACCAGACTTAAGTCTGTGTTTGGAAGTACCCTTCTCTTCTTCCTCCCTCCTACTTCACCCCAGAATGATTTGGGAGGGAAGGAGAGGTGTCTCACTGCCTAAGGTTATGTCCAAGAGTGGCAGAGATGGAGAATAGCTGAGAGACTGGGCCCCAGTTTTTACAGTCCACAGGTTTCGGATGACTCATTCTGTTTCTTTTTGCTTGTTTGGAAATACAGGCAAACTCCTACAGTAGGAGGGGGGGAGCTTAAAGATACTTACAAAGAAGGTGCATAGTGAGCCATGTACCTCTATGTATGATGCTTGTTTACAAGCCTGAACAAGGTGTCTGGGTTCATTAATTGATCTTGAGCGAGCCTAATGTGGCAGAGGTGGGCATCTCACTAGGGAAAACTGGTGGCCATGGGAGCATTTGCTGTTCATGGCGAGCAGCTCTGGCAACAGCTGCTATACATTTCCTCATCTTCTATTTCTTCCTCTCCCGCCCCAGGCTTATGTTTTGTTGTTCCAGTCGAGGCTTAATGTGCTTTCCAGTTTCCTGTATTTTAATCTGAGTCTGTTTTGATTTTCTTTTTCTTTTTTTTTCTCCTCTTCATACTGAAGTTGCAGCTGACGAAAGGTGCCAGCCTATTTAACAGCTGCCTGGAGATAAGCACTCCGTGGATGCAGACAGCAGGTGCGGCATGGGTGGCAGTGTCGGATGCCAGCCGAGACATCACTGCAGGGAGCTCCACATCTCCTCTGCCTCCACGTTCACTTGCCCCCTTGGTAGGGCTGCCAACAGAATGTTGCAGAGGATGCTGATTTTTTGGAATGGGGACCGAATGCTTTGGAGCTGAACACATTCCATATGTTTTCACACCTGAAAGCTTTCAAGAAGAGGTCTGAGATGTTTCCTTTTATGCACATACATGAAACTTTTTTTGCCTGGCTTTAGATTTCTTACTTTAAAAAAAAAATACACATATGGTGATTGCTTCCAATGTGTGCTTATAGAAACTGGAGACATTTACATTCCTAGTATAGAAGAAGATGGAGACTTGACAGATATTTGATTTGAGTTGGCTTGTTATTTCTGGTTCTGGCTTATTGCAAACACTATGCCTACTGCTGTATCTCTATTGACTGAAGACAGGCATCCTGAGGGATAACTTTGTTTTCCCTCTCATTTAGAAAGGGAAAAATGCATGAGTCCAGCCCTGCTACTTGTGAAGGCAGACACAAATTTGTAATGCAGACAGTTGAGTAAGATTGAAAATATCACCAAGCTCTGAAAAGTGGTCATTTGTTCACCTTGTCTTCTCTGTCCTTCTCTGAGGTGCCTTTGCAACTTATGGCCCTGGTGTCCAGAGGTGTGTTGGGAAGGCTGGAAAAACAAGTTACTTGGGGTAAGTCACTGAGGAAGTACTGATGAGGAACTATGAAGGATAACCAATTTGAATCCAAAGCTTTGCAAATTCTAAAGCAAAACATCACCTGATCTTCCCCTTATTTGTGTCCAACCTGACAAACCCTACCCAGGCCCCAAATTCAGTATCTTTGAGATAGCTTCCTTGGGCCTTAGTCCAAATGGTGGCAGGGAAAGTTTTACTTTTGCATCTCTAGAGCACTAGAGTCCCTCAGAGTTTTTGTGGCAGCCAAGATGTTGCTCCTAGCAGAGAAAGGCCCAAGCATAAAGGATGAATATGAGTTAGCACTCAAGAGTTTGTCTTTGTCACTACCGAAACTGAAACAAAAGCTTTTTTTTTCAGCATTGCCCTCGTCTCAACTAAATCAGCACAGGGGATGTTCTGACTTCCCCTTAAGTTATCGCTGTCTGTAACTACTTGAAGGGAGGTTGTAGTGAGCTGGGGGTCGGCCTCTTCTCTCTTATAACTAGTGACAGGATGTGGGGGAATGGCCTCAAGTTGCCCCAGGGCAGATTCAGGCTGGATGTTAGGAAATACTACTTTTCCAAAAGAGTGATCAGGCACTGGAATGGGCTGCCAGGGAAGTGGTTGAGTCACCGTCCCTGGAGGTGTTTGAGAAACGTTTAGATGTTGTGTTGAGAGACATGGTTTAGTGGGGTTATTGGTGGTAGGTGGATGGTTGGACTGGATGATCTTCTAGGTCTTTTCCAACCTAGCTAATTCTATGATTCTATGATAAAGCCCTGTTGGGTTTGACAGCCCTGAAAATGAGGGAAGTTTGTACAGGTAGAATTTGGCAAAACTCTCTAGAGTGAGTACCAGCAGCAGTGCAAGGCTGGCAGGCAGACACTTTGCATGGCATAGTAGCCCAGAAATTTATCTCTGGCCTCTTTCACATTGTCTGAGCCTCTGTGGGGTCTCAGCTAGCAATACCCTTACCTCCTCACTTAAAGAAAACATGGCCAAGTTCTTAAAGTCATAGAGGATTCCCCTAAATTGAGGCCTTTCCCTCCTAGAATGTGAAGACACTTGCTCTTTATATTTTGTACTGCTTTCGTGCAGCTCCTGGAAGTAAAAATGAGGCTGAGAGAAATGGCAAACATCACGCTTCGAGCCTGAAAAATCTGTGGTTGCCAAGGTACAAATCTCTTTGAAGTAACATGCTTACTACGTTTCATTTAGTGAATTGATCTGACGGCTTGCATTCTGTGAAGCCGCTGCCTCGCTTGCTTATTTAGTTTCCCTCCTTCTCAGCCCCTGAACATGGACCTCTCTAGGCAAGTTACCCATCTGCTGGAAGGAGACCTCTGCTCATTCTGCCAAATGAGAGAAAATCAAAATCCTTGCTGAGCAGCAGCAAAAGAGCAATGCTGCTGCCTGGAATTGCATCAGGAGTTCTGTGCTTATTAGGCCATGTAACTGCTACAGCTGAGAAACAAGTCACTGAGACTGTTCGAAAGCCTACAGATTCTTTCCTGCATTAAGTTAATTAGTGAGAAATGAAACAAGCAGCAAATGTGTGAAAGAAAAGGATTAAGTATCTCATATCTTGGTAGCTCAATGGAATTGCAAGGAAAAGAGATCCTACTTATTACTGATAGGAAATAAGTCTTTTATTCTGGCTTTGAGCAAAATTCATCATGATTTTTACCTACTTATGGACAGAGAACATTCAACTGCTGAGGCAAATGTGTAATAACTAATCCAGAGAAATTTTTACGTGACCAGGTAAAACATAGACTCATCTGAACCACTGGGGTGTACTTCTGGCTGAGCAGTACCATCTTCTAATTCCCTTCTGCACTCGCTCTGATGTGAAAATACTGGGAGAAGAAAACTCACAAATGAACACACTCACTCCTCCCCAGCACTTAGCAGCATCAGGAAAACAAGGCAAACAGATGGGAGCCAATGTATCATCACATGAAATCCCACCCCTTGTGAAAACATGCCAGCCGAAGATGAGACAAGATTCTTACTGGTGTTCTTTGCTGTAGATAACAAATTGGATAGTTTTGGCTTAAAAGTAGCTAGTGAGTGCTTTGCTTTTTTTTCCCTCCTTTGGATGCACGTTGTCTTGGCCAGGTGACCTCTGAAGCTTGAGATGTACAGCAGTATGAAACATTCCACAGAAATATCCAAATGACTTTGGCAAACTTTGCATCCTCTAAATCTTGCTTTCTTGATGTGTCCATCCATGACTAGAGTTCCATTTTACCCAGAAAGACCAGCAATTACTTTCTAGGCTCTTGAGCTGTGTTTCTGTCCAGAGTTGTGGTGGCAGGTTTTCCTTGCCTTGCTGACAGTCTTCCTGTTGTCATGCACAAAACTTGCTTTTAATAGGTACTGGGATCCCTCTCCCCTCCACGCGGTTCAGTGGTGACATTTGGAAATATTACTCAGGAAGTCTCTCACCATCTGGGCCTCCAGCAGGCTCAGCACCTGCACTGCCGTTGTCCCCAGGCCTCTCCCAGCAGTGAGCCATCACTCCCCACAGCTGTCCTCTCTGGGCTCTCTTCCTCAGCCTGTCAGCAGCTTCTCTGACAGCAGCCAGGTTAGTGGATCCTGGCCAGCCCTTTTTCCCAACCTGTAAATGTGATGGGAGATTTTTCTGCTTGCAATTAATGTTTGGTTTCCATCCCTTGCTATGAAGTGAGGAATGCTCCTGCAGCATGTGCAGAAGCACAGATTTACCAAGGCATCTCCCTGGCCTGCAACAAATTGTCACTTCTCTTCTGGAAATCTTTCAAGCCAAGTGTTCCTTCAGCTGAGCTTTGAGAGGGGCTACTTATGGGTGCTTCCTCCCTTTCTTAGCCAAAGCGCAGGTTCACTGGGCCTGTGCCAAAGGCTTTTACTTTCAGCTTCAGTATCACCTTAGCCATGTGTTTGTCAGCAGTAAGCAACCTGTTGAACAGCCCTCTTCCTCTGTGGGGTCAGGAGCAAGTGAGGTTGATCAGAAGGAGGTTTGCCTGCCCGATTCACTCCCAAAAGCAAGGCTTTTGGGTATATAAGTATATACCAGCAAGAGGCCGGTCTCTCTACACAGCTGGTGATAGGGCTGGGTCCACCCCACAATGCACATCTACACACACAGGCATGTGTGTGTGGTTATATATCATACAAGTACGTACAAAGCTTTAAATATATATGGTTACTGAGGAAATCTGTGAATATATCACTCAGAAACCACCCAAATTTTAATACCGCTCTAGAAAGCTGGATCAGCTCTACTGAAACCAATGGGAAAAACAAATTGGATTAATGTCCCAATTTAATCAAGTTAAGAAGGATGTGTATATGAAATACAGCTTTTCAAGTACTCAATGTTTAAGTCTGTGAAACATTGCTGTTTATATATGTGATGCAAAACATATTTTCTAGTTGGTAAGAACCACTACTAGATAGTTTAGTAACAAGAACAGTGTTTTGGAAAATAATTTTATACTAAAGTATACTAAAGTACTTTAACTAAAGTTAAGTACTGTGCTGCTAGAAGACAGAATATAAAGTGACTATTGAGTTCCTCTCTCTAAATTTACAGTATCATACACTGAAGTGGTGGACAAACTGTGGGAGTCCTAAATACTGCTAGTGATTCCATCTAGCTAGTCAGTTTATGTAAAATCATTGACCTTGATCTGAGGATAGACCTCTTTAACACAATCAATACAGGTGCAATCAGATAAGAACATTCTACTGTTTTATTAAAGTGCATCTAATTCAAAACTCAATAACTCTCACAAATCCTTAATCAGAGAAGACATCCTGGGAGGTATTTAGGTGAGTGATCTTATAACTCTTTCTCTCTCCTTGTTACGATGGCATTTTACAAATAGACATGTCTGTTTCCTCTTTACCCTTTCTGCCATAATTCTTTCAGTGTACAGTTGTGTTGATTATTGTGCATTTATCAAGTCTCTTTTCCCCTTCATTTATTTAGAGGGATTGAGTCAAGTGACAGCTTCTGCTTACCTCATCCCCCAGGGTCGCTGTGGGCAGGCATATAAATGCAAATGTGCCTCCCTTACTGGCACACTGAGCTCTATATTCTAGTCTGTGACTTAGATGTGTTACCCTATAGGAGGTGTAGTAAAAATGAATGCTGCCTTCTGAGGGTGGCCTGGGATAATGAAAGAAAACAGTCCATGTGCAGCATAATGTGATAGCTTAAGTAGAATGAAAGCCAAAGACAATGACTGAATTTTTAGAAATGATTTTAAATCAAAATGATACATACTGAGTAAGACAAAATAAGCACATGGTAGAGAGCTCTGAGAGCACTGCTTACAGTGAGATAATTATTATCCTTTTCAGGTGATCCTCAGCATGTTCCTTGATAATGTGAAATAAATTGTAATTTGGAGCATTTGAGCTGAGGGCAGACTTTTTTTTTGTCATTTACATGCACATACAACAGACTGAGGGCATGAGATCTCTTAGTGTGAGTGCAGACAACTGCATATGCTTATCTAGACCCCATCTCCTTGCTTTACACAAAACAGCACTTATTCAATCTATGGAATAAAATCAGAAAAAAAGTATCATATATGCTTGTAACTATACAGTGTGCAGAGAAGCTTGAGGATTGCAGCAGTCTCTTTAACGTGTCTGGTCACAAAAGAGGTCTGAATCCTGACACTTCATAGGCATGAGTCTTTTACTTGTGATTCTGTTCTTTTTACTTCTATACCAAGTGGATTTACCCACTAGACACAAGAATATCTCCACCAGTAGACACTGTGGGCAAGGACTGAGAGGCAGGGAGCCCTCCTGAAGAAGGCTTGGGCTGCTGCTGCAGCTTCTGAAGGAAGCAGAAGAAAAGAATTGGTTCTTCTTGCCAATCCAACCCAGTAGTCGTCATCACACACATTCTGGCCTTTCTTTCTATTCACACCAAGAGCCTACATTTCCAGGGCCTTGGTGCAGGCAAAGCACGACTTTTTCTGGCTGCCTGCTAATCTAGACAGCTGCTTGCTTGGCTTGTGCTCATCTATAACCTCCATGTCCAGGAGTGTGCTTGCTGCATGCTGTGAAGATGATGCGGTGTTCCCTGAGGTATGGCCAGGTACTCTTTGACATAGAAAGGGGCTGTGTTATTCTATCTTGGGTCCTGACTTCAGCAAAGTATCAGCACCACCATGATTTGTAAGGCTTTGGCACTATTAGTAGCACTGTCTTCTCCAGAAAGCCAAGCAAATATCAGATTTCACACAAAGTCTTGAATTAATAGAAGTGGATCTGATTGGGGATGGGGGGGGGGGTTGACATTACTGGTCAGAGTTGATTAAATTTAAATATCTCTTTTGTAGTGGAAATGCTAAGTCATAGCTTGAGACAGTGATTGAGCGCCAGGTGGGAAGGCAGGGTCAGCCCAGGGGAGCTCAGGTGCATGCAATGTACCTGAGTGACACCCCTTCCCAGACCTCATTTAAGGGTTGGTGGGGAAACAAGGGTATCTTGCCAGAGATCCCTGCCTACCTGAGGCTTTCTGAAGGTAAGCAGCTTCTTCCTTTTATTTCTCTGCCTATGGCTGTTGTGTTTGAGCAAATCCTTGCTTGCTGCAATCTAGAACCTTGCTGCTCTGCTGTTATTGCTGCACTTTCTGTTGCATTGCACTCTTTAAAGCACAATTTCAAAATAAGATGTGCTTGATAGTGGAATGGCCTAGTGTAAAGCCATGCTAAGTACCTTGGCCCTTGCTATGAAGGAGATTGCTGATTCAAACAAGGACTTTTGCTGATTCTGCAGCATCACAGTCTCTCAACAGCTACTATATCTTACCTTATTTTTCTTCTTCAACAAGGTAAAATAAAAACCCCCCTTTTACTTTGCAATTACACAAGAGATACTATCATCTCTGAAAGGTGTTTCTTGTATTTTGCTGCTTTAATAAATTCAGCCCCTATCATCAGTTGAACAAAAATAAAATTAAAAATAATCTCCGCAGACTCTGGGCTTGCAGTTCAAAAGGAGCTTCATTTGGGAGGAGGGGAAGAAGATGGTGTGTGGATATGTACAACTCTTTAGATGAAGAGGTGAAAAGAAAATGCCATTTCCTAGTGTTAATGGGAGAAAGAACAGTGAGCAAGAGCAAAGCATTCCAGATGCTGCGTTATGTCTACAATGATATGCAGCAGTCCCATATTAATCTAATAAAGCCATGGGTTGTGAGTAAGTTTTCTGTTTTTGCCAGACAAGTTTGGCTCTGAAGGATTCCCACACCCGGTGGAAAATAAGGATACAAGAGATTTAATTAAAAATGAGAGCTTGAGATGCACAACAAGGCTTAAAACTCTTCTTGTATTTAATGGAATTTGCCGTGGTGCTAAAATAGTATTCCCCCCTGTCATTCTGACATGAAAAACATTAGTGAATATTTGATTTTACTGTGGAACAAATTATGGTAATAATGAGTCTTTGAGAGAAAAAAAATGTGCTTGAACTGGTACAGTCTCATTTAAAGTGTGCATGTTAAAAATAGAGCAGATGCACAAAATGTTGTCTGATACTTCATCAACTGACTGCTATTTTATGAGATGCGTGCCCTTTCAGCACAGTGCTTGACACTTAACATTTGCCTGTCTCAACCCCACTCTACTTGCAAACTCCATTCTTCTCACTATAATTAAGACATGGGGAATGTGTGAACAGTCAGGTTTCGACTCCTGTTCAGCAATTCAAAACTTCAAGGTCAGAAGTCAGTGGGCAGAAAATCTTCCCTATCTTTGTAATTAATTCTCAGAGTTAGATTTTTTGATATGAGTGACTGACCACATCCTGATAAATAATATATACAGCCAAGAAACTGTTATTGCTGGATTTGTTATTATTTATTTGTATGTATTTATTTATTTTAATTTGCACTAAATGTTGTTATGGTAGTTGAACAGCAGGCAAGAAAGCAAGGAAGAGACCTCAGAGGTGTATTTGCTTAGGAAGATTTTTATTTTTTATGATGAGGTAAGCAATACACCTATTGCTACGGTGGATGCTGTCACTGTCAGTACTATAAAAAGTACAGATGCCTCCTGGTATCTTTTGTTTTTAATATTACAGTGATTTTAGAAAAGCTGATGAGGAAAAGCTTTCAGATTCTATTTGAGGATGAAGAGTCACAAACTCCTCAAATCCAACTCTGGGAAGAAAAGTCTCTGTGACCTTGAGCAAATCCTTCAACTTCACTTTTGTTTCTTCCTTGTTAAAATGAAAATAACAGTGCACTTGCAAGATTTATTAACAGGGAAGTTTCAGTGAAGAGAGAAGGCCCTTTGGTGCACTTTGATATCGATAGAAATCAGTGATTCCAGTAGGTCAAGTCAGATGGTCAATGTGGGGAGGTTTAAAATAATTTTCCTTGTACCAACAAGCTCAGTGGACTATTTGGGAGATTCTCCTGGAAGGCAAAGAGATGGCTGTCCTGTCACCTCTTCTAAGCAGCCATGGCTCTACAGCTTTCATGGGAAGAAGCTACAGGAGGAACGTGCTGGACTGATGCATACTATGCATTGTTTCTGCTTTGGCACGCTCTTTTCAGCATACATTGCCCATTTTTCTGACTACTCCAGTCCTTTCAAACATCCCTGAGTATGGCTTGAGGGAGGTGGGATTGGCATGAAGGTGAGCTACTCTTTGCCCTCAGAAACTCTTCATCATAATTCCCACTATCATGGCCTTTGTCATATGACACCTTCAGAAAACTCCAGAATGAGCCTGGCTCAACCTTTGCAGATTTCAGCACAGAAAAATACTGCTCTGGGTCTTTTTCTGTTTATGAATGAAGTTAGCTCAAAAAAAAAAAAAAAAAAAAAGATTATGGTGTTTCTCATCAACAGGAGAGAATGATGTTGTTTTTCTGTCTTTAAAAAAATGTATGTATGTGTATGTTTTTTTTAATATATCTTGGTTCATATTATGTTAAACAGAAATGCAGAAATGAAGGTATTACAGCAGGGTTGCAGTTCTCCTGCAGATGTTATTAAGGTGAGTTTTAGTCTGTTTTTTGATCTAGTGATTGCTCTCAATATTAGTGAGTTAATGACAAATGAATGTGAATGATGAATGTAAAATGAAATCTTTTTGTTATAGCTGGGTTGGCTTAATTCTATAAAAGCATCTAAAAGAATAAAAATGAAGCAGAGTATAAGCATGCATTCCTTTCCTTGGGACGTATCCTATAAGGTCTTTGCACTTCATTGACTGATTAAATGAAAAAAGGTTGGGCCAGAGGAGATCAGAAACGGATTGTCACAGAGCAAGCCCATTAGAATCACTTTGTTTCACACAGCCAGCAGCATGATGTTTAAGACAGTATGTTTGGGAGCATGGGTCACTGTTGGGCAGGCTTGCCAGCTTATGTAGCACACAAATGTGGGATAAAGTAAACAATAAATGTGAACCACCAGGAGATCTTATGAACAATTTGCAGAATAGGACAGAGAAAGAAAATACTTCACAATGAAAGGTTCCACTGTCTTCATGGTTAGTTGCTGTCCCAGCCAAAAATGTAGGACGCTTTTAATATAATCTTGCTGTATAATGTAATCAGACTGTCTGAGAGATATCTTATGCTACTCTGGTAGTCAACAATCAAGTATGGTCAAGGACAGTCAAATTGTTTTATTGCACATAACTTGGCAAAGGCTAGGGAAAAACGTGTATGAATTTAATGGCTCAAGGCTTTTATTACTTACCCAATAGATGATTTTCAAAATGTACTTCCTTGCCTTCATGTCAAATGCAAAGTGAAATGAATGGCTTTAAAAATTATTAGCTGGGCAGAGGGAGAAAAATCAAAAGAAATCAAGGGAGGAACCAAAACCCATCAGGGAAAGTCCTAGAAGCCTTAGGAGAGCTGTGAAGAGTGACTCTACAGGACATATATCAATTCATGTCCAAAAACTGTGAGATTAAAGTGCAGGTACTCCAGATCTTCTGTGGTCTCATTTAGTCTCTCTTTAATGGAGAGAATTCCACAGGAATGACTCAGGAAATGAAGGATTTTTGCAAGAATCATCCATGAGAATCAAATATTTTATTTGAGAGAGAAATAACAGGTTTGGGGAAACACACATTCTATGAAATGATATATATATATATTTTCCAATATCACGATCGGTTTATTAGGAACAGTGTTGAGTCAAGTCAGAATTAACTTTTTCTTCAATTACAAAACCCAGAATATGTTTCCACATGACCTGTGGAAATAACCTCACTTTTCCAAAGGTGTTCAAATGCTCACTACCGCTCTGTGCATCTTGCAAAACTTTGCAAGATCATGCTGAAGAGCAGAAAGGCTTTAAATGAATCCTTTACAGGATTTTGTGGAGGTTACCACCACCTTCAGAATGTGCACAGACAGGAGGAAGGCTGCCTCACTTCTGTCAGATTTACCTTGGAGACATGCTGGAGATGTGTGGGTTTTTTTTGTCTGGGAAGAGATAGTAATGCTGAAGAATGATTTGTACTCCAATTAATATTTTTTTTCTGGATTGTACCTGAATTTTATCATGAGCCTGACATCTTTCATATGGTCATTGTAAATTTACACGACGCAGTTAAAGTTCTTTGAGGAGTTAAGTTTAAAGCAGGATTGAAATATTTTAAAGGGCTTTGTAATGACACATTAGAATCATAGCAAATCCCTTGATAGCCTAAATGGATGGAAACATTCTAGAGTACAAAAGAGTTAGAGGTTAATTCATAGTACCTTGTAAAGGCTTGGGGAATTCTTTATGTTAGAAGTGGCACTCCAGCAGGAACAATCTGCTGGATGAGAGAGACATTCTCTCTTGACCTCTCCTCACTCTCCAAAATGAGTGTTTATGGGCAAGAATCTGTCTTGATTCACTAACCATCCCATTGCAGCCTCTTTATTGTCAGAGAGGATGGAAAAGTTGAATGATATCCCGCTGTACTGCAAACCTTGGCAGGAAAAAAAAAAAAACAAAAAAACAAGAACCCAAGAAAGAGATGGGTTCACGTTTAGAAGATTTTAAACTAAAAAGACTAAGTAGCTAATTAGGAAAAGAGGGTTTGGGATTCCTCTTCTGCTGTAAGAGGTGACCAAAATGTCCCATTGTATTTACAGCTAGGAAAGCATACTCTATGTACTATAGCTGAAATGAAATCAGAACTTGGAAGCAAGTTTACATCCTCTGAGGAAAGAACACAACTCTAAGTAAATAAGGTATTGTTAGAACCATGCTCAAATAACTATAAACAGCCTCTCAAAGGTGTCATTGTCAGAGAATCTTCAAATTTCCTTCCATCACCAGTCATTTCTAAGAGAACAATAACAGAAAGATAAGTTTCAGGGAGCATGCAAATGCCTTCTCTTCCTCCAAGTAACCAGTGAATGCTGTAACTGGTATTTTCCCTGGGGTACCTTTTCTGGGATGTCCTTGGGTTGAGAGGCTCTGTGTTAGTAGTGAGACACAAAGATAATTAAAACAACTCCTTTCTTCCTCCTCCTGCCATGCCCAACTGTCAACGGTTTACGGGCGTTAGGCCCGATTCCGTGACAAAGGGGACGGGGGACCCACGGGCCCACGTCCCGGGAAAAGGGGAAAAGGGTAGGGAGATGGCCCTGAGAGCAAAGAACAGCGGCAACAATCTGAGGAGAAACAAACTAATTTACTAAATAAGATATCGGAATGCAAAACAACACACTATAATACAATATAATTACAATTTAAGCTGATAAATCCAATACAGAGAGAGAGAATGTCCCAAAATCAAGGTAGGCCTTACTCTACTACCGACGATAAGACGGCTGGAGAGCGAGGTGCTGCCAAGACGAGAGACGGCGGAAAAAGGGACGAGGTCTCGTGATCTGCAAGTTTTCATACTGCGAGCTTTTATCTTTTCCCTCCGGCTGGAAAATGGTAACAGAGGAGCAAAGTACCGTGGGGACTGTAGTAGTCCTTCTCTTCTGAGGACCAGGTACATTCACTACATGATGTTATGATGTGGAGTACCAATAACCGAAAATCATAAAACCATGACACCAACTTTACTCCTCTACTCCAGAATCCAGTTTTGGTCAGAGCACAGAGGTTTAGAAATTTCTCTCTGCTGATCCTTTCCTTACGCATTTTTTCCTTGCTCCAGTGGGGGCTCTCTTCACAGGCTCCAGCTTCTTCAAGAACATCTCCAACACGGAGAACCTTCTCCTCCTCTGACCTTGGTATTCCCTCCACTGTTGCTCATTCCCTTTCCTTTCCTTCTCCTGTCTTTCTGGTGTTTTTACCTGTTCATAAACATGTTTTCACAGATGTGCCCTGGCAAGGCTGATAGGCTCAGCTGTGTCCTGGCCCATTGTGGGTGGGCAGTGTGGGGCAACTCCTGGACTGCTTTCACAGAAGCCACCCCTGCAGCACTCCCCACTGCCAAAATACACCCAGCCACCATACACACCATTTGCCACATACACCCAGTACAATTTTACTAATAGTAAAGTGAGGCAAATATTTGACTGTGTGCTTTGATCATCAGGCGTTGAAAAAAACATTTTGGCTCACTGCACTGTGATTGCAGAGACCATTCAAGCCTTCTTTATGATAGACTGGAAAGCCTTTTGGTACTTTTAACTAGGCCCACTTATTTTTTTGTCCTGTTCAATTCAAAGCATGCATTCATCCAGCCTGCACCCTGGATCCAACCATGTTGCAGGAAAGATTTTGTTTTTCCTAAGGACTGGGGCAGAGGGCACATAGTTGGACTTCTTGGCACTCCCATCTGGAAGTACTCCCTGATTTTCCTAGTAAAAGAAATACAGAGGTTGTTCTTGAAAACAGTATTGCACAAGCACCCTTGGGTGATCATTACAGTTTCTCGATGAATATCATTTTCTGAGTGTTAATGACCTATCCCCATCCCATCCTGTCGGTGGGGGATCAACCAGCAGGCAGCTGGTGATAGAGCTGCTGTGAGGTGAGCATAGGAGCTCCTGCCTCAGCACTTTCTTTGTGAGGATTAAAGGTGTATGTGTGTCAATCATCAGTCTGAAAAGGCTGTCAGAGTTCAGTATTTTTAGCTCTTTAGCAGATTATCTCTTTTATTTTTAGAGGTAACAATGGTTCTTAGGTTAAGAGGGAGACAAAAGCCTCATTAGTTTTGGAATTTCAAATGAACTTGATAAGGCACTGAGGAGATTTTTTTCCATAGGAACCTGAAAAGTTGCTTAAAGGATGCTGTGAAAAATGAGGGAAAGCCTCCTGCCTAAGGGTCTCTGTGCTAATGATATACAAATATAAGCTGCCTCTGCCTATCACTCAGCAGCTTGGGAGCAAGGCTGTACCCTAGCCCGTGCAGCAGCAGCCCCTCTGCTGGGGGCAACAGTGGTTTCAAAGACATTTCAAAGGCATTTCAGAGATGGAGGATTAGAGGAGCCAAGTAGTCCTGTTGAATCCTGTGATTATGGGGAAGATGAATGAAAGGGCCACAAGGACTTACACTGCCTGGACGGTCTACCCCTTACCAAGGGCACATAAAGACCTGAACAGAGTTGCAAGACCTTTGCTGCTCATGAAGAGACTGTTACTGCAGGCAGCAAAATGGTTTCAAGTGGTCTTTCACGTCCCACTCATGAAATAAAATGCATGATTATATTTCTAATTTGGTCAAATTCAAAGCTAAATGTAAAGGAGTAGGAATAGGTGCTTTTTGTTGTGATTTTCTTCTTTTTCTCCCAGTCAAGGCCGTGCTAAATTGATACAATCTCCTAGTTCTCCAGCATTCTTTCAGATCTGTTTTTCCTAGTTGTTGAAGTTGGATTTTTTTTTTCTCCAGGATATGATAAATTGATGCACTTTCCAGCAGACAGTCTAAATCAGGAGACTGGGTCTTTGCCATATTGGTGTTTGGGAACTAGGGATCACTTCTTTGAAGCTGAAGCTATACTTAGGATGAAGTTCATTATTGCTTCTTGATACTCATCTTGCAGACCCTGAGTTTACCAGTGAAACAAGTGCTGCTCTGAATGAGAGCACCCCGGACAGATAGGACCACGCACCTTGACCCTGGAGTCCACTTGGGAGCATTGCATTCCCATGTTGCATTTTGCCCTATTTCATCCTGTCCTTCCTGCCTGGGAATGCTTTTTGCAGGAATTCTGCTAGTTTTACATCGCTGAGTTACTGCTGAAATTTTCCGCTTTTGCACTTTCTGTAAATGTGCAGAAGAGAAAGAAAGGAAGGATGAAAAAGTATATTGGAATCATACCGAGCACATTTCTTTTATAAGTCTAATCTATAAAAATGAGCACTTATTATTTTGCAATTATAAATATGTGAAATAAATGCATTAGTTAAGAAGTTATGCTTTTGAAAGTGCTAATTACTAACCAAATGCATTTTACGGTGTTTTAACGAGCACTTTTTTATATCGTATTAATATCCATTAGCTATACTCATACTAGTAATGCTAATAATGTGCAAAGCCATTAGTTATCTACAAAGTCAATAATGGATGACAGTGATTCCAAGTCTGCACTCCACTAAATGGTTCTTACTCTCTTTGGTACTGAGGGACAGCTAGCCTAGGCTTTCATCTGGCTGTTGTGAGTGAATGCGTTCACTAGGGTCACACATGGGCAATGGTTATGGAGGGTCTGTGAACCAGAACAGCATGCTGCTTCACCTCTGTCTTCCTGAAGGCAGAAGCTAGGTAAAAGGAAATTACCCTGGCCCCTGCTGAGGAGGGCTCTGAATATTTCTGCTCTTGGACCCTTCCTCAACTGCCTTCTAGACTCCTTCATTATTAATTTCTCATTAGAAAGTTTCAGCAACATTTCTTAGTTGAGGTGTTTTTAAAGGTAACCTTGGCATATTTCTTCTGATATGTTATCTGAATGAATATTCAGACAGATTATCCTGTTATTCCTCCTCTGAAAACATTTGCTGTTGTTTTGCCATCTGTAGGATGTAATCAATAAGGAATGGTTATATGGAGAAATTCTAGTTGAAGTTGCACTACAACTTACAGCCACATTATACTGCTTGCTTTAGGAAAACATTTATAAGCATATTTGCAAGTAAAATATTTTATTATACTAATACCAGGAACATTTTATGTGAGTAGTAAAATGTGTACATTGTTTTAGAGACTGTTCCTAGATTGTAAAACTAACCGTATATCTTGTAAATCAACAGAGAGAAGAAGCCTTAGTGGTTGCTTTGGATAGTAAGCATACAGATTTTAATAATAGTGTGTTCCTGTTTAATTTTAAATTATTTAACCACAATGTTTATTTTAACTTAAGGTCTACAAAATGCCAGTGTGGAAAACTTCTCTAAAACTTTAACACAGCATACATATATTTTACTCTCTGCACAGTATCTTTCATCTGCTTTATCTTTTTTTGCAAGGTGTTAGCTTTTTGGAGCAGAATGCTCTTGGCTCTACAAATGAACTTTCAGTCCATGTGTTCATAAAATGGATTAAGCTCACTGTACTGCTGATTTACTGTAATTAGATGTAAGATTGATGGATGCAGAAGAAACTCTTCCATGTATCTCATCCATCTCTGGCACCACCTCTTCAATAGCTTTACCAGATTTGATTTTTCTCTAGCAAACCAATGCAAACCTCTTGCATCTGTGAATTTTTTCTTGTAGCAAAAGATCCAGATCTGATAAGCTAAGTGAGTATAGAAAGGACAGACTAAAATCTCTTTACCTGATGTAAGCAGCTGTAGGAAAATGTCTAGTTCAAACCTCATGCAACATCTTATTTCTCTACCAGGTGAAAGCTTTCACCATCAGGAACACGGAGCTGGTAAAAGCCCGAGCTGCATCCTCTGTGGCCAAGGGGTACAAGCCCCCACAAGTAGTGGCAAGACTAGCATAAAAGGATGTTGTGTGTCCTTATCTCATCTGCTCGTTTCCCCTCAGGTACCTTTTAAAGCCTCTGGAAGAGTGCTCTGCCCTGTGCCTCATTGCCTTTGATGACAACACAGGGGAACTCCTGCCACTCTGATTTCAAGTGTCAAGAAAAAGCAATTCCTGTGATACTGATGCTCTTGCTCTTCTCCTGGCTCCCTGCCATGATGTGTGAGGGCCAACTGATCCTGGAACTTTCACTCAGAGCGGGAATTTGGGGCCAGGAAGGCCCCTAGGAAGGATAAAAACATTATGCAGAACAATTAGGGAGTCAAAGCCCACTATAGATCTGGGGAGGCTAAATATATGATTCGGTACCAAAGTGAACTAAATCAGAGCAAGCAGATTAAAACCTGTGTGAAGGAGATCAGAAGTAGGCACCATGTGGGAAAACACAAAGTACTTTAGATAATTGTGTGGAGAGCAGGGAACAGAAAAAGGTAATATCCTGCCTGACAGTAGTCTTGATAACTTGGCAAACTAGGTGAAAACTGGGAATGTAAACATCCTGTCTTGAAAAACCTGAAAAACAGACAATCTCTTGACATTTATGAAAGACGTGATCTCCTACTGAAATTAAATACTGAAGAAAACCTAACATATCTGAATAGTGCTTGTAGAGACTCCCTGGGGAAGGAAGACAACTCCAAGAGCAGTATAAAAGCCATCCTCCTGCAGTGCTAGAGGGAGGGGATTGCAGACTTCAGAAGCTGAACTGGAGGAAACACTTAGAAGGACAATAACAACATTTTATTCTTTCCTGTCATGCTGGTGATCTATACTCTGAGGAAATAATTTATTCCTGAAAAATGCTCCTTTAGGAGAAGGAACATGGGCGTTAATCTCACATAGATCAAGGGAATGCTTTGGAAACATATGACAAGTATCCAGAGGTTTAGATTCTAAGAAACAAATTCTTCTTTGAGAAAAAGACTCTTGAGCTGGACTTAATCCACAGTACTGCCACTCAGGGACCAACTGTAATCTGTTTAGGCCCATATCTTGTATTTACAAGTACCAGAATCAAATACTGACAGTACTCAGTAGTGCATAATTAAATTCTTACTCCCTTCTGAAGTCATTGGCAAAACTTCCACTGATTTCAATAGTGCTGGATTAAGCTTTAACTGAATATCATGAGAATTTGGAAAGCGAAATTGATCCAAATTTTGCAAATGTTTCCTTGTCTGTACTGTGGATCAAACCAAAACCACAACGTAAAAAAAAAAAAAAAAAAAATCAACATTACTGTGAATGAAATCAGGATAAGTATTCATAGTGTGTGTTCTGAATGCTTTTCCAGAAGATATACAAAACTGAATCACTTAGGGGACTACAGCAATAATAAAAATTGTGTAAATACCATGTAGCAGAAATATTCCATGGTTAGCCTGCTCTTTTTGGCACAATCCATCTGGCAGAAACTTATACATTTATTTTGTTGTTGCTCAAGAGCTCGTGGTGAGCAATTCCTGCTCTGCAGATGGTATGTGATGTAGAGTTAAGTCCAATTTCAAGCTGTAGCTCTGTGGTTTAAAGTAACAAACTGTATTCTGATGATAGGATCTCTAAGAAGCTGATTTCCAGTGTTAATTTTGAAATAAATTCCATTGCTTTATAGGTATATTTCTCAATATTAGTTTGCAGTTTTAAAACTGGCAAGAAACTGGAATTCTTGCGTACAGATAAAGTTCTTACCTTCTTCCTCTCCTATTCACAGTATACAATGTGAGCTGAGGTTGCAGAAATTTTTCAAAATGGTTATGTTGCAGAGATTGCTTTTATTTCTTTTCTTTTTTTTTTTTTTTACAAATAAGTATCATTTCATTTTACTATAAAAGCAATACTAAAACAGATTCACTAAACTAGACTATCCTGCTGTAGAAATACCAACCATATTCAGATCTTCAACAAAGCAGAAATGCATGGAATGGAAGGTGACCTGAATTTCCCTCGATGGCTTAAGAGGATATTATTCTGGCACTCACTGGATAGATGTTTGTCAATAAATGTTATTCTCAAACCTCAGTAGCTTAGTAATAGCAATGACCTCTTGTCCTTGCTGCCATTCCGTTAGGATCTGAAGGAAGTTCCTTACTTCCCTCTAACGAAGGGTCTGTTTCCTTAGGGAAACAACAACTGGGAGGAACAGCTCACCCAGTTAATAGTTATTGTTCCATCTCTGATATTGTCCATACCACGTCAGTGGGCAGGCTTTCTGCTCTTACCAGTTGAACTATATCAGTAATACTCCATCCTCAGTCCTGTCTTTGAGTTGTCAACATTTTTCTTTGGCTTTAGTAGTGACATAATAGGCTAAGTAGGGCTCAAGCAGTTACTGCATTTCTACAGGGACACCAGAATAGGACTGCAACTGCTGTGATCACTCACCAGCATGCCAGACCTGAACTGCCCTTCTCTGGCTACACACTTTCTGTCCTGTCCCCTGATGCACTGATATTCACAGATCTTCTTACCTTGGACAAAAGGAGTTGTCCTCTTCTGCCTCTGCCCCTACTCATCATGATCCAGGGGTTCCTGGCTCACAGCTACAGTATGTGATCAAGGCCTTGGTGAATATTTTTCTGCTTTTCTGACTCTTATAAAACACTATCAGCTGTATGCTGTTTCTCAATGATTTTTGATTACACCTGAAGATCTGAAAACATCCATGCTAGCAAAATGTTTTTACTTTGTGTATTTTGCTTTCTGAGACATTTTATCCTTGTTCTTATTCCTATTACATTTCCACAGCTTTCTGGCAGGTCTTTTTCACTGAGTGTGGGAATTTTAACTATCAGATTGCAATGGAGAAGAAAATCTATCTTTCCAAATATTTATGGAAATAAAATAATAGCGCTATTATCTACACTCTTGATTACCAGGATTATCTCATTGTATATATACAGATCCTCCAGATAGGCAGATTATGTGATCAGAAGGTTCTTACTGGGCCCCAGGCTCAGAACGCACATTAAAGCGGATCAAGCCTGCTTTAATTCATGTGCTGCTTTGCTAATGCTCCTGCTCTTTCTCAAGAGAATTTCTGAAATATGCTATTAATTTGGGGCCCAGTGCAGTACCCACTGAGGTAGATGGACAGCCATTGATTTTGATGGGCAATAAACGAGGGCCAGCCTGGAACAACAGTACATTAAGAAAGATACTTCTCACTCTTCTTGGTCTAGAAGTATCTCAGTTTTTCATGCACATTGATGGACCTTCAGTATCTTGTATTAACTTTTTTAGCATTGTTAACAAATGCCTCTAGAATATAGTGATATCTCATTCAACTCTGAGGTGTTCAAGGGAGCATATGAGGGGACAATCTGTGTCTCAGAGAGTAGAAAGGAACTGGAATGACTTCCTTGGCTAGCTGACGGAACAGTTTTCAGGCAGACAATAGGACTAGCTTACAAAGTGTGTTTCCAAGAAGCTTACATTTTTTCATGGCTCAGCAGTTTGACAAGTGAATAGAGTAAACCACCCTCCAAATTTGCTTAGGCTGTTACCTTTATTTTAAGAGACTTGCTTGTTTCTGAACTAGGACCTGTCCTAAATCTCTTAGGCTTTATGATAAGCCTTCTTTATAGAGTTTGAAAACACAATAATTGAGAAAATAAATAATCAATTCTGTCTCCGTCGTTAACTGTAAAGAAGTTTCAACTATGTTTAAATACCACTATCTTAAAAGTTTCCTTCTAATTACTCTGTTTCTGAATGTGCGTGTGGTTCCTTCTCTTTCTTTGTGTTGGCAAATAACCCAGTTAGATATCAAGAAATGTGAAGTTCAGCTGTGGAGAGTGCTATGGGGCAGGAAAGAGATTTTGACATTGAGTTTGAGAAAATTAAAGGCAGGAGAGATGTGGAAAGGTCTTTTTGCTTAAGAATATAAATAATATGAAAATTGTGACTGATAACAGAGAAGTAGAAGAGAAAAGGTGGGTAGATAAAGAGCCTAGGAAGGAGCAGTGGGAGTAGAAGCAACAGCTGAAGAAAGGAAGTGCCGTGGATTGGTGAAAAATGTTGCCACACCTCAAAAAGGGGTGGAAAACTTGTATTTATGAATTTATATGGATAGGAAATCAGTGAAAAAAAGGCTGTAGAAAATCTTGGCAGAAAAGGAGAAATGACCAAAGGGTGAGTTCAGTAGCAGTGTTTTGAAAAGATTAGGTCCTAGTGATTTCATAGGGTAACACTCCTTCCCTCACCCCTTCTCTTGTTTCACACGGAGGAGGGTAATCTGTCATTTATTTATATTTAAAATTTAACTATCCCATGCGTGAGATGGAAGTGAGAGTCGGTCATGTTTGGCTTCAAAGTCTGCCACAAGTATAGAGTTCTATGAGAAACCGGCTGTTTGTCAGGCCTCTAATATTATACTCCGACAACGCTATGCCTTGGCAGCCTAATCTTCTTTGGGACCCAGCAAGTGGCTGGTTACAAGGCCAGCCTGTCTGGTTTAGTTTGGTCTTCCCTGAACACCAGCTTTAAGCACAGGAACACTGCTATGAAGCAGAAGTGCACTTGTGTGACTGCAGCCACAGAGCCTTCTGAAATAGCTTGCATATGTCCTTTTGGTTTTCTGCTAGTGTGTTGGCCCAATAAAAGCAATGTACCTTCTGAAAAAATCATCTTGGAGGCAGACAGCACTATGCTCTCCCAAGGGCAGATCTCAGAAGCAAAAGAGAGTACTATTGAGCAAAATCCTTATTTTTGCTTTTAATTTAAGGAAGACTAAATTTGGTTAAGCTTGGGCTGGATGGCTTTCAAATGCAAATCCTCCAGGCTACTTTAGGCGAACCCGATATCCTCTTTGAGTCAGACTAGTCTCTTAAAATGCAGCAGGACCAAAAAAGGACTTGTGATTAAGGAGACTGCACATCCTTGGTCTCCTGGAAGCATTCCAGGGTATGAGATGATATTTCAGTCCTTTGCATTCCTAAGAATGTCCTTTTGTCCCATGAAAGGCTGACATCTTCCTGTGTCATAACGAAATGACGAGCCAGAGGGGGAGGTGTCTGTTTAATGAATCAATCTGACGACCAACTAACAGGCTCCTGGTAGGCTGATTGACTGTTGCTTTTCTGGGCTCTCAGACGAAGGGGTGTCAGGGCTCTGATGCTAATCCCTATCCTCAGGCTGCCCCCTGTTGGCTGATCTGCCAAGTCTGTGATGGTCCTGGCATTAGCCGCGACTCACAAGAGGCAAGAGCTGGACACAAAGGAAAAAGAGGTTCAAGTAGTCATCACTAAGTGACAAAATAGTCTTTTTCCCTTAATGTGACGCAAAGTGTGTTTGTTTTTGTTTTCCCACAAACTCTGTATGGTTTAATTTTAAAAGGGTTTGTGACTGCAGAGTTAGCTTTCGGTATGCTGTGTTGCAGATTGGCAGCTACTTTCATTTCTGGTTCTGATTTTTTGTCAGTGGCTTTTTTGCACACAAAACACCTTGTGCCAAAAATCATTGCCATTTTTTTAGGGAAAAAAAGTATACGTCTTCTAAAAATCACCCTTATATGAAGCAACTAAATCCAAAAATTCGGTTAGGTAAACTGTTCTCGATTTAGGTAAAGCATATAGAAATATGAATGCCAGAAGGTCTGCTGTCAGCTATTCAAGTATAAATTGCAGTTCAGCAGGTGGTAACTCTAGCTAACTAACTGAGGACAAAATTGAGGCATTTCTGCTATAAAATAACCGGAAAAGTCACAGCATTTCTCTTCCACAGTAACATAATTCCCCATAGATCCTTCTTTAGAAGGACAGAAAAACTCTTCTCCTAAACTGGAGGGCCATCTCCCTCAATATTGTCAGGCTGGCAGGGCTACTAACAGATGCTTGGGAAAAGTATACAAGCACAGGGCACATACAATATGATCATTCCTTTGGTGAATGTGCTCATCACACAAGAGCCACTATTTTAAAGAGTTATTACACAGAGTTTGCATGTGGGCTGTCACATTTAAAGTCACTGATTGACTAATTAATTGTCTAAACGTTGCTCTGTTACCGATACATATTCACAGGTAGTCCTGCTAACTTTACCATGTCCGTGCAGATGTAGATACTTCTCTCTGCTATGTTTTGTCTAATACATTATAAGCAGTAGAGTGAACTAATCTTCCATTAGAGCCAGTTCTGTTTTCACTAGGATCTTCGCCTGCTCCCCTCCCTCCTTGCTGTGGCATGTGAGCAATTCACACCCAAAAAGTGCTCTCTGACCTACCTCAAGACAGCTGTTTGCAGTTGTCTTTTCATGAGATGCTTGATGGCCAGTCTGTTAACCAGCTGTTCAGAAAGTTGCTAGTTATGGAGAAAAATAATCTTCAATGAGTCCATGAGATGGGGAAATAGAGGGAATGACTGCCTTTTTTATCCCTTTAAGCATACAGCAGGGATAGGAAGAATCCTCTCCATTGCTCCATGGTGTAGGATTACAGACTTCAAAGTGGCTATAGTAATGACTACACTAACTTAGAAGTCAATCCTACAATCTTGTGTGACCACATTTCAAGGTCTGAAAGTGAAATGTTTTTCAAGCTCCATTAGATTTATGGGGTCAGGAACAATGCAAGATGCAGACCTTCCCCAGACCTCCAATTTAATGTGACCATGAGGTAGAATGGAGACAAGAACAAAACATTTTAAGGGAAAACAATGAAGGCAGGGGATGAAGGGAGGTAAGATGGGGAGTAGTGTTATGTTAGGAGGAGAGCCAAGTAAGAACCTTCAAGCTGTCAGAAAGGGCAAGTCCTTCTACCAGAAATCGTATTGAAGGCCAAAAGGAATAGGATAAACAAAAATGATGTTTTAATTTTTTTTAAAACATGGGCTGTGTTTTAAATGGAACACACAGCCCTGCCTTCTAGGCATTTCAGGAATCCCCTTTGTGCCTGTGTCCATATGTTCTGCATTTCACCCCAAAACAGCTGAAAGCCAGCTAATTTGATCTACTAATCAGTGGTGATGTGAGAACTTTACAGTAACTCTTGACTGCAAAGGACAAAGGCCATGGTATAAGGCAAAATTACTTTTGTTGGAGATAATTGATAGAAATAGGATACTGAGGTCTGTGCCCAGCAAAGGTAATGGAAATAACCATGTAAACTAGCTATATGCATGGATTGTTTCTGTCCAACATGTGCCAGTTTGTTGCATTCGCAGATGGCGTATCAAGGGAGCCCCAGTGGCCAGTTATAGCAATTCCTGTACTAATGTGAACAGAGCCTTTGATTTCATGGTTTGAAATAAAATGACCCAAATATAATTACACAAGCTTATTAATTTATTTGTTATGGGTCGGTAACCCTTCATAGTCTATAGCGCCGGTTACAAGAAGGGCCAAGGGGATTAAAGCTTGAATTTAGCACAGTCTGGTTCCTATATGGAAATTGGAAGAAACGAAGCACTAAATTGCATGTTTTATGATGATATCTTATTAAGGAACAATTAATACACAACTTTAAAAGCTCCAAATTCATACTTAATAGGATCAGTATGAAAAGAGCAGTATCACGAAGGTTTAAACTGAATGATATATATGTTCTGGTTATGCCTACATATCCAGTTCTGGAAACGTGGATACAGCTTGAAAGTACGGGATAGCTATTTCTGGCCAATATAATGTATTCTGTCTGTCTGCATAGGGAAATTCTACAGCGGCACCGGCAGCATTACTGGCATATTTAGTAAAGTCAGGGAACTGTATAAAGGATGGCAACTCATGTTCCTTCTGAAGACATTTTGTCCTCAGGGCTCTGGGAGCATTTCAGATTATCAGTATAGAGAAGTGTAAGATCCTGTTTCCACATAGTTGAAAGCGAGGTTGTTCATTCAGTTTACTTCCATTCACTATGCATTAGGCTGTGCTACATGAGGTGCGTGCATTGACTGAATGACCACTGTCTAAACACACTTTGCTGTATTTGGGCACTTAAGTGAGACAAAGAGGCTGTTCCATACAACTGCAAACATAACAGAGCTAACGAGAGTTAAGCGTTTGGTCTGCCCTATTAAGTGCTCTCGAACACATGGGACTCTTCGGGAATTATTTTTGTGTGCCAGAGTGGAGAAGCCATTGGATCAATGCACTGATGTGACAGTAAGTTTTTATGATGTGCAAAAGATGGCACTGCAGGCATTGTGGCAGGGGGGTTGGAACCTGATGATCCTTGAGGTCCCTTCTAATCCAAGCCATTCTATGATTGATTCTGTGATCATTTAGGCCTAGAGGTTGCCAGGACATTCACACAGAGCATCTCAGACATTTACATAGACCAAGAGGACATATATAGACTACTGTAGACTTGATTTGAGCCAGAGACTGAAAAGTGAGGGAACTGCACTCTGACTCAAACTCCTCAAGCCACTGGTCATGGGCTTTTGTTTCCAAGGTGATGCAAAACGTTACCTTGATTACCTTGTGTTTCTTCCTCAAAAACTATTTTGATGTGATTCAAAATCAAGGGGAAAACTTCAGCAGATATAAAAGTTAAATCTCATTCATTTATCTTCCAAGTATTTTCTGTACTCATTTCATGAGGATGAAACGTATGATGCTTATGTCACTGTTAATAGTCAGATCCATGACGACAGCATCAGACCAAAAGGCACCTTATCTCTGAAGAGCAATCTGGTGGCATCCATAATATTGGCCTGTTCATAAGCTTAATATTAGATAATAAGTCTAAGTAACGTTCCGCAGAAGTAGAAGCTATGATGTTGAGCCCTTTTACATAAAGAGGATCTTAGCCTGGATCCCATTTCTGAGAAGTATGCCTTTAAACTAACTCTCTGGGGGGATGGGGGGGGATGAAGGAATGTTTTAATTCATTTTCCAGAATTTATACTGCATTCTTCTGTTGAGGTGCATACAGGCAGAGGGAGATGGCTACTTTCAAACTACAGCAGCAAACGCAATTATTTACAGATTTTTTCCTGCTATATGCTGGAATTAAGAAAAACCTGGAAAACAGTGATGTCTCTAGCCTTTTGATGGAGCAAAACCTTCCTGTTAAATTAAATCACTGTTCCACTTTTTAGAGGATCTCTACTTCTGGAGTAAAGATAATGCGTTTGTCTAGGGCAATAAAACAATGCTGCAAGTGATTATTTTATTGGAATTCATGCAAGTTTATTCTAGAAATGTAAGAAGGAGTCAGGGCACCACTTCAGGAGGAAAGAAAAAACTGACCCTAACCTTCTCTCAGCACTGAAATGAAACCCAAACTTATTTCAGATTAATTTTATAGAAGAAGCCTTATCAAGTCTCTATTCATGCATGACATTTTGTCAAGTCCTTTCCTTGCTAGTGCTTTTCTCACTGGATACAATCAAATTTAATCTTCATGACTTGCATAGAGCCTTCTCCAAATTCCCAGCCCAGGATTTTAGGACTTGCTTTCCCCATTCTGAAGGTTTTGTTACTACACCCACATCTTTCATCAGCTTCTAACTGCCACTGCATCTGAATGCAATAATAACCTGTTAGGAAGGGATGGGATCCACCTGTCTAGAAGAGGCAGGGCACTCCTTGGCAGTAGGCTGGATATTTCTTTGAATTGCTTATGTGATAGATGTTCTACATATATTTTTTTTTCCCTGCAGCCTGTAGTTTACTTCTGAGGTACAGCTCATGTGCAGCTGCTGATGATCCCATAGTGCCACGGTCATAACTCTTCTTTCTACTGCATTATATAACTCATCAGCAAGACATGATGGCAGCTGTGTCAGAATTGAATTAAAACATCATAAAGAAGTAAGTGGGGAGCTGGAAATAAGATTATGCTGATCACAATGCCGAATCATAGGAGAAATGTGCCTCTGATTACCACCAAGGCACAACTGGGGTGACCAAGAGAGGCGACCCAAGAGATACAGAAAGAGGCAGATGCCATATAAGAAGCTTGGTTTCTTTGAAATACGTGTAGGAGCTTAATTTCTAATATACTTTTGTGAGTAGTGTTGCTTGAATCCAACAAGCAACTGAAATGATTCTGATAAAAAAAGTAGACTGTTGAGGTCTGGAAAAGGGAAGGAGCAAAAGCAGTCTATTTAAGGTCTTATTTAAAACACATGAACTGTTTCTGATATTTATAACAGCTATAAACAGAATTTCCAGAAATTCTAGGAACATAGCTAGTTAATCATTTAAGTGAGTTTCATCTTGAAAGACAAGACCAACTTATGAAGTAAAACAACACAAACAGCTAACTGCCAAATGGTCATCACTGTGCCTTCATCTAGAAAATTAAGACTCTTTCTTTCTCTCCCTGGCCCGGTCCTGTTAAGCTATGTGCGTGGCATCTGCTACACCACTGTTTTTGTGTTTTATACCTGAAGGCCTAGATTCACCACCAGCTTTTATCTGTTTTATGCTAGGGTAATTCCATTGATCTCAGTTACATAGTGATATTATTCTGGAATGACAGAATATTGATTTCAAAAATTTATCTTATTGCAGTCCTTTGATGGTCACCTTTGATTTATTAATGGTGTGCTTCAGTGGTTATGGTTCCTAAGAATTAAGATGGCCCTATCAGCAGATTGACAACAATGCTTTTGTTACTTTTTATTGTGTGTGTGTGAGGGGATCCCTCCTGTTTCATTCTCTCTTTACATCCTGTCTGGGTTCCAGCTGGTCCTTCTGCTTGCTAGTCCCACATCAGAGTGTTAGTTCACTGCACATGGGATAAGTCTTCTTCCTGGCTTTGAGCCACAGCGGCAGACTGCCAGAGAAGGAAAGGCCCTGACACTGCCTCCCCCTGCTGCAAATGAGGATAACTCTATTGATTTCAGTGGCATAAGGCAATTTCAGAGCCAGAGAGGAACCTGGCCTGCTAGGATCACTTCCAGTGTGGGCAAAGATCACTCTATTCCTCTATTCTACCAGTATCCCTTGAGCATAAATATGGAATCACACAAGAGAAATGCTGGAGAAAAGAAGTGAGATGGATTCAAGTTAAAGAAAGGCAAGCACAAGCATGTAGATATTGGAATTTCAGGGTATTGGAAAACCTTTTGGGACTGGTGAGGCATTCTGTATGACACTTACTACTTAGTCCTAGGTGTACCTGAGAAGAAAAATATGAGAACAGAGTGTTTCCTTTCTACCCTAGAATAATTTATGTGGTTAAGATGGTTGTAAATATATAAATTTAAATCAACTATTTAGGAAATTCATAACATAAGCCAACTTGCCTTCACCAAACCAAATTTCCTTTAACAGGAAATGTGTGGACAATATTTTATGTATTAAGTTCCCAGGGAAAATAGGAGATAAGAATTGCGAAGATTAAATTGGCAGTGAAGTCTGAGGAGAGACTTGAATGAATCTTGTCAATTGCAGGGGGAATGTGCAAATTCCTCTTACAGGCCTGTGTCATCTTTACTGGAAGCTGTTTAAACATGACTAACATTGTGAATGTTTGGCTGTACAATTGTGCCTCTGTGAGAGGTTAATAGTGGTTTCAGTGGGTCAAAGGCTTGACATAATTACTGCCTGGGTTCAGGGTGCTTTGGAGGGCTTTTCAGATCCTTTATGCAACTTCTCCCATGCCACAGTGATGAATGGCTACTTGACTTTCTCAACATTGCCAGTGCTGTGCTGTCACCAGCCAAGGCAGTGTTTCTCTGCTTCCTTGACTCTGAAGGATTTAAAGTGGAAGCCTTTTCCAGATCTCCATTAAAAGTCTTTCTGCTTCCAGCACTTCTTCATAAACCATCACCAGTCCACCTGTCTTTCATCATATAAAACTCCCTTCCCAGTTCATATATTGCTTGGATCTCAGGCAAGCTTATGTTCTGAGGTATTTAAATACAAACCCCAGTATGAGAAAGTCATGTGTCATCTTGCTGCCATTGCCTTCTTCAGGCTCTTCACACTGATAGCAGTGAGGGTTTTTGATCCTCTGTAATATGTGTTTGGGCATATAACAATATATTCACTTTTTGCATTTTGTTCTCTCTCATATGTGGCTATTTTTCACAATATTTTTTCCACAATATAGTTTCATTTTTACAAGAGTCCCTGCATCATATTTTGCCTGATCGCATTACTGTCCTGGTTAACAGGAAATGTTAATTATATTAACAAAGAAGGGAGATGTATTTATTTGATTTAGACTGTATACATTATGTAAGTGTATTTGGCTTGCCTCTAAATGGAAGCAGGTTTTATGTGTTCCTGAATAAATACATACAACATAAATAAAACATTTAAAAAAAAAACATTTAAAGTAAATAAAAGAAAGATAGAAAGAAAGGAAGAGAGGAAGAAAGAAAAGACAGCTTGGTATCTTTTATTTTTTTAATGTTTGTTAGTTTTTAGTAAGCAGAATGGAGAAAATATTTTCTCTGTCAGCCAAGCTGGCTTGGAGAGTATAAATTCAAGATTCTTCATAGTCACCAATATAAGCAATTCCCCTTTATCCAAATTCGTAACTAATTCTATATTCAACAGACATCCGTCTATCTATATATTCATCTATTCTCTCCCACAATTATTTATTTTGCACTCTTTGAAAAAGTTACCGTGCACATTTAATATAAGTGCCATGATTTTTCACTCTTCTGACAGGGTTTGGCAGTCAAAGATGATTGGTGCTGTGAATTGCTGCGTAGAATGTAGAGCTTAACCTCCTTTGCAGCATGTAAGAAGGTCCAATACACTTTATATTTCATGGTCTTGGTTATTAAAAATAGTTCCAAATTTACTTTCTAAGGTAATACACTGGTAACTTTTCTCCCAGTTTTTGTTTGTATTTTCTTGAATTTGCAGCTGTTTTCTATGCCAGAGTATAAGCAAGTCACATCTACCTGACCTTCCCTCCCACTCTTCTGTCCAGGACAAATTCTTTCCACTCTCTACTTCTCTCTCCTGCACCTTCTCTGTTTTTTTTGCTGGAGTACAATGGATGTGGAGAAGGGTGACTATTCAACATCTTTATGCATGATCTTGATGAGGAGATTGACTGCACCCTCAATAAGTTTGCAGATGACACCAAGTTGGGAGGATGTATTGATCTGCCAGAGGGTAGAAAGGCTTTGCAGAGGGATCTGGATAGACTGGATTGCTGGGCCAAGGTAAATGGTATGAGTTTCAATAGGGCCAAGTGTCGGGTCCTGCACTTTGGTCACAACAACCCCAGGCAACCCTACAGGCTTGGGGAGGAGTGGCTGGAAAGCTGCCTGACGGAAAGGGACCTTGGTGTGCTGATGGACAGTTGGCTGAGTATGAGCCAGCAGTGTGCCCCGGTGGCCAAGATGGCCAGTGTCCTGGCTTGTCTCAGGAATGGTGTGGTGAGCAGGACTAGGGAAGTCATCCTGCCCCTGTACTCGACATTAGTGAAGTACCACCTCGAGTACTGTGTTCAATTTTGGGCACCTCAATACAGAGAGGACATGGAGGTGCTGGAGCAGGTCCAAAGAAGGGCAACAAGGCTTGTGAAGGGCTTGGAGAATATGCCCTATGAGGAGCGACTAAAGGAACTGGAGCTGTTTAGTCTGGGGAGGAGGAGACTGAGGGGAGACCTTATTGCTCTCTTCAAAAACCTGAAAGGTGATTGCAGTGAGAGTGGGGTTGGTCTCTTCTCACTGGTGACAGGACATGGGGAAATGGCCTCAAGTTGTGCCAGGGGAGGTTTAGGTTAGATATCAGGAAAAACTTCTTTACAGAAAGGGTTGTTAAGCACTGGAACAGGCTCCCCAGGGAGGTGGTTGAGTCACCATCCCTGAATGTGTTTAAAAACAGTTTGGATGTGGTGCTCGGGGACATGATTTAGTGGTGGGTTGTTAGAGTTAGGGTAGTATGGTTAGGTTGCAGTTGGACTTGATGATCTTGAAGGTCTTTTGCAACCTGAGCAATTCTATGATTCTAAGGGTGACTGTAATTTGTCAGATGAAGAGGGAATCTCCACTCTTTGAATAGAGTGGTAATGGAGTAGTTTCTCCATTGCGTATGTAAAGGGTGTTTGAGACCTCATCCATCCCCCATGGGACAGCTTTTTATGACCTCTGAGTCTTTGTCTGTGAAGATGCCTTGGGGAAGAATATGGTGCTGTCATAGGAGTGAGTGGGTTTTGTTTCTGTCCTTCATTTTCTATTAGAGTCAAAGCTGACACTTGAAGCCTAAAAGATGCCTGAATTTCATAGGTGCACATCATCAAAAGCTCTTACTACCTTCATTTGCAATTCTCATGCTCTGGGGACTGAATTAATTGAGATAAGAACCTAAGTAAGGCCTGAAGTGTGTAACTGAAGGGATGCACATTTGGAAACCTTGGCTCCTGGTGATTCTAAGACCTCAGTGAAGCTTCTGCACATGACCTAGAACTGCAGCAATTCAAATACTGGGAAACAAAAATGAAAAGAGTCTAGATGATGCTAATACACTGACCACTGCCCAAATCCATTCTCAGCACTGAGACAATGTGAAAGGTTTTGTCCGATATTCTTTTAATGCTTAAACTTTTTGTTACTTTCATAAAAAAAAGGAATATAACAAGTAATGTTGGTACAAACTGAAACATAAAATCGTTCTATACTTCTATTATATGATAAAGCAGTGATGAAGTTGACTGAATATGTAGGTAGTTCTGAAAGTAATGCCTCCTATTTATTTCCATGGAAAATACAACAGATACAAAGAGAGCAATAACACTATTTGATAGAGAAAATTCTAAGCTACAAAACACTCTTTTTCAGCATCATCACCACCATTAGCTATGCATTTTCACTACCAATGAACAAGAGCCTGCATGCCGCACTCTTACTAATCTGTGCAAGTGGAGGTGACCCACTGTTTCTCAGGTTCACCACCCACCTCCTCACTGTGCTCACATCCACTGTTTGGTCTCCATAAACATTCAGCAACACCAATGAATGTCAATAGGTGCGATTTTTCCACATGGAGGAATTCAGTTGCACACTTGTTTCATCTGCACTTCCATGTCAGACACCATTCTGTCAGACTGCCCCTCTGCTGCCATCTGTCACATGGCAACAAAACATAACAGAATATTGGTGGAAAAGTTCAACCTCTACTGCCATACCACCAGCATCCACCTCTGATGTCGTGGGCCAACATAATGAAATAGGAGGAGTTACTTTTGGAGAAGGCCTCATATACTTGTGTAATCTCATCAATTTCCATTTTTATGCGGTTCTTGTCATTTTATGCCATTTTTAAAAATCAGACTGACATGCAGATTTTTACTAGCATAATTATTACTATGCTGGTGCTGAAATGTGAGTTGAACTTTTGATAATCCACATTCAGTCTGCTTGTCTGCGGTCATGTAAGACAGATATAACATATCCGTATAATCTTCTCTTTTTCTTCAGTCTATTGCCCACCCAGACACTACTGTGGATGCACAAAATTCCTTCATTAACTCCAGAATCTAGTTTATGGCTCTTTGCCATCCACATGCCTGTTTTTCTTCCTTTCGTTCATCTTGCTCTCTGGAAATACCTCATTCCTTGTACAAATATCTTACTACTAGGTTAAGGTCTTGCTCCTCTTTGATCTTTCCATGGCATTAGGAGTACTCTTGAAATGCTTGGCAGTTAATAGCTGATCATTGATTTAACTGTGAAGTGAGGAACCTGAATATTTTATCGGATCTGGGCCATAGTCCCCCCTTTAGGGAGCTTTTATCCACATAAACTCAGAGCATCTGCCTAGCATGCAAAAGGCTCTGCTTGAGAGATCTACAATACAAGTACTGACAGACAATATCTAGTCTCATATTATATGAACAGACAGGGAGAAGCTGGGTCAATTCTGCTCTCCCAGGAGTTTTCTTCATCTTCAGAGTGAAGCAAAGATCAGACTTTCTCCCTTGCCCCAAGTTAAGCATTTGTAAGGTGCCAGAGTCACAGAGTGATGCAGGTTCTCTGGCTTTGGAAATATTTAACAAGTCAGCTCCATCTCCTCTCTCATGGTCCCTACTTTTGTGGTCCTACTTATACCCAGGGCAAGCTGTACAGCCAGGAGCAGATAGGGACCTATTGGTCAGGTGTGCTGGGACTGAGTGCTCACCTATTTACCTTGTGGGGGTTAGAAACCCTGACAGCACTAAATTCATTTGGAACTACAGCATCTCCAGCAGTAAAAACTACTGTTTGCACACTCAATGAGTGACTGGAATATGAGGCTTCACTCTGCACTTTGCTGGAGAGTTCTGACTTCAACCAAGTTGGTAGGAGAGGAACACTACCCATTCTTGCTCAATCTCAAGTTGTGTTACTGTGCAGAAAGTAACATAAAATACTTAAAATTGAAATTTACTAACAATAAAGAAAGAGCTTTGCTCAGTAGCCCATTGGAAGCATGGAGATTAAGGGAAAAGACATTCTTGTTTCCTGTGTAATGGCCTAAGGAAAAAAGAAAGCCCAAGCTGAAACATAGCTGTGTCTTTCAGTCCTTCATGAGGGCTTGAATGCTTCCAAGCATGGTTCCAGTGGTGACTTCTAATTGGAAGACTCAGGTTTCAAGGACTTTTCTCTTTGGGGAAGCTAGGCAATTTGCAGCAGCCAAGACCCAGTGCTCACTTCTCCTGTGAACACTCCCCATAACCTGAGAAAAAATGTGGGAAGAGCAGCTTTCTTTCATTTGAAGGTGAACCAAGCTACCGAGCACATGGTGCAGTCTCTGTGCACTACACAGTAGAGTGCAGTGCAGGGAAGACCAAGAAAGTAACAGACTGAAGTGGCTAATGTGCTTCTGAAGTCCCTGCAAAAAAAAAGTTCCATTAGAAAAACTGTGAAATGCATATAGGCTGTGCATTGTCCACATGAAACTGTGTGGACAAAATCTCATGAAGAACCAGTTAATATAAGCAAGCAACAGTTTTCAGCTGCTCACTGTTCTGGTTGTTTCTCTGTTTTTATTTTAGAGCTGAGGCTATCTTTCATAAAATCCTTTCTCAAAATATACACTAGATTTCTAGCCTCCTATACATATAGTTAATTCTGGCAGAATGTCAGTAGGATTCTAGGGGTAAGAATTCCACATAAAAATAGTCATCCGATGTTTAATATAATATTTGTGATATTATTTGTTTTGAGATTATCATAGCATTTTACAAATTAGTTTTATATGTTGTGCTTTCTCTTTTTTTTTTCCTTTCTTTCCTTTCTGATTATTATATGAGGGCTTCCCTGAAAATAATGCCTCCTATTTTATTATATTATATTATGTGAGTTGTGCATTTCAGCAGTGGCAACAGTGACATGAAAGACAAGGCATGTTCTGGATTGCCAGGTACTGGGTGGGTCCCACGAATGCTCACACAGGAACAGAAAGAACACTGCATGCAAGTTTGTCAGGACCTATTGAACAAATATGAGGCTGAGGGGACAGTATCCTGGGTCACTTCATTACCAGTAATAAAATGTGGTGACACTGCTATTAGCTGGAGTCAAAACAGCAGTCTATGGAGTGGTGACACATGAATTCACCACTGAAGAAAATGTTCAAGATGCAGCCCTCAGCAGGTAATGTGATGTGCACTGTCCTTTTGGGGTAGGAAAGGGATGATCCTTCTGGATTTCCTGGAACCCAGACAAACCATTAACACTGACCACTGCATCACGACTCTAAGCTGAAGGCTCAAACTTCCAGAGTCAGACCAGAGAAGAAGACAACCTTTCTCTTGCAATACAATAATGCCAGACCCCATACCAGTTTGAGGACCGTGAAGCACAGACCTTTAAAGCCAAGGAGCAGTAACAGTTCAGCTGTGTTGACGTCACCTGAGAGATAGAGGCGGCTGAATTCTTTGACAATGGTGAGATCACTAAAGACCTTCTTTTTTTTTGGTGTAATGCTAGAAGAGGAATCAAAAAAGTGTAGGACAGAAAGGACTTCATATTTTAACTGTAAGCAACTTTTTTTTTTTTTTTTGTGATAAGATTTACTATGATAGAAGAGCCGGAGGAGAAGATGCTAAAGATTAAGCTGTAGAGAGATCTTATAAGAGTTTATGACATGAGATGAAGAATTTAGGGCAGGTAGGATGGTCAGAGAAGGGGAGCAGATGAGAAATGTTTGTAGCTGAAATGAGATAAAAGAGTTATGGGTGGGGAAAATGGAAGAGAAGGCCAATTCAGAGGAAAATGACATTCCATCTATACAGTGACAATTTTCTCTACAGAAGAATTCGCATGACCAGGTGTGGAGGTAGAAATGAAATCTGGCAAAGCAAGGGTAGCAAAATGTCTCTTCTTCCCTATGGTCTCTTCTTCCCCTTCCCTATGGTCTCTGTATGCCACTTAACCACAGTGAATTCCCACACTGAAACATCTCATATTACTCATAATATAATATATATATACAATATATATTATATTATATTATTATTATATAATAATAATAATATTTTAAGTACTCCTACTCAAAACATATTCCAGCTGTTGCAGTCACTGTGGCAGCATTAAATATCTGGGAATACCACAGTAGGCAACATGGAAATGACAACTACCAGTGGACCTTGGACACACTGGTCTCCTTTTGATAACATGCACCATTCCTTCTCTTGTTGAGCTGAGGGTGTCAATGAAAGAAAGTGAACAGAAGGCATGAGAGGAGTGGGAGAAGTAGGTGAACAGTTAATGCAGGTGGGCTGCAAGGGAAGAAGCAGCAGTGAAGTGCTTGGCTGAGTGCGGTGTTAAGCTAAGCAGAAATAAAGTGAGTGGTCCTTAGCCTTTGGTTAAGAGGAAGTGAATGGACAGAAGTTACAAAGGAGATCTGAGTGCAATGAAAACACAAGGGAACAATGCTGCAGTTGCAAATCAAGAAGGTCATCAATATTTAGGCTGAAGTATCAGATGAAAAATTGTGTTGAAAAGAAGATAATCCAGAGCCAAAATTAGATGGGAAGGCTAACGGAGAGGAGTTGCAGGGGTAAGAGATGGCAACATAGACTGAAAAGGAAAGAAGTATCAGATACAGTGCTATGTGAAAGGTAAGAGTGGAGAAGGGAAGAAGAAAAGGCTTAGTGAGGAAGTACAGCTCCACTATGGTCAAAGCAAAGAAGGGAATGAGAGAAAAGCCAAGCTCTCTGTAAGTGAAGGTGGCAGAGGACAGCAGAGACCTAGTCTTTGTGAAAGTGAGATGTTTGCAGCTCCATCAGGAAAACTGGAAAAGCATACCTTCTCAGGCCATGGAGGGCAGAGGAAGGGAGGGAGACAGGATAAACTTACCAGCGTCTGTGAGGAACTTAGATATAAAATAATGGAAATGTTATGTAAGAAAGGAATGCAGATTATATTCCTAAAGATATTCTTTTCAAAATCTAATTAATGATATTCACAGCAAATCTGTGAGAGTTTGAAGCACAGAAAGGAAGGTTTCAGGACAGACTACTTTAAAATGTACCTGCCAGCAGCTAGCCGTTAGAAAATCATATTAATTTCCCCTGATCTTGTCTGGATAGAGCTCAAAAGCCTTTTAAATCTTGTTTTGGCCTTCTGCCTTCATAGCTGTTTATTTCCTATGATTTTTATCCAACTCAAACATAGGGGGCTGTTTCACTGAGCTGGTTCAAATTTAGCTGATGCATCCATTCTTTCTTAGGACAATATCTTAAATGACTGGAACTCCCTAATGGTATGAGCTTTTCTGTGGTAAGTGAAAGAAAATGGTGATGCTGGATGTTTACAAACAGCCCGGTGCCATAAAAGACAGTCCAACCTTCAGAAAACCTTCAAGAGAGCTGACAGAAGACAGGACTTTCTGTCCTGCAGGTTTTTCCATGGATTTCATTCTAGAATCAAGGCTGTAAATAAATAAATAAATAAAAGTTTAAAAATAAATATAGCAGAAATATTCTTCCATTTTTTTAATTCAAAATTTCAAAATATTATCTCTCATTTAATTATACATTTTTTCTTCACAATCCCCTTGGATCCCCTCAAAGTCTCGTGAGGATTGCATTTCAGATGCTTAAAATTACCTACTACTGTAGGCAAAGCTTTCCTGCAGGCCCATGTCCCATCACACAAAGAGTCCACAGTAGTTGATAAGACCCAGCAGTACTTCTGCTGTAGATGAGAAGATGCAATTTTAGAGGAGCGATTTTCCACGCATCATGGCAGGAAATTGCTGGTGCATCAAAGCACTTATGTGGAGACCCAAGGCTATTCAAGCAGACAGGTCATTTAAGCACAGTAAAATATTTTTCTGTAGGAGTTTGTGGAAAGTTTTTTTTTGGGGGGGATCTTTCCTGGATAGCTTGGCCTTTGGGGCTCTGCACTCAATGGTATAGGAGGGCCTGACACCAGGGCCTTTGAGGCTCTGCAGTGCTTGTAAGCTTCTGACTGATCAGACTTACTTAAAGCCAGAACGTGTACTAAAGGTGACCGGGAAAAGAGAATTGTGCTCTTTTTGCTTTGTTTTGCAATATATAAAGAAGGTCTGAAAAGTATTTTCATTTTTTATCTACTTACATTGACAAATCCTCTTTTTATATTGGTCGCTCAAGTTTATTGTAGAAAAAAAAAAGACTAATGAAATGATGAAGTCAGAAGATGCAAGTGGAGGGAAGCCGGGAAAACACCTCAGGCAGGCAGTTTAAAACTGGTGTTTTTCTTAACACCTATTTATCTTCAGTAGATTAACAATTTAGGTGAATGGCACCAGGGTCAAGGAGTTAGCACCTTACTCCCTGCAGTTGTGGAGACACAGAGACCACACACATTCTCAGTGGGCATGTCTACATGATTAATGATACTGAAACACCTATATCAATTATAAGTCCTGCTGTTTCTATTTTGGCCGAAGTCTGTGTAAAGGAACTTTCTTATTGGCTGTAGGTGAGTTTGTTAAAGCTAGTGAACTGATTTATAATGAATGGAAGTGTTCATATTAACATTATTCACAAAAGCCCGCGCTAACCAGGAAAGGAAAGGATGGCTAAAAAAGAGGTTTTCACCAGGCAGCATGAGTTCATCAGAGACTGTCTCATCATCAGCAAGCACAGTCTTACTCTGTGCAAGCAAGGACACAATGTGTGTCTACGGTTGAGGGCAGAAGGCAGAATGCCCTTTGATGGCAGCTTTATCTTAGACTAGGCTGTAACAGTTCAAAAACACAGCCTCATATGCTCAGTCTTTGTTTTTAACTGAATGGACAAGATCTGGGGCAGGAGATGTTCTATTAAAGCCAAGCTGATCAACATACAGCAATGTCTTTTTAATTTACATATAGTAATGTTTTTTTAAGGAAAAGAAGAAGGAGGAAAAACTGCCTTGGGGAAATAAATGCCCTTTTGATTTATCTCATAAAACTAGTTAGAAATACCCTTAATGGAGCATCTTTATGACTGGAACTTTCAGAATCCTCTCTGGAGTTCAGGAGCTGTGCTGGTCCAGGTAAAAAAAAAAAGTGAGCTTCCTACAGTGAGGATGACCACAGATAGTTCTTCATTGAGTGCCAGTGTTTTTGGAGATGTCGAGATTTGTGTTTGCCCTCTTAGACTCTAGCATAAAGGTTTGGTTTGCTTTCCTTTGGATTTTTTCAGATGATACCTACCATGAGAAAGGTACCTCACTATTAAATCCTGCCTGGAGGCAGGGAGCTCCTTGTTTAGTAGGAGGTAGCCATAGGCTTTTCATTTTTATGCATAAAAATCTGTGTTCCTTATCATATGCAAGAATTATTCCTTAATAAAAACACAAGACAAGGTTCTTAAGTTTTACCAGAGGAAAACTCCCTGAAGTCAGCCTCACATGGGTATGGGAGTGATCTTGGTGAATTCACCTTAGGGCAAAACTAAATCACATTGCTTGTGCTGTGCCTTTACTTCTGTACACAAGCACATCGACTGTTCATAGGGGTAAAGGAAAGCACCAATATAAAGACAGTTAAGGTGAAGCCAGCAGTCCCTTCTTGCCAGTTTCATGCACAGGCAAGCTACCCTGGTCTGTGCTGCATTGCTTTGCAGCAGAATTGGAAACTTGCGTTAATTAGACATTGGCAGAGGCTACCTTTTTTTGTCTGTAAAGACAGTCCCAGTGAAATGGGTTTGCACTAAGGCAGAAGGAGAGCATCACCCGAAGGGGACTGCTGCTAAGACATCTACGATCCAGGGCACACCAGCACCAAATCCTAGCACACCAGGAGCCTGGTAGGGGCTAAGCCTTAACATGTTTTCTGCCTATACCACACTGTCATCCTGTAATTTTGCCTCAGGACAGGCTTAGCCAAGCCTGCATACATTTATCCCTATGAATAGCAAGTATTTCATGGAGGTCAGGAAGCAAACCAGGTGGGCTTGCAGGCCAGAAGAGTTCCGAGAGGTGTGATTTTACTCTCAGGAAGTGTGTCTTGAGCTCCTTGCTGCATGTTCCCTTAGTGGCATGCATGTCCAGCTGTTTTTTGCAAAATGCTAGCCAGGATGTGTGGCTAGCATGGAGAGGCCGGGATGAGGGACCACGCAGGCTGGGGTGGTGGGCTGTGCAGGCTGGGAGATGTTGGCCTAGCTGCTGTTTGGCTGCTACAATGGGCAAAAGTACTCAGGAGCGTTCTTTCCCTTTCACCCCTCTGCTTTTTTTTTTTTTTTTTTTTTCTTTTTTTCCCTTTTGGTCGAAGACAGTGGAGCCTTTGAAAGCTTTTGATAAACTTATGTAATTGGGTATGTTTTCCAAAGCACAGCTCTGTTCTTTCCGAAGGCTTAGCTAAGAACATTATTCTGATTCTTCCCTAGACCTTCAAAAGTGCCGATCCTTTCAAACATGTGCAGTGTGAAGGATTACAAATTTGTTTTTCAAAGGACCCCAAATCCCTGCTGCTTTCACCAGTTCCCCTCCTGTGTCCCCCATTTTCCTGCCCCCACCGCAGCCTTTTAGCCCCAGCACCAGCCGCAGGACGCTGACACTCCTCCCTCCACCTCTCACTTTTTCATCTCCTTTCTACCCTCCACCCGGCCCCCCAAATATGCAAACAAAAGTGCAGAGAAGCATTGCCATGGCAACCATGTCGCAGTGGGCCCTTGGTGTTGATGCAAGGTCTCAAATTTTAAAATAATGGCCTGAAAAGAACAGGAAGGGGACAGGCTGAGGCAGAGAAAGGGAGTGAGAGAGAGAGAGCAAAAGCAATGAAAAGTGGGACAAAACCATTGGAAATGCATTCAGGCTGACATCATCACCCTTTCCCACAGTGGTCATTCACTTACGAGGCTCCAGTGTCCATTCACTGTCTTAAAGCTAGCTTTCTAGAGCCTGGGGAGACCATCTCTCCCAGCCTGAATGCCTGCCTGAATGCCTTTTTTGTTGCGAAACAGTGAACTGTTTCTGAAACCCTGCATAAAGGGCTGAGTAATTCACTTCAGTTGCCAGGAAGTCTGAGCCACTTGTGAGCTAACAATAGTTAACTTTATCTCCCAGCCCGAGCTGGCGGTTCCAGCTGTAGGTCCCGAATCCTAATAAGGGCTTTACTCATGCCTCTGAGGTTATGGTAATATTTTATACATCTTTTTTCATTAAGACACGGTCATAGCTACTGTTGAGGCACCGGAGGCAAATGCTTTCGATTGAGGAGGGGAAATACGAAGGGAAGGGGCTGAAAGAAAATAGCTTTTTATGTCAGGCAGATAGATTTGCTGTTTTATACTAGAATTATAAACTTGGTTGGGGGAAAACAGGGGAACCTAATTTTAAAAGAACTGTATTAGAAACCCCAGAGTCAAGTGAGATTGTTTTCTATCTGTTAAATAGCCTTAGCTTTTCAGATGTGGGGGGTTGTTGCTTTTATTGTTTGCTCTCCTTCTCTGTCCCTGCATTGCAGGCATGATGGTGACAAGGAGGCAGGTAAACCACGAGGGAGGTAGATTAATTTATTTGGATTTCCCTTTTAATTCAGATTTGGATGTTGATGCTCAGAAAAAGTCTGCACAGTGACAGCACAGCTGTGTATAAGCAGAGACACGAAACAGTGATTCAAACAGTGGTCCTGCAAAGCCAGTAACCGTGATGTGGCTTTGAAAGATGCGGATCATCAGTTTACTTCTTTGCATTCTGAACTATGTTCTTTTCTGAGAACTAACAGCATCAAGTTCAATGTAAGAAAAGTTTTACTTTATCCCTTTGGCCTGCAGTGTTTTTCAAAAGAAAAAAAAAATTGCTTATTCCTCACTTTCAAGCAAACAATCACTCGGATTGGAATTTATTTAAGAGCATTGCTGTGAACATGCTTGTTCAAGGTAAAAGACAGCACAGCTTGAACAACTTTTCCATGCCTTTGGTGTGTGTATCTTACTCATTGTGCCTTGAGAAACAGCATTAGAAATGCCTGGATGAAAATAAAAGCACGTCTTTCAAAGTTCAGCTCGATACTTTATTAATGTTTATAAAAACTGACTGAAAGGTGCGTATAGGATTTGTAAAAGTAAAGCACAGATGCACTCTATGTATTCCCTTAGCACAGCAATACTGTTTTCTTGATCTGTACTCATGACACCAACTGATGCCAATGGGAGCTGCATATGTTGTGCAAGAGGTCACTACAGGGTCACTGCATAGTAAATAAGTTGCTTGGCTTTTTGTATAAGTTCAAGTATTGAATCACTTTCATATCTTCTCTCGAAGTGACCTTTACCGGGGGGAATACCATGCTCTGATGGAGTGACAGATTTGAACTGGCCCTTTTCCTGTCTAACAGCAATGACTTCTGAACTTCACTGTGGGTTTGTCTTGACAAGAATAAAAAGCTGCTTTCAGAGGGTGGAAGCTCACAAGCTTCCATTGTGTGCACACACACAAGCATATACCCCCCTGCATACACACTCTTTTCCTCTAATCAAGACAAACCATATGAGAGCAGAATCAGACATTAGAACAGGTAGAAGGCAGAGGGGAGAGGAGAGATGAAGGAGACACATGCTATGAAAAACATTTATTAATCATGAAATAACTGTAAAGTCATCAGAGCTACCCCTGCTGCGCTCATGACTGAAAGCTCTGGCCTGCTGCTGGTATGACTTTCAGAGTTCTTTGCATGGACCATTTCTGCTTTTGAGCTGAAACTCATGAGCTAAAGCTGACTGCATTATGTTTTGACAACCCATTTAAATAATATGAATTTATTTGCTAATCCTTTGGGGGGAAGGGAGTATAAATTAGAAGGACTAAGAGCACACGATAGAGAGAAAAGGAATACAGATTTATAATTTACATTGACCTTCAGGCTTCACCATAAATCTTTACCACCCCCAAATGAACATTTCATTTTATTTCAATCTGGAGATGTTTCAAGAGCATGTAAAAAAATCTCACCACTTTTCTACATGCCCAAATGCAGACCAAGCTCTTTTGAAAGCCATGACCTGTGATGTAAAATTTATCTCTTAATATGTTCTTTTTCCGCAAGTATCTGTATGATCTCATTCCTCTCTAATCATCTTCTTTCTATCAGAGCACTGTAAATACTCCAACCAGCTGTATGCCTCGACTGTATGCAGTGTGATTTATTTCTGTCACTCCGGTGTACTGACCTAAATGTGTGATACTATGGAATCACAGTCTAATTTGGGCACAATAGGATGCCTATATGTGTGTGTATATATATATATATATATCCTATATATGCATATATATAGGATATAAAGAATACAGTAGCACTCCTGTGTTTCAAACATTGGCAAGATGTCTTCTGGAAAAGGCAGTGATTGATATTTTTTTCCTTTTTAGATAACCAGGTCAAACTTTTAACACCTGGTGTTGCAAAACCTCAAAACCTCATCTTTGGAGTTACCCCGGGATGGAATCTCTCCATGACTTTTACATTCTGCTTGTGCTTTCAACTTCTACACAGCAGTCTCTTTGATCTTAGTGCCCTACCTGGCCCCTTTTGGCTCTTAATGCTTCATCCTCTGCTTTTTGTGACTTCTTCTTTTTTTTTTCTGCTTCGAAGCCTGGTCTCTCTTTCCTTCTGTTCTGCCAGACCTGTCTCTCACTCCTCAAGTTTTCATTATTTAGTGGGATTCTTTCTGCTCTTCTGCCACCTGGGCCGTGCCTCCATTGTTCTTGTTCACTCCCCTTTCAAAGGCTTTTTTTTCTGTTTCTAAGCCTCCTCTGTTGGATTTAACTTTCTTTTTTTTATTAGAAAGTTCTGCTTCAGAAAGCCTTAGCATCCTGTGAAGGACCACCTCAGCTCCTGATAACTGTGTGCTACAGTCCCATAGCTAGTCAGAATTACCTTGGGATCCAAAACTCTGTACAAACCGTATAGCTATCAGCAGAACTCACTCTGTGCTCTGCTCTTCTCCTGACAGCTTCTATCCTGGAAATAGCAAGGTGAGAGATGCTCCATATTCATAGCATAGTTTTGACTTGCCCCAGGCATCTCATACAGGCCATAGAGGCTTCTGTGTGAGAAGATATGATGGCTTACCACCATATTTGTGTCTTTGGGACAGCAAAGGCTATCCAGGGCTTTTTGCATCTGGCTTAAGAAAGATCTCTGCTGAGCCACAGAAGGTAGGCTACGCTCTGCAATCATATCTAACACTGAAGGCCACAGCATTCCCCTTCACTCTTTTCCTCATGCAAGAGCCAAGGAAAGGCAAGTGTTGTGAAAGCTGAAGAGAGCTGTGCGCTTGCATAAAGGGATGTTTCATCCCTATGACAGTTCTCAGCACGGCTCCCCGTTTCAAAGGTTATGTTAAGGCAGGAAAAAAGGCCTTTGCTCTTTTTACATCTTTGAAGACTAAATATTCTAAAATAAAACTCCAGAAGAGACAGTGAACTTGATGCAAGCCTCTGTTATACTCAGCATTAGCATACCAAAGTCACTGGCATGAACCTAGTGGTTGTAATTTCCCTGTTCATCAGCTGGATTGCTCCACTTTGACAGTGCACTGCTCTAGCACTGATGTAACACCTTCTCAGTCAAACTCTCAGCCCAGTTTGAAAGACTGTAAGCATTTCCATCAGGTGGTCAGGCAAGCAAAGCAAAATAAAAGCTGCTGGTAGGTGAAGGGAATAAAAAAGCAGGAATTCTAAAGAACACATCCAAGATGAAGGGAGAGAGAAACTTCTTTTGGCTGGGGTTGGTGCAAGTTATTACTGTGCAAGTACCAAGAGTAGGCCTCTCTTTCTAATGGCTCAGAGAATAAATATGCCCACAAGGCAATGTGAAGCATCTCCTTCTTCTATTCTTTAATGCCTGTCTATCTGTGTAACAGAATCAGAAAACTTCATTTCTGCACTGGGAAACACCACTTAAGAATCAAGCCATTGGTCCTTCATTCATAAACCTGATCTTTGCCCAACTATTCTCTCAAACCATCCTTTCCAGTGAAGTCTAATTTTAACTGCATTTGTATATTTATCTTTTCTGAAGCAGGAAATATTAATCACTAAATCTGATTGGTCTCACTGCTGCTTACCCCAGGGCAGCTTTTTTAGCTTATGAAAACTGGTGTCAGTTGACATTGTCATCCACATGCCTTGATGAGTAAAAGCTGAAGCTGAGCTATTTCCATTTTAACTAGACAATAAAGCAGAGAAGCTGATAAATGCTGAGGTAGGGCAGATTTCAGCAGGGAGGTTTTTTGAAATGAAGTTTTCTCATTGGTCTCATACCCATCCTATTACGGGCAATGAAGCCACCTAAGCTCATCCTTTTAATGTTTTTATTAAGAGATCTCATCAAAAGACAGGAGAAGACTGTGCAGCCAACTGAGAAAATTAAGGGGGGAAAGGCTTATTGTTATATAAATGTCCCTTCCTCTCACTTTCACAGGGCTGTTCTTGATCCTTTCAAGCAGTCTCCCTTTGAGAAAAGAAGATGCTGTTAGCTTGAATCATACAAAGAAGAAATTACAAGTTAGTCTTTTATGTTAATATTTTATTCCATTAATGCCATTACTATTTATCTAGCATGAACTGAGTGCTAGGAGCTTTTCAAATAGCAAGCTCCATGTCCCAGTGCATGGTGTATGGGTGATGCATGCAAGAGGGTATGAGAGCCATCATCTAATTAGTTGCTGGTCTGTGCCTGAGGAGATGGGCACTGTGGATGCAGCTCTGAGGCACTGGGATAAGTCAGACTACAAACATTCTTCAAAGTTGCTCAGCTCTGAGCTTTGAGGTATGAGGCCTGATTTCTCAGTGCATTACTTCTCCTGCTGGTAAAAGAGAAGCCTCTGTTCTTTGTCGCTGTGTCTTTAGATTTCAGAAGGTGTCAGGAAACACATCTTCCCATGTAGATAAGGACTACTTAGCATACTGGGACATGCTCTCATTAGAGGTCTTCGTGCACTGCTACAGGGTGATACCTCAGTAAATGCATTTCTTCCTCTGCCAGCACACTTTTTGATTTTCTTTACTCAGTTCCACAAACAAGCAGTGAATTTTCACCTGTATTTTTAACGAGTTTGTTCCATACTTCCTTTTAAAGTTCCCTTTTTCTTTTAAGGAATGAATGTTTTAAACAGAGAGAAAGGATAAGGTGCAAGCTGAAGGATAGGGACAAATGATTGTAATTGTTAATACAAAGTTACTTGTAATTTCTTCCAATTCTTGCCATCCTGTGCTTCCTCAAAGAGAAGTTTGATTCAAATGTCAAGCAGAGTTGATTCTTGATTTCTCTGGATACCACTGTAGTGGAAAATTCACTACACTTAATTGCCTAAGCAAGTGCCTAAGCAGGCAATACTTTCTGATCTCAACTGATAAGATTTTCTAAGCTGATGCACTAACCTGCCCTCTAACAAAGTCTCTGAAAGCTGAAGATAAAAGGTTGATCTGGTCCAGAGGGTCTCCTTCATTTTGGGTGAAAGAGCTGAAGTTATTCACCTCCACGGGGTCACTGGCACATCAGCACTTCAGAGAGGCCCTTCTGGTGGCCATCAGAAGCAGCAGGTTAAAGGCAAGGCAGAAAGGGAGAAGGAGCTGTGTTTCTTCTGTTCCTTCCCAACTGCCCCAGGCATTGTTCATGCCAATGCAGAGGTGACAGAGGCACAGTGGAACAGGACTTCTTTTTTAAGCAGCATCAGGGCTGGTAACTGAGCTGGAAAGAGACTCTCCATTTGTCCTGGGGTCTTTTGTGGATCTACAGACTACAAAATGCAAAACAGGGATGTCCCTACATTTGGAATTCACACAGCGCTCTCTGAAGCCAAGTGCCAGTGTGACACTGTGCTATGAACTAAAACAGTCATTAAAGGTCCTGAGTCCCAAGGTTCTCTGTAGAGAGGACTGGGCTGGTTATCTCTCATCCTCATGCCAGCTCTACAGGGATTACTTACTCATAGACCACTGGGATATGGGGCTGGGTTTGGGGGCATAGGACACATCAGTTCTATATGCATTTAGGACATACAGATCTATAAACATATAGCCTCTGTCAGAGATAACCATTTCCAAAGTTTTGGGGTATATACTGCAATTCAGAGCTCAAAGAAGTGCAGCAGGGACATTTGGTTTGGGATCTCTGCCCAGATCTAGACCATATAATAATTTTGGTCCAGGTGTATCTCTAGTACATCTCTGAGAGCAAACCTAATCTTCCTTTATACACAGCTTGATGCCTGCGTGCATACACGGGCAAATGTAGAATGGTCTCTGGGGATGGCAGGCAGTCACGGGTGGAATCCTGCACATTGGGAACCCACAATGAGTTCAGCTGATAAATAAATAATGAGTGCCAGCTTCTGACAGTGCCAATTTCTTAACCTTTGGAATCATTAATGACTTCTCCCTTCCACTGGAAAAAAAAGTCTGCAGTTCCTGAAGCTTTCTAAGACACAAGCAAAGCATTTAGCACCACAAATAAGCTCGTAATTTGACAGGCAAAATGCCAGGAAAAGTGAAAGCAGATTTCTTCCTCCAAGGCCCTGAATATCTTAGTAATTCTTTGCTTTTTTTGCAAATGCTATTTCCTTTTTGTTTAATCACAGGTTCAGGTCAAGATACTCTTCAAAATATCATGCCCTGTCCACGTGCATTTTCTTAACCTTAAGGATGCTCAGTTTCCTGCTTTGCCAGCCAAAACAAACACAACACAGAAATGCCTGCTCACGTCCAAAGCAGCCACCGAGTAGCTTTCATTTTTAATTTACTGTAAGATCAGTGTAGCATCCATCCATGTATTTTTTTCCCCTCATGCGCGAAGCCAGCATCCATAACAAGTATTCGAGAAGCTGCATTTGGCATGAAACTCATCAAAAGGAATTAGCTACAGTAAGTGAACAATAACTTTATATGGCAGGGCTACAAAAAATGAGGCCGATAAAGGCCATAAGCAGGCAGAATATTTAAGGTCCTTGAAAATGAAATAATGCTTTGTCTTCCCTAAGCACCCTTCAGACAAAGAGCCCAATGGTTTTCACAAGGACTGGGGAAGCTGATGGCACCCCAGGAAAAAGTCTATCTGCCCTAAACTTCCTGTTGGAGAGGAGCCTTTGGCTGCTCTCTCAGGACTGATCTGAAAGAGTGGGACTGCTTTTCTTCCCCTTATTGCTCTCTGAAGGACTAGGTTTCCCCATCACAGCTGGCCATCCAGTCCTGCAGAGACGTGCTTCAGCACTCTCCTATCTAGGCAAATGGTTCAGGAAAAAGAATAACAGCCTTCACTGCCTTTCTGTGAACTGTGGCGTAGGTAGGAGGGGATAGTTGCACCACTGTCACCGAGTCACAGCAAAAGAAATTCTAACTAGATATAGAGGAAAAAAAATCACATGCCCTGTGAGGTTATGGATGAGGTGTGCTTCTGGTCTTTCTCTTTCCAAAATGCACCTTTTTGATAGGCAGTTGCCTGCTTTTCTGCAGGGATGGCAAGGCATGAAGTTAACTTATCACTCCACGTACAAACCTATTTTTGAGGAGAAGCTCACATCCTGGAGGCAATTTTATGCAAATTTTGCAAAATGAAATGACTTCCTGAAGATCACACTGTACACTGGTAACAAAGCGTGACTGTACTCTGGTAGTCTGAGCACCAGTGCCTTGTAGCCAGAAGTCAGTTTCTCTGAGGAAGGGAAAAGAATGTTTTTGTGGGCAGTTTCTGTAAAAAAAAAAAACTAAATAAATGGTGAAATGCCAGCTGTGATTATACTATGTAAACCATCTGAAATACACAGGTCAAATGGCAAAAAATTAATCTTAAAATTAACCCCTATCAATCAGATTAAAGGGAGAAGAATGACTTAAAGAATTTAATTTTACTTTGTACTCACCAGGGAAACAGTGGACTCTGGCCTTGTTCATTAATATTTAATAAGAACTTTATTAACTTTCTTAAATAAAGGATCTGATTTCTGACTTGTACCTACTTCCTAGATCCCAGTGGAACTCATATTCTCTATTATCAGCTTTTGCATTTGCTCTTGGGATCTTTTTTATTATTTTCTTTTTAATTTCTGTTTTTCCGCCTCTTAACAATGAATCACAGAGAAGTTATCCAAGCCATGGGACAAAGACACCACAGCATCTGGGATGGCTGCAGGAGTGAGAACTGCATGCTAGATGGCTTGCAAATAGACATGGACCTGTTTCTCCTGCAGTCCAGAGCAGGCCAATTGTCAAGGGGCTCGGTCCCCCCAGGAGCTCCCCAGCCTGATCCTACAGCCCATTCAATGCAGAAAGGTAGCTGCTAGCCGTCCATCCCTGGAGCATCATCAGTCTGATTCACTCAACTAGGAGAGCAGCCTGGGGACAGCACAGTGATGACTCCCAGCCTGGCTAAGCTGGAATCTATCACTCTCTATTTGTTCTGCTCATGTACCACACATCCCACTGTTTGGCATGCAGAACTGAAGAAAAAGGGAGTAGGGGAAAAAAGACCCTCAAAGCCAGCACTTCTTACTGACATGTGGCTGGGGAGAGGGGAGCTGATGGCAGCCAGGTGAGAAGCCCTCCTTTGCTGCTGCCACAGGTGCCAGCAATTCCCTACCTCTGCCGATGGCAAGTAGTAATTAGTTGAGGTGCGTGTTAATTTGCCGTGTGTGCAAAGAGCTCAGAATGTCTGTTAGTTAATTTAATGACAAAACTGATTTGTTTCCTGGCTAGTTGTTGATGTTCATTTACTTGGGTGCAGGAATACCTAGGTTGAATGGGAAGGGAGGAGGGACCATCCAGGGGCTGCTGCACTGAGGAGAAATGGGGAATCTGGGGATGCTTGGCTCTGCTGGGCTCCTGAAGATGCTGATGCTGACAGAGGTAGGTCTGGTTTCCCATTTCCCCCAGAGACTTTGTTGAAATGAAAGAAAGCACCTTTTTGTGGGACAGCAGCAGAGAGATGTTCTTCTATCAGTACAATTTTTGTATTGAAGAACTTGGTAATGGTTTCCTGCTGTTCTGGAATTCCTTCCCTCCTGCTGCAAGCTGCAAAATTTCTCAAGATGTTTAAAACACAGATCTTTAGTCAGATTTTGAGGTCAGCACGAAATTTGTGACAGACTAAGAAATGTCTGTGATGTTTCCCTGGTGTTGCTTGTGAAACACACCATATACAATGAATGCATTACATATGCCTTCTGAGCTGGAAGATGAAGTTGAGAGAATGGTTCAGGATTTGCCTGCATGTAATGGTGATTAATTTGGCCAAAAGCCTGTGACAAGAACAATCACAAATGATTTCTGAAGTTGATTGTATTATTCCCTCATGCAGAAAAGGCAAACTACTGGCCCGCTTTTCTTTCAGCGGATATGATTAATTCCCATTGATTTAATCACTGTTGGTGTGTGTGTGTGTGTGTGTGTGTCAGGTGGGGCGAGCAGGGGGAGAAGAAAAGCAGAATACTAAACGTTATCTCTAATCCTGAATTTTCCTTGCTGGGAGTCATTGAAAGGCTTTGGCTACAGGATAACGTTCATACACCTATTTTATTTTCTGCCGTAAACAGCAAAGTATTTTGTGAACAGAGCAGGGAATATGGGTAGTCAAGTCAGATTACTTCAGTGTTTGTGTTAGAGCACTGCAAGTTTGGATTTGAGAGGTTTATAGTATCGTGTTGCAGGTTCTCAAAAGAAGCAAACAAATTTCTGCGAAAATGGAAACGCCTTTCCTATGATAACTGCTTGCACAACTGTTAGCAGCTTGCAAAGCCTGCGTAATCAGTCATGGGGATAAAGGACAGAAATATTCCTAGGTCCAGCACTTTTTTACCCATTTCAGTATTGATCTGCAAAGCAAAAGGACTGTTCTCGTGTATTCTTCTGTATATTAGCTATTTCTTCTGACAACTTGCTCTTTTTTTTGAAAAAAAAAAAAAGAAAAAAAAGAATTGTCTCTCAAGGACATCTAATCCCTATTACTTGCTCTCAGAGGTTCATTTATGTGGCAAGAAAGGTCATGGGTTAGCAGAGATAAAATGGGCTGATCCTGTAATTTTTTGCTTTTATTTTTCTTTGTTTTACAGTCTGTTTAAGATTAGAAACTTTCTTAGAAGATGCAATTCTCCCAGAATGGCGTTTGTATCAAGAAATGAATGGCAAGGAAAAATCTTAAAAAGTTTGAAAGTTCTTGTTTCAGCAATCATTTAAAAAAAAAAAAAAAGTTATTTTTAAAAAAGTCCATTAAAGATGTTTTGATGTTTACCAAATGAAACTTAAACCTTTGTTTCAAAATGACATTCTTCATTTTAAAAGTGATTCAAACTAAAAAGAAACAACATTCAACAAAAAAACTAAGCACCTAAAGTGCTTGGGTTGACCAGTTTAATCTGAATTATCCTGTTGAGAAACATAATACATTACCAAAACAATTTGCTGTAATCAGAATAATATTTCCTGATTTGTCAACAAAGGAAAAAAAACAACACCTTTTTTTGTATCCCTTGACTTTAAGTTGAACTGATGGCAGGACAAAGCAAACACTTTTTATTTCATTTTCAGTAACAGCAAAACCTTGAATGACAGAAGAGTTGCCAGAATTCTTCAAAGTTCTCTTTTGAGTTACAAGAGCTTGGTTGCAAAAGCACAGCAACAACAAACTCGACCATCTTCTTTTTGGGGATATGAAAACTACAACCCGAGGTCATAAAGCAGACAATAAAAAAAATGTGGTTGATGGTCAGCACTGAAACTGGCCAGCAGCAACTAGATCACTGAGCTGAGAGGCACCACCAGCTCCTTTGAACTGTCATCTTCTCTCACCTAAATGCAGTCCCAAGACTTTTAATTTTGTTTCTACAGCCCTGTGTCACTGTCCTGGCTGCCCCTTGTATGCAGCTTCTTTGCAGCTCTTTCCACATCGCCTTCAGCACTGCAGCTGCTGCCTACGGGTACTGAGCAGGGAGGCTAAAAATACCCCATCGTGCATGCCACCACATAGCAGGAGAATTTATTTCTCCATACTAAATCCCTCTCTGTGGATTCAGTTACTCTTCCTGCCTGGGCTAGCACATGGATTTTAGGATTAAGCGGTCTGTGAAAGTGAGACCTGCTTGGAGCAATGCAAGCCCCCAGCCATGGTCCCTGAGCAGAGTCCTCCCATTTTCTCAGATACCTGCTCAGGAGGCTGCTCCCTCAGAGGGGTCAGCATCTGCTTTTCTTTCCAGATTCAGTGATAGTCCAGACCTGAGGAGAGGTGGGGATATATGCCACCCACCTGTCCTAGTTCCCCACAGTAATCTCATGTCCCCTTGTGCTCCCCAGCATTTGAGCTCCTGTCCAGTGCTATTGCCAAGACGCGCTTTCCATGTGAGGATTTTCCTCCTCCTTTCCTTTGGAAAGCCTTTCACATCCTTGAGGGGATGTGATGAGTCTTGGTGGGTCTCCTGCTGTCATGGTTTTATGATTTTCGGTTATTGGTACTCCACATCATAACATCATGTAGTGAATGTACCTGGTCCTCAGAAGAGAAGGACTACTACAGTCCCCACGGTACTTTGCTCCTCTGTTACCATTTTCCAGCCGGAGGGAAAAGATAAAAGCTCGCAGTAT